>NW_004524782.1:1463770-1485834 GCF_000260255.1 Octodon degus
GGTTTCCCTACCTGTGCTGTTGGCCCTGAAGACCTGGATGAACATGTTCTGTGGAGCATCTGGAACAGGAAGCAGTCACTGATTGAGGGTGGGTGGCCAGGAGCAGCTTGTGGGACTGGTGGCTGTCATCTGACCCCAGTTGTACCTCCAAGACAGGGTCTGGATCCCAGGTCTGGCCTCGCCATGGCCCCCATCCCTCTCCTCCCTGGGCCCAACATGACCTGGCCCAGCACTCACAGGACACATTCAGCTGCACGGTCCTGGGCACTGTCACACTGGCTCTAGGGAAGGTCACTTGGCAGGTGAGGTGGGTGCCGTGGTCACTTACCTGTGGGCTGAGAGTGAGCACTGAAGAGCGGGGTGTCTGGAGGCCCCAGGAAAGAAGTGAGGTTCACCCTGATCCAGGAGAAGGTGGGGGGCACCCCCTGCTCACAAGGCCATTGCACCACACAGGTGATGTTCCCAGGGTGACCAGACTCCAGGGTCCCCACGATGTGGATGTCAGGGGTCTCTGTTAGAGGTGGGGGAGACAGAGAACCACCTAGGCCTGGAGGGGACCCCACAGGTGGCTCTCAGAGCTGCTTCTGCCCCAGGCCAGCCATTGTCCCCAAGCAGGCCCAGTGCCCCATCCCTTGGTCCCCTAGAGTGAGAAGCACTGGATCCCATCCCCACCCAGCCCTGGGTCCCTCAGGCCGCACCTACGTGGCCTTCTGAGCCTCATTCCTTATCTGTCACAAATACACAGAGCTGGTTCTTCAGGTAATTATACTGCACATATGTCCCTCTCTCCACCCTAAAGAAGTAGACTCCTGTGTCACTTCTCTGTGCATCTCTGATGCGCAGGGAGCAGTTGTCGGCCTTGGGGTCTCCAAGGAGCTGGAATCGTTCCCTTGTGTCTGTCCACACATCACGACGTGGGTCATTTGTGGCCACTGCAGGATCCTGGTAAATATTAACTCCTTTCTTGAACCAGTAGCCCCAGGCTGGGGTAGATCTATTCCAGTTTGTCCCGGGATAGAAGATACTGCAGGGGATGAAGGTGCTCTGTCCCTCCTGCACCACCACCGACTCCGGCACTCTCAGTTGGAATCCCAGAAGATCAGCCAGGGATCCTGCAGGGAAAACAGGTATCAGCTTGTCCCAGCCCGATGGCCCTTTCCCCTGTGCCCACTCTCCTGTCCACAGCAGGGACAGCAGCAGAGGTGTCAGCATCTCAGAGCAGGAGACTCCAGGCTCTTGGGAGGGTGTGGAGAAGGATGTATGTGAAGTGGAAGTGATTTGTGACTCATAAAAGTTGGGGAGTAGCACAAGACCAGAGTGGTACACCAAGGAGGAGCTCAGATGTACTTGTGTTGGGCTTGAGTCCCTGTGTCACAGAGGACCGAAACCCCAGACCCCGGCTTGGGGAAAGCAGACAAGAAGCAGAGACCACGTCATGCCCGGAAGGCCAGCATTTCGGTCTTAGTTCCTTTTCTGTCATTGCTGAGACAAAAATACCCAATGCCCAGTGTTAAGGAAGGAAAAGTTCATGTGGCCCACAGATCGCAGGGGGTTCAGTCCTTAATGGGCTGGCTCCAAAGTAGGCTGACATCACGGAGGAGAACAGTTCATGGCAGGGGGAAGATAGCAGTGCAACAGGGGACCTTAACAGCGTCTTTCTCCCTCTTCACATTATCCAGGCTACGTGGAGTGGGTAGCACTCATACCCTTACTGTTAGTGTCCTAGAGCCTAGCATTGCACCACGAATCCATCCCAGGGTCACACACTCTAGCCGCCCTCGAGGTAGCCCCGTCTGTGACGGCTTTGGAAGGACACCTAGACACAGCCACAGCAACGTCCTTCAGAATCTAAGCCTGGCCCAGCATCTTGGAGACATCATGGGCAGGTGGCACAGGTGACAATCTAAGTTGTTCTCTGTCTGAGGTGTTTTCTGATCAATTATTTTTTCCAACAGGAGCTGGGCACCTCCTGGCTGGTGGAGGAGGTTTGTGGGGTGGTGGGTTCTGCAGGACACAGGGCTTAGCAGAGTCTGCGTGAGCAAGAGTGAGGGGAGGTCCTGGGTGAAGAGAGGGCAGTACCTGCTCACTGGCTTCACTCACTCAGTGTCTCAGTTACTCCTCTCTTTGCTGGGACAAATACCTGACGCTCAAAATGAGGGAAGGAAAGGTTTAGTTAGCTCACAGTTACTGGAAGTTTCATAGTTTAAAGCAGCCTGAGTTACATAGCAAGACCTCAGAGCCTTATTTGCTCCGGACAGAGGGTCAGTGACTCTGTCTTCTCCAAACATCTCCTCTCTGCCTGGGGTGGCCTCAGTCACAGACACTGCTGCCCCATGCTACAGGGTCTAGAGGAGAGGCTGGGCACCACCATGTCCAGGATGTCCAGCTCCACACCTACTAGAGCGGCCACTGGCCTGGGGGGATGTGCGTGCTGCCAGTTTAATGGTTCATGCCTTTCTGGCCCACACCTCGAGCCACTCAGTGCACCTCCAGTCACATCTATCCCCTGATTTACACGAGGCTTTAGGGGGGCAACTAGACACAAACCATTACCCTTACTCACCCATCCATCCATCCATCCATCCATCCATCCATCCATCCATCCCTTCATTTGGCAAACATGTAGCAAACTATAGCATCAGTGGGGGTGGGGACAATGAGGGACCCTACGGCTGTAGTCCCTGCTCTGAGATGCAGGAACCTCAGGACCACATCAGACACAGGAGCTAACTGTGAGTTTGACATCTGTCGTGGCACCATATCAGATCTTTTGACAAATTCTGAGCATGGTATTATTTCTCAGTCATCTCCTGCACTGAGATCCGAGTGTCAGTGACACTTCCAGGAAAAGATCCCTGCAGCATCCTCACAGGGCACAGGAGGGGAAACTCATCCTTAGTAGCTGATGAAACCTATCCACTCTCCTGCCATACGCCTGGTGTAGACGGCGGTAATTTTCAGCATCTTGCAGGTTAGCCTTTCCTTTCCTGGAGCGGGTCTGTGTCCCTCAGTTAAACATGCCTCAGAAAACATCTGTTCAACTCATATGAGATGATTGTATAAAAAACTGGGGGGAGGTTTCAGCTCACATCATTTGCCATCTTACTCAGCGCAGTCTTTACGGTGTGGCTTCACTGATGTGGCATAACGTGTCAGGGGGCCTCTGTGTGATGGGGTGTTTCTCTTAGTTATTGAAGGTATTGTACTGTTCCCACGAAGGGCTATTTTGCACGCATTGACAGGCCGAGGAACGCTTGGATGTTTCTCAGGTTTCTCAGAGCTGCCATAGACACAACAAGCAGGTGCTTGCGTGGACATGTTTGGCTTGCACTTCGGTGGATACGCAGGCAGAGGTTCTCTGATCAAATGGCAAATGCAGGCTTGCGTGCATACGAAACTTCCAGGCGCTTCTTCAACGCGGTTGTGCCACTTTGCATTCCCAGAGCACTGCATGCGCTCCATGGCTTGTCTCCTGTCCGCTCCGGCATTTGGCATGACTGGGATTTTTAAATTTTATCTTTGTGTTCTCAGCCATTCCAATAAGCACGTGCTGCGGGCCTGTAATATCTGACTTCGACCTGTAAGTGCCCCACGGCAAATGATGTTGAACATGTTTTTATCTTGTTATTGGTCATTCATTTTTTTTTCCTTTGGTGACACAGATGATCAAATACTTGCTTACTTTTGTAGGGACTGGGGTAAAATGCACAGGAGGGCTCGCCATTATAAGTGTTTTGCATGCACAGGCCACGGGCATGAGCTCCTGTCATGCTGTCGTGCAGCCATTGCCACCGTCCATCTCCAGAACTTCTTTCCTGTCCCCAGGAGGGGGCTCTGTGCCCAGGAAAGGGTCTCTATTGCACCTGCACCTGGCAACAACAATTCTACTTTCTTTGTCTAAAAATTTTGTATTTGCTGTGCTGGCCCCGCCCCCAGGGTGCCCTGAGATGGCAATTGCGACTGGGCGAGGTGGCACGCCCCTGTAATCCCAGCTCTCGGGAGGCTGTAAACAGGCGGATCACTACGAGTCTGATCTAGTAGTGGGACCCTGAACACCCTAAAAGACAAAAAACAAACAAACAAGCAAAATAAATGTATTTGGTTGTTGCAGGGTCTCACTACACAGCTCAGACTTGTGGTGATCTTCTTGCTTTCAGCCTCCCCAGCGCTGGGATTATAGGTATGCGCCACTAACCCCGGACTCTGTGGCTGGTTTAGTCCATCCTGGAGGTGAGGTTGGCACAGCATGTGGTGCCGGGGATTGAATCCCAGTCCCTGCGCTTGCCTAAGCCTGCCTAAGCAGGTGCTTTAGTCCACTGAGCTATCTCGCCGGCACCCTTTGTCTAAGAATTTGCCCACTATGGGGCTGGTGAGATGGCTCAGTGGTCTAAGGCACCTATTTAGAACCAGCTTAGCAAAGCACAGGGACCGCGGTTCAATCCCCCAGCACCACATGCCAGCCAGCCCCACCCCCTGGTGGGCTGAGCTGGCCACACACACACACACACACACACACACACACATAAATAAATAAATAAATAAAATTTAAAAAAGAAAAGAATTTGCCCACTGTAAGAACCTCCTATGAAGGGGCTCATTCAGCTAGCTCTGTCTTTGTAATGGCCTTATTGCGCCCGTTCCAGGCCCCTGTTTGATGCCACAGTGTTGAAGAATGTCACATTTTGCCTGTGCATCTACTGACGGGCACTTCGATCCCTCCCCGCTTTAAACTATCGTGGATAGTGCTGCTGTGACCACGGATGCATAGAAACTGCCTGGAGGCCCTGTTTGCAATTCTCTGAGGTCTCTGTGGGAAACAGAACTGCTTGATCATGTGACCATTCTATTTGTAATTCATTGAGGAACCACTGTCCCGTTCCCATAGCAGTCGTACAGTTTGACATTCTCAGCAATCATGTTGAGAGTTCCAGTTCCTTCTCATCTTCCTCAAGATTTTTAATTTATCATTTAAAAACTACAACATTTGAGGACCAAATGCAGCTTGTCTAACAACACTGGAACAACCATCTCTGACAAAACAAAAACAGGGGATAGAAATAAAGGATCATTTTGTAATGAAACAATATATATGCATATACAAAAAAGTTAGGATAGATATACAGCTACCTTCCATTTGTTCAATGAGAAGAAATTTTTGTTGTAATATTGTTTAGACAAGATAGCATGTCTGCATCTTGCCCTCTGAATAACCACTATGAACAACAATATGCAATGTATTAATCATTGAAATTCTCCTACTAACTTGCTTCTAAACTGTTTCATTGATATTTTATTTTCTCATTAAAGTGAATAAAAAAATTTTAAAAAGAAAAAAATACAACATTTCTATTGGAGATAGAGTGGAATACCATATTTTATACAACATAGATAGATATAAGATAGATAAATAATTTTTACTAAAATACTCATTTTTATTGCATGTATTTCAGATGTGCAACATGATTTTAGGGATCTATTATGCAGTTCTCTAATAAGGATTGATACTGACCATTTTGTCATAGCCTAATGATCGTTTTTATATCCTTATACAAATGTCTATGTGCTTTGTCCTTTTTTGCACTTTATTATGACCTTTTGCAACTTATTTTTAATTAAGTTTACTGGTACAGCTTAGATATACGTAGTGATCATGTGCGTCATAAGGAACTTGTAATTGTGCATGATATATCCTGATTCCTTTTTCCCCAGTCTCCCCTCCCTTCCTTTCAACTCCTCATCCCCTCCTTATTTACAAAGCTTTGTTTCTGTTTTATCCTTTTCCCTTCCTTCTTCCCCCCCCACCCTTGGTCCTCTTTCCATCTAAATAATTTCTTCCTATTCCACAGTATCAGTTATATATTTTGGTCCTTATTTGTTCTTTCAGTTTCTCACTTCAGGGAGATAGTGCAGTATTTACACATGCGTGTGTGTGTGAGTTATTTCAATGAAGAGTATGGTCTCACAGTGCATGTGTTACCTAGAAAGGTCTCAGGTTTGTCCTTCTTTATGGCTGAGTAGTACTCTGTTACCTACAAAAATGCCACATTTTCTTATCCATTCCTTGGTTGATGGGCATTTGGGTTGTTTCCAAGATTTAGACTTGTGCTGCTGTAATCATGGGTGTCCATTAAAGATTGTGCTGCTATAAACATGGGTGTGCATATGTCACTATGGTATGATGTTTTAAATTTTCCTAGGAAGATACTGGGAAGGGGATAGCTGGGTCAAATGGGATCTTTAATCCTTTGTCTTGGTACTGGGAATTGAACTCAAGACTTTGTGCTTGCCAGGCAGGCGCTGTGTCACTGAGCTATAGTCAGCCCTAATCTTAGATCTCCACACTGATTTCCACAGCACTTGTACTAGTCTATACCCTTACTGACAGTTGAGAAGGGTTTCTTTTTGCTTACAGCCCCTCAATCAAGTTTTTATTGGTTGATTTTTTTTTTTTTTTTGGTTGATTTCTTGATAATAGTCTTTCTTTCTGGAGTGAGATGGAATTTCAGTGTCATTTAAAAGCCTTCCAGGAGGGCTGGCGAGATAGCTCAGCAGACGAAAGTGCCTGCTTAGGCAAGCACAGGGACCACATTGTGACCCCCAGCACCACATACTGCACCAGCCCCACCCCCATGTCACACTGAGCCGGCCACAGTCTGGGTGTAGTGGTGCACACCTGTAACCCCTTTACTGGGGAGGCTGAAAGCAGGAGGATCACAAATCCAAGCTGCATAGTGAGATCCTGCAACAGTCAAATACATTTAAAAACGAACCTTCTAGGAGTAAGCCTGGTTCCAGTGAGCCCATCCCTTGCTTTTATCTTACTGTAAATTTGTACTTTATTATTGTGGCAGCCAGTTGTGCTTTGTCTTAATACCTTTCCTCGAAGGATGCAGGAAGCAGGCTCTGTGCTTACTCACTGGCATGGCCAACGGCAAGGAGTGTGTACATGTGCGACAGTGTCAAAGTGGGATTTGGACCCACCTTTATGCTCACTCTAGCTGGTTTCCATGTCTTTACCTGAGTATCACAGAGGGCCCAATAGATCCACAGCACGTCTGGATTTGCTTAAAAATGTTTTCTTTCAATCTTTCTGGTAGAAGTAGCCCAACTCAGTACAATGGCACATGAAAAACCAGATTTTCAAGTTCTGGAGCAGGTCAAAAGCGAATCCTGAGAGCACTCACGTTTGGGTGATGAAGGTGATCTATAGAAGCAATATACCTGCTTTCATAACAGGAGGGTGGGGTGGCTGGGTGGGTGGTGATGGTGATGACTTTGACACGGCCACGTGGGTCGTCAGAGTTCCTGTGACAGTGAAACGGGGCAAGAGTTGTTTGGTACAGGCAAGAACTGCAGCCCTCCTTGATTCAGAGGAGGAAAACAGCAATGTGAGTACACGTCTAACTGGTCAAAATGTTGTGAATTGGCCATGAAACCCAGTGGGATGATCCAGTGTTAGAACTGGGTCCAAAAATACAGTGCAGTTTCTTGTCAGGAGTGAAACGTTTTGGATGGAATGCCAGCACTGCCGTTCAGTGTTGGAAACTGACACAATACTACAAGACGCTGTGAGATGCACAAAGGCGGAGGTGCAAGGAAAACCTGTGAGCACCAGCAGTCCCATTTTCAAATGTACTTTTCCTGACCATTCACTAGCTATAATGAAAGAATTCATGGGTCTGCTGTACCTAGCATGGATTTCTCATGGTGATTGCAGAAATGTAAAAGACTTATGGGAAAACAATGGGTCAAAATACCATATGAAATTTTATAACCTTGTAGATGGGAAGAAGTATTATTCATTGGACTTAGACATTCATCCTGAAGTTCACCCACCTGCTTCTTATTTTTACAGTAATATGTGAAGTGATGTCATGAACGGACTTGTTGCTCCTGAACCAGAATGTGACAACAGATCATTGGTTTACTGGTTTCCAATTGATGTTACATTTTCTTTTCTAAAACAATTTATGTATTTGGTACAGGATCTCACTATGCAGCTCAGACTCATAGTGATTCGCCTGTTTTCAGCCTCCTCAGCACTGGGATTACAGGTGTGTGCCACCATACCCAGTCTTGGTGGCCAGCTCAGTGCTCCTTGGGGGACAGGGCCAGTGCGGCATGTGGCGCCGGGGATCGAACCCTGATCCCGTGGTTGCCTAAGCAGGTGGTTAGTCTGCTGAGCTATCACACCAGTCCCGATGTTACATTTGCTGACAGAGCACAAGTTGACCAGTGCAAGAACTATACAGACTTTTGTTTGAATTTAAACTGAGTTCACATAGGCTTTTGTTTTTGATGTTATCTTTTAGCTTTTGTAACCAAATAAAAAGCTGATGTGAAAGTGTTGATTTCAGGGCTGATGAGATAGCTCAGTGGGCTAAAGCGCCTGCTTAGGCAAGCATGCAGGGACTGCGGTTCGATCCCCAGCACCACATGCCATACCAGGCACCCCACCCCCAGGGTGGGCTGAGCCAGCCACAAAGAAAAAAATGTTGATTTCTATTCTAAATGCATAATACATTAATAATTTAATTTATTGATATTTTATGTTCCATTTCACTACACACTGTATAGTATAGTAAGAACCTCCTGACGAAACAGCAAGACCACTGAAATGTCAAGTATGATTTACAAAAAGCCAGGAAAGCAAAACACATGTACGTATTGTCAGTGTAAGCCATGGGTGTGCATTACAGCATGTGCTGTTGTCGTGTGTAAAGACTGCCATGGGTGGGACAATTGAAGTAAAGATTCCTTTTTTGTAGCATGCTATTGATATTTTCATTGTAGTTCACATAATAATTTATTTTTGCTGTTCACTTTTATTTTATTTTATTTTATTTATTTATTTATTTACGGAACTGGGGATTGAACTCAGGCCCTTGCGCTTGCCAGGGAAGCACTTATTCCACTGAGCCATCTCCCCAGCCCTTGCTGTTTACTTTTACACTGTACATCAAAATCCAGTTGATGTTGAAAATGTTGATACTTTTTTAAATAAATACTAGATAAAAATTACTCAATAAAAATTAAAAACTCAATATTTTTATAATATTTTTCCTGTTAAGTACTCATTGTTTCATACAATAAAAGTTATAAAGTTAAAATTAATAATTAATCAATGGAAATATTCTAAAGAATAAATGTGGGTGCCTTGGTGACAAAATTGCTCCAAGGGTTTACAACTCTCAAACGATTGGTGATGTAGAACATTTTTTTTTCACATATTTATTTGCTGTTTATATTTCCTTGTATGAGAAGTGTGTATTCATCTCAGATGCCCTTTTGTGCATTGGGTCTTTAAATTTGGAGAGTCTGATTTTTTCAATCCTTTATATGTTTTAGTTATTAGACTTTTGCCTGAGGAACAACTGGCTAAATTCTTTTCCTACTCTGTCTTGTCTTTTCCTGTCTTCTCTTTTTCTTTTGTCTTTTAAATATTTTTTTAAATTTTATTTATTTGTGTGTGTGTGTGTGTGTGTGTGTGTGGCCAGCTCAGCCCACCAGGGGCAGGGCTGGCTGGCATGTGGTGCTGGGGGATTGAACCGTGGTCCCCGTGCTTTGCTAAGCTTGTTCTAAGTAGGTGCTTTAGACCACTGAGCCATCTCACCAGCCCCCTGTCTTCTCTTTTTCCTACATTTTTTTTTCTCACTTTATGAGCGATTTCTTTTACTGTACAAAAGCTTTTTACTGGGAAGAGATTCCAGGTGACTCTTTGTTGTACTGCCTGTGCGATCGGGGTCTTGTTCATGAGCTCTCTTCCTGGACCCATGTCTTCATGAGTTCTGTTTTCTCTTCCAAAAGATGTAGTGTTTTTGTTTGAAAATTTAGAGCTTTGATCCATTTCAATTTTAGTTTAGTGTGTGGTGAGAGATATGAGTCTAGGTTTATTTTATTTTTTATGAGGTTAGCTTTAGTCTTTGGCATGTGGAAAGCCAGTTTTTCCAGCACCATTTATTAAAGAAGCTATTTTTCTTCCAGTGAATATGTTTGGCCACTTTCTCAATGATAACATGGCTGAGTGTGTTTATAATCTGTTCAATTGATCTTCCCATCTGATCTATCTATCTATCTATCTATCTATCTATCTATCTATCTTTCTTACCAGTACCATGCTGATTTTTTCATAGTGGATTTGTAGCATAATTTCAAGTCAGGGATTGTGATGCCCCCTGACTTGCCTTTGTTACCTAGGTTGGTTTTTGCTGTTCTAAATCTCTTCTGGTTTCAAATGAATTTTTGGAATGTTTTCTCTAGTTCTTTTCTAAAATTCTTTTTTTTATTTCTAAAGATAATAGCACAAAATAGTAAAAACAAAACAAAACATTAGAAATAATACAGAACCTCACTAACAAAATGATAGGAATCCAACAGTGGTTGTTATATTGTGTATTGCTGTCTTCAAATTAGTTGTTCAGATTAACAGATATAAGCCTATAAGATTGGTCAAAAATTATTATTTATTTATTTAGTACAAGGTCTATAGGGTCTCACTACATAGATCAGACTCATAGTGCTTCTCCTGTTTTCAGTCTCTCAGACACTGGGATTACAGGTGTATGACACCGTGCCCAGTCTCAGTCGCCGTCTCAGCATACCCCAGGGGTGGGGCTGGCATGGCACGCCAGGGATCGAACTCCTGTCCTTGCTCCTGCCTAAGAGGTGCTTTAGTCCACTGAGCTATCTGACAGGCCTTTAAAAATTATTAAAAATTAAAAAGTAGAAAAAGAATTTAAGCATTAACTTTTCTTTTCAAAACACCAGCAAAACTCTTTCTGCCATCTTTCTGTGCCACCGTAATGGTGCGCATGAATGTCCTGGCTGATGCTCTCAAGAGCATCAACAATGCTGAAAAGAGAGACAAACGCCAGGTCCTCATGAGACCATGCTGCAAAGTCATTGTCCGGTTTCTAACCGTGATGATGAAGCATAGTTACATCAGTGAATTTGAAATCATTGATAATCACAAGGCTGGAAAAATTGCTGTGAATCTTGCAGGCAGGTTAAGCAAGTGTGGCGTGATCAGGCCCAGGTGTGATGTGCAGCTGAAAGATCTGGAAAAATGGCAGAATAACCTGCTCCCATCTGCTCATGGATCATGAAAAAACGCGATGAAAACACACAGGAGGAAAAATCCTGGGGTCCTTTTTCTAAGGATGTAAAACATACAAATAAAATGCCTCAGGGGAAAAAATCCAGCAAAAATCAGCAGTACAATTATCCAAGCTATCCTGTGTGTATACATATATATTTTCTTCTTCTTGTGTTTTTCCTAATGCATCTCTCCATGCATTTATTGTTTGTGTACAGGAATGCTATCGATTTTTTTAAAATTTATTTATTTTATTTATGTGTGTGTGTGTGTGTGTGTGTGTGTGTGTGTGGCCAGCTCAGCCCACCAGGGGGCGGGGCTGGCTGGTATGTGGTGCTGGGGGATTGAATCGCGGTCCCTGTGCTTTGCTAAGCTTGTTCTAAGTAGGTGCTTTAGACCACTGAGCCATCTCACCAGCCCCAATGCTATCGATTTTGAGTGTTGACTTTGTATCAGCTACTCTACTGAATTTGGTTGTTAAGTCTAGAAGGCCTTTGGTAGAGTTTTGGGGGTCTTCCATGTAGAGCATCATATTGTCTGCAAATAATGATAATTTAACGTCTTCATTTCCTGTCCTTATTCTTTTTATTTCATTCCCTTGTCTACTTGTTCTGGCTAATGTTTCCAGAACGATATTGAATAGTGGTGTTGATAGTGGGCACCCTGGTCTTGTTCCTGATTTTAGAGTGAAACTTCCAGTTCTTTTTGTTGTTGTTTTGTTTTTATTTTGCTTTGTTTTGTTGTCTGTTTCACACAGGGTTTCTCTATGTAGTTCGCGATGGCTTTGAACTCACTTCATAGCCCAGGATGACACCAAACTTGTGGCATTCCTCCTGCCTCAACCTCCCAAGTGCTGGGATTACAGGCATATGCCACTATACCTGGCCAACTTTCAGGGTTTTTTGTTGTTGTTGTTGTTGTTGTTGGTTTTTTGTTTTGCAGAGCCAGGGGTTGAACTCAGGCCCTTGCACTTGCCAGGGAAGCACTTATTCCACTGAGCCATCCCAAGGCCCCCAACTTTCAGTTTTTGACCATTTAGCATTATGTCTGTTGGTTTGTCATAATGCTTTTATCATACTGAGATAAAGACCATCAAGAGTTGGCTCTTTGAAAGATTAAATAAAATTGATAAACCCTTCATGAACCTTATCAAAAAGAGGAAAGAAAAGACTCAAGTGATGGTTAATACCCACTTTGAGAAACTGTAGTCTAATAAGATAGACAACACAGAAAAGAGGACAGATGCCTTGATATACACAAATGGCCAAATCTGAATCAATAAGATATAAAAATTCTGAATAACCAAATATCAGCCAATTAGATTGAAGATATCATTAAAAAACTTACTAACAAAGAAAATCCAGGTCCTCATAGATTCACTGTTGAATTCTTAAAGAAATTTAGAGATCTAATGCCAATATTCCTCAAACTACAATGAAATTGAAAGGGGAACAATACTCCAGTATCACTCCTGGAAGTATTACTCTGACGTACAAATCAAAGAAGGACCCAACCACAAAAGAGAACTCCAAGCCAATCTCTCTAGTGAACATAGACACAAAAATCCTCAGTGAGATATGGGAAGGCAGTGCAGCAAATCACCAAGAGCATTACACACAATGACCAAGAGGGACTCATCACAGGAATGCAGGGACGCAACCTACCTGCAACCTACGCAACTCTATAAATGTAACACATCACATCAACAGAGCCGAGGACAAAAATCACGTGATCATCTCCATAGGTGCCCCAAAAGCATTTGACACAGAGCACCCGTTCATGATAAATGCCCACTTTGTCCTTTTCTAAACACAGATTCTCATTTCTTTTTTTGGTCCAGTGGCTGATCTTTCAAAAAACTGGGATTCTTTTCATTCTATGCAGTTTTGTTTGTTTGTACTTCCTTGATGTATTCTGGAGACGAGCTAGCCACCCATTCATAGATATTTTCGTGTCCAATATATATTTTGCTCTCACTTGTTTCTTTTCACTTTTAGCTTTTAAAGATGGAAGAGAGGGGCTGGGGAGATAACTCAGTGGTCTAAGCACCTGCCTGGCAAGCGCAAGGCCCCAGGTTCGATCACCGGTACTGCATGCCTTGATGGCCCCAGAACTAGGCATGGTGGCTCATGCCTGTATCCCAGCACTATGGAGGCTGGGACAGGAGAATCACCATGAGTCTGAGCTGCATAGCGAGACTCTATACCAAATAAAAAAATAAGAGATTAAAAAAATACTAAGAATGGAAGACAGGACAGGCACGGACGAGTTTGTCCTTTTCCACCCAATAAGCAACCTCCTGAGACTGTACTTCATTAAGAACAAAACAATCCCGCGAGGCCACAGCTGCCTCCTGAGTAGGTGTAGTCCAGGGCGGGAGACCTCTGTTCCTCAAATACGTGTGGCCCACAATGACACCCATCACGTGTGCCAGGATGTGGAAGAGCTGAGTGAAGACGGTGAAAGAGGACAAGGCCTGGGACGTGCGTGGTACAGAAGGTCACATGAATGCTTTAGGGGGCAGCATAGAGCCCCCCCCCCAAAGGAGCCCAGACCTTAGCTGCTGGGGCTGTAAGTGCCTCTTGTGAATAAAGTGTCCTTGCAGATGTGACTAAGTTCAGGGTCCAGGCCAGTGCACATCACCCTGAATTATCCAGATGTCTCCTCAACTCACTCACAAGTGTCCTTGTACGAGGGAAGCAGAGGAGGTTTCCTGCACAATAAGGAACAGAAGGCCTCATGAATACAGAGGCAGAGACTGTGTGCACACCGCACACCCACAGTCAAGGGGACAGCAGCCTTGACATGCTCAGGGAAGCCACGGGGTGGCCCCTCAGCCCTAGGACTCTTGTTGGTGCACCCCCTCGTGGGACCCTTCGATTGGGGCTCTGGAAAAATGATTTTGGCTTTTTACCATCCAGAACTGTGAGGTAACAAGTATCTTTGCATCAGATCCCCGCCATGTGGGAAATGCTTCAGCAGCTCGGAGATGATGCGAGATTGAGCAACGGCGGGAGAGTGCAGAAAAGAAGGGAGAAACAACTGAGCAACCGCGACGGTCCTCTTCACAATCAAAATTTCACATGGTTGTTTCTCGTCCCACTCCTGTCGCCCAGCTTTCCCCACATGCTCCCCAGTTAGCTTTCACGGCCTTCCCCATCAATCCTTTAGAGCCTCTTTGGTCCGGGTTCCTACACCAAACACACAATCAACTCGCAGTGGATGAAAGGCTCAAATGTCAGACCTGAAGTGGTGGGAGCCACTAAGGGACAAACAGGAACACAGCCTCATGGCGAGGCTGCCGGCCTATGGGAGCGATGACACCCCAAGCACAGGTAACAAGGGCTACACTAGACCCAAATAAACACTTCTGCACAGAAACCTAAGTAACCAGTGAGGTGAAGAGAGAAATGATGGGAAGGGAGAAAATATGCACGAATCATGAAGTGGAGGAGGGCTGTTTTCAAAATACGCCAATAACACAAAAATTTCATGGCAAGAAAACAAACAGCAGGGCTGGCCAAATAGCTCAGAGGATTAAAGTGCCTGCAAGCAGGCGCAAGGGTGGGAGGTTCGAACCCCCAGCCTGCTGTGCTGCCCCCCTGCCCCCCCAGGGGGGGCACACTGAGATGGTAATTGAGACAGGGCATGGTGGTATGCGCCTGTAATCCCAGCTCTTGGGAGACTGTAAACAGGTGGATCACTATAAGTCCAATCCAGTAGTGAGACCCTGAACACCTTGTAGACCCTTAGCTAAAATAAAAAATAAAAAAAAAAGGAAAACAAATAGCTCAGTTAAAAATTGGCAAAGACTTGCATGTAACTTTCTTAAAAGTGAATCTATACGGACAGCAGGTATATAATACATGTTCAATATTGTGTATCATCAGGAAAAGTGAAAACACAATGGGATGTCAGCTCACCCTTGTTGGGACAGCTATTATCCCAAAATGAAAAGATTCTCAAAGATAGCAAAGAGGTGGAAGAGAAGGAACCCTGAGCCTGCTTTGGGGGTGGGTGAAAATTTTCACCCTGCTTTTGGGTGAAAATCAGTTTATGACCACTGTACAAAACAGTAAGGAGGTCTCCAAACAAATTGAACTATCATGTGATCTAGCAATTCCATGTTTGGTATATACAGTCAAAAAAGTGAAATCAATACAGCTACTTTCTCTTAATTCAATGAGAAGAAAGATTTGTACTAATAGTGTTTGGACAGGATATCATGTCTGCATCTTGTACTATGAATAACCACTACGAAGACAACAATATGCGATGTATTAATGATTGAAACTGTCCTGTTAATCGGTTTTGAAACTGTTTCATTGTTTTTTTGTTTCTCAATAAAATTAATTTAAAAAAGTAAAATCAATCTCTCAAAGAGATACCTGCATTCCCATATCCATTATTATGGCCATTTCAACCACAGCACACAATAGCTGAGTGTAGAATCAGCTAGATGCCCTGAATGGGTGATTGGATAAGAAAAATTCACATAGGGCTGGTGAGATGGCTCAGTGGTCTAAAGCACCTACTTAGAACAAGCTTAGCAAAGCACAGGGACCGCAGTTCAATCCCCCAGCACCACATGCCAGCCAGCCCCGCCCCCTGGTGGGCTGAGCTGCCCCCCCATGAAATAAATAAAAATAAATAAAAAGAAAAATTCACATACATACATGCACATACGTACACACACACACACACACACACACACACACACACACAGTGATTACATATCCACTATTTGCAACAGCATAGACGAGTTTGGAGGACATTGTGCTGTGTGAAGTAAGCTGGGCACAGAGAGACAAATATCTCACTATATCATTTTTATTTTAAGCCTGAGAAATTTAAATTCCTAACAGCAAGAGGGCAAAAGTGGTGGCCAGAGGCAAGGTACCTGTACTGTATGCTGACTAGTTACGCAAAATTCTCTGAGAACAGCTGGGCATGGTGGTGCACAGCTGTAATCCCAGCACTCAGGAAACTGAGACAGGATTGTTGCGAGTATGAGACCAGCCTGGGCTACAAAGTGAGCTCAAGGCAAGCCTGAGTTGCACAGTGAGACCCAGTCTCAACAAGATAAAGAAAAAAATTATATGAGACCAAATTTCAAATATTGTCATCTTTTTTTTTCTTTTTTTGTTGGACCAGGGATTGAACTCATGACCCTGTGCTTGCCAGGCGAGTGTTTATTCCACTGAGCTATTTCCCCAGATATTGTCATCCTAAAGTAACACAAAAATGGTACTAAGCATAAAGCTATCTTTTTTTCTTTTAGTACAGGGTCTACAGGGTCTCACTACACAGATTGGACTCGTAGTGATCCTCCTATTTTCAGCCTCTCAAGCTCTGGGATTACAGGAGCGCTCCACCACGCCCAGTCTCAGTCACCATCCCAGCATGCCCTGGGGCAGGGCCAGCTCTGCATCTGCCTAAGCAGGTGCTTTAATCCACTGAGCTATCTAGCCAGGCCCTAAAGCAATCTTTTCATGGACGTGGGGTGTGTTATCTTAATGCATTCATGATATACAAGATAATTCATACACTACTTAGCCTGTTTTAATTTCACAGTGCAAATGCATTTGGAAATATCATAGCATATACCATAATTATATGTCATTTCTATTGATCAATAAAATAATAAAGTTTAGAGTAAATATCCATACAAATGGCACCACACAACAGAAGCATACAAAATTTTTATTTTTTTAATTATACCTGGGCGAGGTACTAGGGAGATAGCTCAGTAGAATAAGCACTTGCCTGGCAAGCGCAGGGTCCTGAGTTCAATCCCTGGTACCGAAAAAAGAATTTATACCTGGGTGAGGCTGGGAAGATAGCTCAGTGGCATAAGTGCCTGCCTGGCAAGCACAGGGTCCCAAGTTCAAGCCCCAGTACCACACATACACACACACTACATTTATATCACTATGTATATATACTGTATCTATCTATCTATCTATCTATCTATCTATCTATCTGTCTGTCTGTCTATAAATTTGGGTGAGCAGGAACTATTTCTTGAACATACTAAAAGGTGATGCAAGTAAATTATTAGGACTAACAAACAACCTTCATTGTTACAAAGGTCATTAGCAGGGCCAGCCAGATAATTCAGCGCATCAAAGCACCTGCTTGGGCAGATGCAGGGAGGAGGGTTCAATTCCTGGTGTGCCATACCAGCTCACCCCCCGAGGCGCGCTGAGACAGCGACTGAGGCTGGGCATGGTGGTGAGCGCCTGTAATCCCAGCAGTTGGGAGGAGGCTGAAAACAGGAGGATCAGTATGAGTCCGATCTTTATAGTGAGATCCTGTAGGCTCTGTACTAAATACATTAAACCCCCCCCCCAAAACAAAGGTCATTAGCAATGAATGTCCCCGTCCACCCCATGATCCCCTTTTTGACCTCTCCCGTGGGCGCTCCTTCACCCCAGCCGAGCACACCCTCTGCATTGTATCTGCTCCTCCACAGAGCAGGACTGAAGCTTTCTGGGCATGCAGAGAAATGTTCTGGCACTGGCCTCGCTGTCCTCTTCCCCTTACGGGCCATGTCCATGAGCTTCCCGCTGGCCCAAGCCTCCACAGGCCCAGAAGGTCCACAGCCCGCCCTGCTCCTGTCTCACGCCATCGTGCCTCCTCCGGGAGCATCCGTCTCCCTTCCTGCAGCTGTACCTTGGGTTTTGGATGTTTCCCTAAAGATTCACATGTTGCAAAATTGTTTCCCAGCCTGTGGCACTGTTGGATGGTGGTGGAACCCTTAGGAGGCAGCACCCATTGAGGACAGGCTTGGGGCGGCCCTTGCAGGTGACAGTAGGAGCTCGGCCCTCCTTCCTCGCCTCGCTTTTTGCCTGCCCAGAAGTGGACGTGCATCCTCCACCACGCTCCCCCCCCCCCCCACACAGCACAGGGCCAAGGGCCATGGATGGCAAGGTTTGGATTCGTGAGTCAAAATCAACTTCTAGTGGTAGCAACTCGGGTCACTGGAGGAGGGGTTTTGCAGGGGACACTGGGACTTCAGTGCCTTCCTATGTCTCTCTGTACCTTGGCTGCCAAGAGGCGAACAGACCTCAGCCATGTGCTGTCACCAGGACAGACCATGACACTGTTAGCAGCCTGATGGGAGGATTCCTCCGTCCTTCTGTTGTTAAAATTCTTTTTTTTTTTTTTGACTGACTCAGGATGCCTTCAGGGCAGGTCTTGCTTGAGGATCTGGGGATCGAACCACAGCATCCTGATTGCTTTGTTTAAGCAGTCACTTAAACAACTGAGCTAATGGGCAGCCCCCCCGTTGTTAAAATTTTTAAAATTATTTATTTATTTGTTTACTTGGTACCGGGTCTCCCTACTCAGCTCAGACTCATAGTGATCCTCCTGTCTCAGCGCCCCCAGCACTGGGATTACAGGGATGCACCAGCGTGCCCGGTTGCAGCGGCTGGCACTGCATGCCTGGTGTTTTGGGGACCAACACACCACGTTATTGAACTCGGGTCCTTGGGCTTGCCGCTCAGGCACATAGGTCACGGAGCTATCTCTCCAGCCTATGTATTTAACTACAATTGCCTATGAAGTGCAGCACTACAAAGCTGTGGGGCTCAGTGACCATGAGCGGAGACCTCTGAATCCACAGGCTGAAATGAAATTTCTGTCCTTGTAGGTTATTTCCCTCAGGTATGTTGCCGCAGCGGTGGAAAGCTGACTAGCACTTTCTGCTACAATTTTCTCCAGTTTGTGGCCAGAGCAGCCTTGGAGTTTCCGGTAAAGTGCAAAGGCAGCCACGGCTTTGCCGGCTCTGTGGCTCTGCCTGTCTCACAGGGCCCCAGCTGCCTGCCACTTCCTCCTCGCTGCTCCTGGCCTCTGCTCTCCTCGGCCCTGAGTCACGGGCCTTCGTTTGCGGAACTCATCAGACCAGCTTCTGCGCAGTGGCCTTTGCTGTTCCCCTTTCCCTCTCCCTGAGATAATTCTACTTAGCAAAACACTGGCGGTGTCCCGGCTACCCTCACATCCTGCTCAAGCGTCGCCCCTCATTCACAGACACAGAGACTGAAGCCAGGGTCCGCAGAGCCTCTCCCTGCATGACTTCTCCTCAGACACCAAGGAACACATGCTAGGCTTAATCTATCGCTTCTTTCTTTTTATTTTTGTTCACTTTATCTCTACAATGACAGCTTCTCAGTGACAAAGATGGTGTTGCTCCGGGCACTGAGGCATCCCTGGCACCCATGAAAACACTGGCACATGGTAGGAGCTCAGCATTAGTTACCAAAGTAGTTCCTAAATAATAGAAACAGCATTCCTCCATCAGAATCATACCCAAATATCTCTCTCTCTCCCTGTCTCTCTCTCTGTCTCTTTCTGTCTCTCTGTCTTTCTCTCTGTCTCTCTCTCTGTCTCTGTCTCTCTCTCCCTCTCTCTCTCTCTCTCCCACTCCCGCTCCTAACTGACACTGTAAACTGAGCCTCTTCAGGGAGATCAGCCCTGCATGGGCAGGAAGAGGGGAAGGCAGCACTAGGACAGGTCTCGCGATCAGAAGAGCCTCGCCAGTGCCTGTGAGAGCTTCATCCTGCTGGGAGAGGACGCTCTGGAGGAGAGTCCAGTGGGGCCCAGCGTGTGCAAGGCCTGGTCCAGCAGTGGAGTTCACCTCAGCGCATTCCATGGAGACAACTGTGCAGGAAGCGGATGCTGACTATCTGCAAATATATCGCAGAGGTTGCTGATGGCAGAGAGGGGGCAGGGGTGAGTGAGGTGGATTCAGTGACCAGGGGAGAGACAAGGACCAAGAATGACCAGGGTCAGGATAGAGAAAGGGAATCAAGGTGAGCGAGGCATAGCAGGACAGGAGGACCAGGGAGGTACTGACGGCATGGAGAAGGTGGAGCCGGTTCCCAGTGAGAACCACACCCCACTCCTGGCTTAGAGAGGGGCCTCTGAGCCACCAGCATCTCAGGAACCCTCGCCAAAAGGAATGGGGCTCAGAGGTGCTGGGCAGCTCAGCTGAGGCAGAGCTGAGCCTGCTAAGCTGGTGATGTCATCGGGGAGGAATCTGGGGGACGTAGGGTGCCTCACTCACCCGAGGGGCTAACCCGTGACAGAGTGCATCTCTGCGGCACCAAGGGAGCCTTCTTCCTTCGATTCCCTCCTCCTATGAGATTTCAGCCTAGTGAGGAGACCAGGGCCTTCAGTGTGGGCACTGGGGTGTAGCGGGCAGCGGGCACCTCACCTGTGCCCTGTTATGCATCTCTGGGCAGCGCTCACCTGAGCAAGATGAGGCACAACCCGAGAAGCAAGACCTTGACAGCCACCACTACAACAGCCAGCAGCACCACCTCTGCCACGGGCCCTGCAGGAAAGTGAGGGCGGTCAGATTGCCCTGCTGAATCACAATCTCAGTCTCCTACTAGCGTGTGGTGTGGGCCCCGCTGACCTTGCTCACTGCTCCGGGGGCGGGGCCACACCAGCCTACAGGGCTCCCACCTCGCAGTCCAGCTGTCCTGAGACTGAGCAGAGCACACCCTGCCACACTGCTGCGCCACAGGGGCAGCTTGCTCAGAGCTCTGGGAGCTGCAGGTCCTTCCAAACCTGGGCCTGGAAGTGTCCCTGGATACTCACTGCGCAGGGGCAGGCTCAGAGAGAGGGAACCCAGAGAGTTCTGCGCTCGGCAGGTGAATTCTCCTTCGCCTCTGAGGTGCTCTGGAGTCAGCTCCAGCACCCCAGGGTTTGCGGGATCAGAGGGGCTCAGAATCAGGTTTCCCCAGGTCCACGTCAACCTGGCAGGGGGGTAGCTGTCAGCTGCACAGAGCAGGCGCAGAGCCTGGCCCTCCACGACTGGAAGAGAGGAGCCATTCGCCAGGGCTGCGGGAGCTGTAGGGAAGACAAAGGGGGCAGCGAGACCAAGCGGTTAAAGAAAGGCTAAAGAGGGAGACTGAGTGGAGAGGTAGATTCAGGCCCAGACACAGACAGGAACGGACACCAGTGTGACCAACAGAGGCATAGAGTGAGGATGAGCCCAGCGCCTGCTCAGACCCGAGGGTTCTGTCCAGCTGAACTTGGGTTCCAGGAGGGAGGATTGGGGCTTCACAGGACGCCCATTTGGGTCACCAGATGCTCTGGGTGAAAGCTCAGAATCCAGGTCCAGGCAGAAGACTGTGAGCCTTTGTCCACATCTCGTCCTGACTCCAGTCACGGACTGAGCTACTCTGAGCAGGTGTTCACAGGGCCACATGAGCGGTGATGGGGGTGACTCGGTGGCAGCAGCCACAGAGGTGGAAGGGTAAGTGAGGTGGTGAAATGCTGTGAAGTAGGGCTTCCCGGAGGAAGGGCACTTAGCTCACACTCAGGGAGATGTGTGGAGGTCAGAGTGCAGGGTTAGGTGAGGATGAGGTTGAAAGGACCTCCAGAAGGAGGAACAGAAAATGCCAAGAAGGCCAATGTCTGAGAACATGGAAGGAAAACTGGAAGGACCAGCAGGGTGGGTTAGTCAGAGAAAGTGTGTGCAAGGTAACCCTTGGGATGGGGTCGGAGCCCCCAGGAGAGCAGTGGGAAGGGCTCGGGTTTGTATCAGAAGCCATGGGTGGGGTCTAGCAACGGGACTACACAGCCAAATGTGCCCAAGTTTATTGTGAAAATCACTGAACTCCAAGGAAGAAGAAAAGTGCTAAGGGCCAGCCAAACAGCTCAACAGAGATGGCAATTGAGACTGGGCGTGGTGGCACGTGCCTGTAATCCCAGCTCTTGGGAGGCTGCAAACATGCGGATCACTATGCGTCCAATCTAGTAGTGAGACTTTGAATACCCTGTAGACCCTTCCCTAAAATTAAAAAAAAGAAAAAAAGTGGCAAAATGTGAAATAAATGATAATTTCTCTAGCTTAGAAAGAGCTTCATAGGGGGCTGGGGAGATGGCTCAGTAGAATAAGTGCTTCCCTGGCAAGCACAAGGGGCTGAGTTTAATCCCTGGTTCTACAAAAAAA
>NW_004524782.1:1485934-1490275 GCF_000260255.1 Octodon degus
TCTATGGAGAAATTTACAAAAAATTAATGCAGATCGGAAGAGCACACGTCTGAACTCCAGTCACGCCGCAACATCTCGTATGCCGTCTACAAAAAAAAAAAAAAAAAAAAAAAAAAAATAGAAAGAGCTTCATAGGACAAGCATGATCCAAAGTAATATCACTCAGAAAAGCTGAGCAAAGAAATGAAATGGTTGTTCCAGAACTAAAAGAAATTTCGTTAGCCCTTGTGGTTCAAAAGAAGCACATGCTTGAAAGAAGAGTGGCTGCTGGAGGAGGTTCCCTGGGGACAGAGAGGGGCAGTGACCTGGAATCTTGGGTCCCGCAGGGTGGAAGGCACAGCCGCAGCCCCTACCCTTTCCACCTCTGCACTGATGTCCCCAGCCTCCCCACTGACGGCCCCGCTCATCCCTCAGGCTGGGGACAGCAGCAGGTGGACAGCCGCTTGCCATTCCTCTGACAAGGAGAGGAATATAACCAGCCGGCTCGCTCTGGGGCATCTACTCCAGCACACACACCTCTACATACTTCCAGAAGTAGGTCCCACCTATTCATTGCACCATTTCTGTTGGCCAAATGAAGTTAGAGCCATGACTGTCCATGCCAGGCAATGCCCACCAAAGCAGGTCCACCCAGTGCTGGGCACCGCAGCCACAGAGAGCCAGGGCAATGTGTCTGTGATCCTCGGGGGCGGGGGGCAGGCCAATGCTTAGCGCAGCCAGTGTAGTGCCTTCTGAGGCTAGACTGCTGTATGCGCTGAGTGTGCGTGTGAGTGTGCATGTATGCGTGCATGTGTGTGTGTGTGTGTGTGTGTGAGAGAGAGAGAGAGAGAGAGAGAGAGAGAGAGAGAGAGAGAGAGAGTCTCCTTCTTCCAGCTCTTGGATTGAAGCTCTTGGGGGAGAAAGAGAAATGTGGGGACTGGTCCTGAGGAAGGGCCTGGAAAGGCCCACTCCAGGGATGAAAGGCCCACATCCTTGCAGGGCAGAAGAGTCTCTGCAGGAGTTTGAAGGAGTGGGGGAGGGGCTGCTGGGGACAAAGGTTCAAAGTGATCATGGGCTCTGGGTAGGGGAGCCACTGGGCCCCCAACAAGTGATCTCTGTGACTAGGGTGCACCCAGAGAGAGTAGGACCCGCCCTGCCTGGGCTGAAGCACCTGGCTCACCCACCCAACCCCCAGGGAGGCCCCGTACCCGAGCCGGATTCCTGGGTGATGACGGTTACAGTCAGGTTTTGTGGAGGGTCTGGGGCAGGAAGACACAGCAGGGCCATCAGTGGGGAGGCTGGGGGACATCTGCCCTGTCCCCAGGAGCTGCAGAGGTGGGAAGGGTAGGGGCTGCGGCTGTGCCTCCCACCCTGCTGGGCTCGGGATTCCAGGACATAGCCCCTCTCTGTTCCAGGGAGCCCCCTCCAGCAGCAGTCCTGCCATCCCTGCCCGGCTCTTACAGGAAGTGTTGAGGTGCACGGTGGTCGTCTTGGTCACACTGACCGCGGGCAGAGTCACCTGACAGGTGAGGCTGGTGCCGTGGTCCTGGGGCCGCGAGGTGAGGCTGAGCACTGGGGAGCTGCTCATGTTGGGGCCCAGGTGGGACACAGAGGCCCCCAGCCAGGAGAAGATGGGGGGCGTCCCCCGCTCACAGGCCCAGGGCACAGAGCAGGTCAGGGTGGTGGGGTGACCCGGTGCCAGGGTCCCCGCGATGAGGATGTCGGGGCTGTGGGTCAGGGCTGGTGAGAAGAAGGGACAGCGGGGTCAGGAAGGAGCTCAGAGGCGAGGCCTTGATGGAATCTTGGGATCTGCTCCTCCCGGATCTCTACAGCACAGCCCCTGACTCCATCTACGCATGTCCATCCCAGCTCTGCCTACTGCCCTCTGATTGCTGTTGAAGTCCAGGACTTACCTGTCACACGCACAGAGAGCACATTATATCTGTAAATATATCGAGCCTGTCCTCTCTCCAGCCGAAAGACAAATGTTCCCTGATCCTTCTTCCTGGCATCTCTGATGTCCAGGGAGCAGTTGTAAGCCCCAGGGTCCCCGGTGAGGAGGAATCGGCCTTCTGCTTCCTCCAGCACCTGTCGATCTGGATCATTTGTGGCCACTGGAGCAGCCTGGCCTATAGACCCACCCTTGCTCCGGAACCAGTAGCCGTAAGCCGGGTCTGACTCAGTCCATTCTCCATCGGGGTAGGTGAGCTCACAGGGCACATGGGCACACAGGCCCTCCTGCACCATCACTGAGCTCTGCACCTTCAGAGAGTATTGCTGCGTGCTCAACACGGCCTGTGCCCCAAGCAGCAGCAGCCACCGCAGCAGCAGCAGCAGCAGCAGCAGCATGTCTGCCTGGAGCTGGGGTCCCCAGGGGAGTCTGCTCAGGATCTGTGTTCTGAAGAACCCAGAGCTGCAAGAGCTGCAGGAAGCCCACAGGAAGAGCTGTGCTTCCCCGGGGAGGAGCTTCAGAGCGGCCACGGTCAGGGCCCAGTTGGCCTTTAGAGGTCAGCCCCCACCACCCACGTTCACTCCTGGGACCCTGGGACCACGAGGGCTAGAGATTGTCCACTTCAGCTGTGCAGCGCCTCACCTTCTCTGCCCACTCCCTGCTGAGGTCCTCCCCCTTGAGTGACATTTTCCACGGGGTGAAAATGGGTCCCCTCCTGACCAGACCCCGTGAGTCACCCCTGATGCCACCGATATTTGTGGAGTCTGGGATGGGACCAGAGACAGGATGGATGCAGAGACCCAGTCCTGGGCACATGAAGCCTCTCCCGCCTGCTCAGCAGCCCTGGAGGGTGGACATGTCCGCCTCCCACAGCGAGGCCATGTCACAGGCTGGGGCACTGTCCCCTAGTGGCCACTGTTCTCAGGGCGGAGGTGCCAAGTCATCTACCGTCAGAGCTTCCTGGTGGAAGGAGCTAAGACAGTTTTGTGTACGTTAAGGCTCTGTTTGATGTACATTTAAATTTTTAAAATTTTTCGGTTGTAGTAAATTTCAGAGTTTGTGAAGCTCTCATAAGGGGTGGACGTTAGCTTTGCAGTACAGTTCACTCCTGTGACAACAGGCTCTTTTCCCTAGCTTGTTGGGTATTATCTGCTCTCTTTTACTACAAACAGTTCACGCACATGGATTGATTACACCTACGCCTGGGGACCAGCGCGACACGTCCGTCCGTGAATGCTGTGAGCGCTCATCAAATGCAGCCTCCCTTTATCCATATCCTCCTCTCCAAAACTAGTTGTCAATATTCTACATTCACGTCAAATTTATGGGTTTTTTTTTTTTTTAACTTCTAGATGAGAGACTCTGGTGTGCTTGTCCTTTGGCGTCTGGTATGTTTCCTGCAGTGTCTGCCAACTACATGGATTCTGCAGCAACTGAGAGGATTACATTCTTCATGTCTGAAGAATGTTCTTTCTTTTTTTTTTCTTTTGGCAGAACCAGGGATGGATCTCAGGCCCTTGCGCTTGCCAGGGAAGTGCTTATTCCACTGAGCCATCTCCCCGGCCCCTAGAATGTTCTGTTTAGTTCTTTGTTAATTGGCCCACGGATGGGTACCCAGGCTGATTCTTTGTCTCACTACTGCGAAGAGCCCCACAGTGGCTGCAGGCATGCTGCCATGCCTTGGGCACGCTGATTTCATCCACTTTTGCTTTTTTCACACCTTGACTCTATGTTTTTTGCTGTTTGTTTGAGATAGGGTCTCTCTCTGTAGTTCACACGCAACTTGCACTCTCGGGGATCTTTCTGCGTAGGCTTCCGGAGTGCTGGGATTACAGCTGTGCACCCCCACGCCTGGCTTCATTCTTCTGGATGTAAGCTCCTGTTTTAGTTACTTTTTACTCGTTGCTGGGACAAATACCCGACACTCAAAATGAAGGAAGGAAAGGTTTATTTAGCTCACAGTTACTGGAGGGTTCAGTCCATATTTTGCTGGCTCCAAAGCAAACGACAGCAGTTCATGCGGCAGAAAATAACGAAGAGCAGAGGAGGAGCAGCAGCTGCAGCGGCGTGCATCAAGCCTCTCTCTTCCTTCTGCGCTGACTGCGAAGACCAGCGCTCCACAGCGAAGATCGGAGCTCCTCCAAAGCAGCGTGGCAGCCCAGATCAAGCTCCTCTGAAGACTGAGACTTCTCCACGGAAGTGGGGCGGGACTGCAGGAAACCGGGCAGCAGGCAGGAAGCCTTTCTCAATGCCTGGGACCTGCCCACTGGCAGGGCGAGGCCCCCACGCTGAGATCCGCTGGAGCTGATTCAGCCAAGTTGACACAATGTATCAACTAACACAGCTCCGAAGTGAAATAGCTGGTGGTACTATTTTTTTTTTTAATTTTTTTTTATTTATTTATTTGAGAG
>NW_004524782.1:1490408-1492567 GCF_000260255.1 Octodon degus
TGTGGTGCTGGGGATTGAACCGCGGTCCCTGATGCTTTTGCTAAGCTTGTTCTAAGTAGGTGCTTTAGACCACTGAGCCATCTCTCCAGCCCCTGGTGGTACTATTGTAGGCAGCTGAATCAGATAAAAATACTGTAGGCATCGGAGAGGGTTAGATTCAAAAGGACCCAATATGGAAGAGAAGATACCTCACAACTGTGGGGGAGACAGGCACCTCCACTGTGGGCAAGACCTGAAGACAAAAGATTAAACAAATGAACCGATACAACTCCCCAGGGATGGGCATCAGGGACTGATATTCTAAATAGCTATGGATCACCTTGAAAAATCCTGGAAGAGTCACTAACCCAACTCCATGCAGTAATAGCCTCAGTTCTGTATTCCTGTCCCTGGGCTAAGTGACTTCTTCCCCATTTGGTCCTGGATTTAATCAATTTTTTTTTTTTTTTCCCAGAACCAGGGATTGAACTCAGGCCCTTGCGCTTGCCAGGGAAGCGCTTATTCCACTGAGCCATCTCCCCGGCCCCTTGGATTTAATCAATTTTGCCTGAACAGTTGTGCTTCTAATCTTATTGGCTGACCATGGTTTCACCCCACCTCATGCCCACCTAGCCAGTTCCTGAGCTTTCCATCTTAGGGCTGCCTTACCTACATAGCTTCGCTGTATAAGAACCCCTAGGAAAGGCAGGTGTCTTGGCAGCTGATTCAGGTCCCCTACTGTCCTTCTCTCAGGCAGAAGCTTTCTTTCCCCCAATAAATATATCCTGCTCTTGACCTCCATCATTTCTAAAATTCATCCCTTGGTTTTAGAGAACACCAACTCATCCCAAGTGTCTTGTAGGTTGGGAGCGTCTTTCCCCTGGATCACTTTCTGCTGGGACGCAGAGGTGGAGGTGAATTTGGCAGGCTGAACGCTGTCCGTGGAGCCTGGAGTTCTGCTTTCCCCACAGGATGGCCCTGGCTTTCTTTAGTAAGAACCGGGAGGGGGAATCAAAGTGGAGAAAACAAGCATTTCTGCGGCTGCTGCGGCTGCCACAGCGCTACACCAGCAGCCGTGACCCACTTCACACATTGTTCCCTCGCCCAGTCGGACTTCCTTGGAACTTCCCGGACTCCCCAGCTCCCACACCCAACAACCTGTCCTGCTCCGAGTTCTTCTCCAGGCAGACGCTTCTCCTGGCTGTTGAGGTCCCAGGAGCCTTGGCACAGACTGCAGGCCTGGGCTGCTCCACTGTCCAGGGCATTCGCCAGGAAATGAGTCCTGGTTTGCAACGTGAAGAGGATTCGTCCTCTGTGTGGTTGAGGGCTGTGGAGCAAGCTGGGGATCTGGGGGCAGTGGGACCACCAGAATTTGAGGGTTCCCCTACAGTGGGTTTGTTACTGAACTTCAGTACCATTCAAAATTTTCTTGTACTTTGTTGATCAATAAATCATAGAATCAGCTTGCCAGTTTGTATGCAAGCTCTCACTGAGAATTTGTTCAGGTTCATTTGAAATTCATAGATTGATTTGGTACCCTAACTATATGAAGTCTTCCAGTTCACGAACAGGAACATAAGAATCTCTCTCTCAATCTCTCTCTCTCAATCTCTCTCTCTCAATCTCTCTCTCTCTCTCTCTCTCTCTCTCTCTCTCTCTCTCTCTCTCTCAATCTCTCTCTCTCTCTCTCTGTTGCTTTCCCTCTGTCTCTGTCTGTGTATGTCTCTGCCTCTCTCCCATCAGTTACGTAGATATTCATTTATCTTAACAGTTCTAAGTTGGTAACATTTTGTAATTTTTCAAAAAATGTTTTCATTTTATGTGTGCCATAAAGTCCCATGGAGTTGTTTCTAATCGCCCCCGATGTCTTTTACTGTTTTTGGCAGCTACAGTGGCCTCTACTGGCCATTTGTATCTCTCTTTTATCTCTTCTTCTTTTTTTTTTTTTTTTTTTTGATCTACAAAGTGTGGTACAGGGTTTCAGGATAAATCCTGAGGGGATGTGACTGACTTTATCAGATGCAAAGTTTCATTTCTTTTTATATAGGTCTTGCTTATCTTGTTCTTTTGTCTGATTATAAGTCTTTTATTTTTTAATTTTTGACATCAGTTATTTTTATTTTAAAGAAAAAAAAATAAAAACAATGGTACAAAATCTCAAAACAAGATTTTAGGAGAGT
>NW_004524782.1:1494225-1516065 GCF_000260255.1 Octodon degus
GAGATATCTGGTGTGTGATTTCCAGTTTCCTCAGTGCTAGTGTCTTCTGCATTTGTACTGGGTGGACTTGGGGCCTTAGACTGCCTTTTGTTCCTTCTCTTTTTCATTTTGTATACCACTGTCTTCTGACCTTTGGTGTAGAGCTTAGATAGAGTTATTTCCTTAGCACCAGGTCCAGATCTATGAAGTTCAGATTCCTCCAGGTGGGTGTTGTTTGGATCTGCCTGCTGCGCTCCACTTCTTTCTGTAGCCATCAGAGTTGAACCCTCTGTGCCACTCTGGCAAGATGTTCTGCTCCTGAATCAGCTGGGTAGATCTTGCCTCTAGTCTCTTTGCAGGGAGTTCTGCTGAAGGGTTCCGTGCTGGGCTTGCAGCCTTGGTTGAATGAGGATCTGTGGGCCCAGGTCGTCTCACTCACTCTCCGGGCCTGCGCTCTGGGTCTGTTCAGGATCCCACGGCCCCTGGTCATCTCACTCACTTGCTGGACCTGCACTCTGTGTCTGTTCGTTTTCTCTCTTCTGGATCAACAAATATATGACTAGATCACATACATTGACATCCATATATTAATATTCATAGAATATATGTAGTGCAACCTCAGTGGTCAAAGGATCTGTGATGCTTTTGTTTTCCGTAACTTTATTGAGAAACAAATAGCAATGAGAGTTTCAAATAAAATTAGTAGGACAGTTTCAATAATTAATACCTTGCCTACTGTCTTCCTGGTGGTTAATTGTTGTACAAGATGAGACATGATATCCTATTTACAAACATTTTTAGAATGAATCCCTCTATTCATTGATCTGTGGTGCTTGACGCACAGTGTCAACCTGAGACATCTAGAAGCTCAACTAAGTGACTGGGCAGTGCTCCATCCTGGGTGCAGAGGGCAGGCCCTAGCTCTAGGACGTTGTTGTGTCAATGAGAGAAGTATAGAAGTCTAACTAAGCGACTCAGCAGGGGGACAGGGTCCTCAGCTTGTAGACATCCTGAGCCTACGCAAGAGGCAAGAAGAAGGTGCAGAGCTGGTGAGGGTGAAGGCTGCCCCAGCCACAGGGCAGGTAGCCTGCACACCAAATCAGGGATGTGAGGAAGGGTAGACTACCAGTTCCCTGGAGGAGCTGCAGGCTTTGTCTTCATCTTGGCTCTGTCTCCTGGCCGCTGGCACAGACTGCTTGGCTTCTGCCTGAGACTCTTCAGCCTCTGGTCTCAGTCCCTTTGGCCTCCTGATCCGGACTTGCACAGAACTCTGCAGTGAGCTCCTCACATTTAATTGGAGCCTTCATCCTCCCTTGTGCAGTCACCCTCGGCCCACTTCATCATCCAACTATGGCTGACCATTGCAAGCCAGCTTGCCATTTCTTATACATTTGTATATCTTGTTTTCTGTCTATTTCTCTAGTAAACCCCTCACTGATACAGGCTCCAACCTTGAACTTTGCACTCCTTAAACAGGAAAGTTTCGAAGACATCTGCTTGATGTTGGTAATTTTGCTCACCTGTTGAATGCAAATCCATCTTGAACAAACCTGTAGGGGCCAAGGGTGAATTTCCCATCTCATCTCCACATGGGCTGAAAGAGTGAGCCTTTAGTCAAAAGCTGCTCCCAGAGCACACATAGCATTTGTGTTAGAGATTAAAACACTGTGTTTTTGTCTTTCCACTTCATGTTAATTATCCTCATTTTGGCTCCAAAGAAAGTTACGCCACCAACAGTGAAGCCAAAGGCAAACCATGTGAATCACAATAGAGTTAAAGAAAGACATCATCGTGAGATTTGAAAAAGTTTTGGAAAATTAAGTGTAATTTTTGGTTTCAGAACCAATTATTCAATTTTCCATTATTTGTTATGGGAAAAACAAGTTCAGCTCTTGCACTTCTTGGTGTGTGAGCAGGAATCTGGAAGGAATTAAGTACGACAGCTGAGGTATCACCACACATATTTATCATGCTGTCATCAATCAGGGTTTGGCCAATTAGAACATTAATACACTGCCCGAAGAGGTTATCACAAGCATGATTTTTCCAGGCTGGGGAGATAGCTTGGCGGTCTAAATGCCTGCCTCCAAGTGCCAGTGTTGCAGGCAGCTGAATTAGATAGAAATATTATAGGCAGTCAGACAGGGCTGGGCCCTCAAGGAGACAGTGTGGAAGACAAGGTGACTTTGCAACTTTGGTAGAGACAGACACCCTTGCTCTGAGCCAGACCTCAAGACAAAAGAGTAAACAAACGTAACCACATACTTCCCTGGAAATGAGCATCACAGGTTGATATTTTAAGTAGGTATCAGTCACTTTGAAGATGCCGGAAAACACAACCCCCTAGAGGAAGAGCCCCTGTTCCATATTCATGCCCCCTTAATCCTTGACTGGCTCTCCCATTTGGGCAAATTTATTGCTCAATGGCAATAAAGGCCTTTTCTATCCTTTCCTTAACTGGATTTAGAGGTGTTGCTTTTTTTGTTTTGTTTTGTTTTTTGTTTTGTTTTGTTTTTGCGGTGCTGGGGATTGAATTCAGGACCCTGCACTTGCCAGGCAAGCGCTTATTCTACTGAGCTGTGTCCTCAGCCCTGGATTTAACTGATGTTTACTTGAGCTTGTAATCTTATTGGCTGACCATATTTTGTCCTACCTCATGCCCACCTAGGAGAGTTCCCATATTCTCCACCTAAGACCCATCTCACCACATGGTTTTGTTCTATGAAAATCCCTGTGTTATGGGTTGCTCAGCATAGGAACCAGATAGGCCAAACTGGAATTTAATTAAGAGTCTTTATTTATTGAATTCAGGGCTGTCAGTCAGTTTTCACACAGGATAAAACCGATCAACCTTATACCCAGGAAGCAAGGGGTTTTTAAAGCAAAAAGCCACATCCCACTTGGCAAACAAGTTTGTCATTTAACACAGAACAGCACTGTCAGGGGCAGTATGACCATTACTCGACATACATTTTTTCTGGGAGCCTTTCTTCAGTTTCTGTTTAATATATATTTGCATTGCGGTGGTCGTGACTACCACAGCGACACTTTCCAGTTGGTTAGCAACATTTTAGTTATTTTTTACAGTTAGAAACATTTTGACCTTTACTTTGATTTATTTTTCAGGTCCATTCCAGGTATTCTCCATTGATTGATGTTTTATCAACGGTACACCAAGCCTCCTTGCAGCCTTACAAGGAAGCAAGGTCACAGAAAGTTGAGCAGAGCAATTTTTTCACGTTAGTTTAACATTAACTCATCACATGCTGGAAGAGACAGATTGGGAGGCAACCTGCTCAGGTCCCCTTCCTGTCATTCTTGAGACAGGAGCTTTGTTGCCCCTAATAAATATTCTGCTCTTAACCTCTTTAACCTCTGTTGTCCCTAAAATTCATTCCTTGGTTTTAGAGAACATGAACTCAAACCACTATCTTTCATCCTGGGAAATTCTTTCCCCTCTATCAATAGGTTCTGGCCTGAGTACAAACTGCTAAATTATCAGGGTCCTGATTTAGCATGGCTGAATCCCCAAATCAGCTTATTTTCCCAATGACCACTTCCTTGGGGGGCCTGCCCCTTAGCTCAGTTCTTTAAGTGGCTGCTTCAACAAAGCAGTCAGGCTCAGGTTGCTGTGGTTCGATCCCCACAACTCAAGCCAGCCAAACCTGCCCTGAAGGCATTGGGAGCAAAAAAAAAAAATCTTTACTTCTTCCCCACTCCATCTCTGGATGACAATTTCTTTTACCTTCCCAGGCACACAAACAAGCCTGCAACCAGATCCGTACGTGTCACTGCCCCTGGCCCCTGCAACTCCACCTGTATTGGAAGTCCATATAGGCTCAGCCTTCCTGCCTCAAGTCAGAGGATCTCACATCTCTCTGATATTGATTCTCTCCATGTCCTGCTCAATGGCAATAAAGACCTTTTCCATGCTTTTCTTTAATTTCTGCTTTGCTGCCTTGTCACTGAAAAACCTAACAGTACACACCTCTAATCACAGTGCAAAGGAGGCTGAGACAGGAGGATCACTACAAGGATCGCAATCTGATTTGTGTAGCTAGGCCCTGTATGAAATAAATACTTTTTAAAAAAGCATGATTTCTCTCAATCTTTCATGTAGATAATTAGGTAATGCTTTATCTTGTACTGTTGAAACATTTGAAATGCTTTAAATCTTGGAACTCTTTGAACAGCTTCAGATTTTGCAGTGTGTTGGATTTGGAATTCTGGATTAGATATGCTTAGCTGGTAAATTGTACTCAAATATTCCAAAATGTGAAAGAAGACCAAAATCAGGAGCTCTTCTCTGTGGGGAGCCCCTGAAGCTGGAAACTGATCCTGTTGGGGGAAGGCAGGATGAGGCCTCATTGCCTAAACCAGTCAAGCTTCCTCAGTCTTGAGAGAAACACCCTGCCTGGATATGTTTGGCTATTACTTGCTAGGTAACCTTGTGTGTTACAACTTTGTAAAGGTATAAAGAAAGGTGCTTACAGGCAGATGAGCCACCACCTGACCCAGCTCTTGCCTTCTTGTCTACCATGTCCTGATTCCTGCCTCCATCTCTCCCAAGGTACAAGGGATCAAACTGAGAGTCCAACAGCTCCTTACACGCTGCCACTGTCATGCACCTTGGTGCCACTAGCAGCCTAAGGGGAGGACTCCTAGGTCCTTCTGTTGTTGATGAAGGCATCTAGTCAAGACAGAGAGAGTTGTGAGAGTAAAGGCACAAGTTATCAGGAAGAGTGAAAAAGCAGCAGCACAAGGCGAACACGAACCTTAAGGACAGGATGGGCAAAATCCAAGGGGGCAGTTGAACAGAATGACATTTTGTGCATGGATGCTGATTCCTGGGTTTTGGCATATGTAGTGGTCACCAATGCTCTATTTCATGATGGTTATGCTGATTTTGTCCTGGAAATTGTGGAGGACCACCTGGGCAACTCTCCTTGAAGGAAGACCAGCTGTCTCCATTTTGGCTGCGCCTGACCCTGTTTCCACGTACTGATACGTACTGAGCTGCTAGGACTTTGCTTATCCCTGTAATTGGCTTTAAGCAATACATACTGGCCTACCCAGGGTGCTGGCGGGAGTCTCTAAAGATCGCACGCGTGTTTCCCTGATAACCCACACCTGCTGCCCTTTAATATGAGCCGGGTTGAGACAGGACGAAGAGCTGGCGCTCCATGCTGTCGGCTGGGATGGAGCCTCCAGATAGAGGCGATGATTTCCTGGGGCTCAAAAGATTACATGTTGGTGCTGAGGCTCTGGACCCTGAATCATTAATACTATCTCAACAGTACAATGCAAGTGACTTTTTCTACATTTCCTTCTCTCCGCACATCGCAGAGGTAAATGCAGGCCTCCCAACGAGCCCAGCTCACAGTACTCGCCTACTTTTTGCAATACTCAGCCATCCATCCTCAAGCTACTCCTCTTTCATGACCAAATGAAACCTGGGTTTGGCCCAGGGTTGAGTCCTTTATTCCAGATAGCCATCATCATGGCTGGAATTGGAACCCCTTGGCTCCCCATAACTATAAATATGCCTTAGTGTCTTTATTCTTGCCATGGGTTGCACTGGAAGTGGTAGATTGGAATTAACTTGATGGAATTCCAATACCTTATCCATGGGATTACAAATGTAATCTTGGGGCCAGGGAGATGGCTCAGTAGAATAAGTGCTTCCCTGGCAAGCGCAAGGGCCTGAATTTAATCCCCGGTTCCGCCAAAAAAACCAAAAAAAAAAAAAAAAAAAAAAAAACCAAAAAACCCACCAAATATAATCTTCCTAGACTGATATGAGTACTAAAAAGGACTCTTTACAAGAAGTTACCTTGGAATATCTGTCTTTTACTGATGCAAAGACATATTCCTTGTTCTCTTCAGATGGTCAGCTGTCCTTTGACGCACACTACTATCCCAGAGCATTTAATTATATAAAATACGTGAGAGAAAACTTAAGTAAGAGAATCTTTTTTTGGATTTTCTAGTAAGGGTCTACAGGGTCTCACTACGTAGATCGGACTCTAGTGATTCCTTTGTTTTCAGCCTCCCAAATGCTGGGATTACAAATGACACCTCCACACCCAGTCTCAATCACCAGTATGAGTGTGCCCCAGGGGCGGGGCTAGTACAGCATACCAGGGACCAACCCGAGCCCCTGTGTCTGCCTAAGCAGGTGCTTTAGTCTGCTGAGCTACTTGGCCGGCCCCTGAAGTAAGAGAACTTTAAGTCACAACTTGGTTCAGTAGAAGGACCAGGGGCGGATCTTGAGACGCTCCTTCTGTTCTCACTTGTGTTGCCAGGCGGCCAGTGGGCACTGCAGCAGGAACGCTGAATGGCTGGCTGCCTGGGTGAGGAAGGAAGCACCGTGTGCCAGGCGGCCGCGCAGGACAGCCGTGCCCACTCGGACCGTAAGATCTCCTGATGCTGTGTGGGGTCTGTGATCTGACAGATAATCCTAAGTGTGTCCTGTGCTGAGGTCTTCAGTCACTTAGCTACAACTGGCAAAGTGTATTCACGCTGCCTGACAGCTCCACAGACCCGAAGCAGAAGGGCTACGTGAGGATGAGCTGAGACCTCTGAAACCACAAGCTGAAATGAACTTGGACCCTTGAAAGTCGCTCACCTCAGGTGTGTTGCCACGGCGGTGGAGACTGACTAGCACTTTCTCACACAACTTTCTCTGGCTGGTGAGCAGAGCAGCCTTGGGGTTTCCAGTGAAGCGCCAGGGCAGCTGTGGCTTGGCCTGCTCTGCGGCTCTGCCCACCCCACAGGCCCCCACAGCTCACCACTTCCTCCTCGCTGCTCCTGGCCTCTGCCTTCCTTGGCCCCAAATGCTGGCCTTCGTTTGCCGAACACATCAGGCCAGTTTCTGGGCTGTGGCCTTTGCTGTTCCCCTTTCCCTGTTCCTGGGATACTTCTACTTAGAAAAACACCGATCCTGCTGTCTGCCAGCCTTGCTTCTGTGCTCAAACATCACCCCTCATTCCATCAGTCAGAGACCCAGGCCAGCGTCAGCAGATCCTCTCCCTGCTTGCCTTCTCCTCAGACACTGAGCGACACATGCCAGCTTCTATTTGCTCTTTTGTTTGTTTGTTTGTTTTACTTTTTATTTGTGTTCCTCTTATCACTACGCTGATGGCTTCTCAGTGACAAAGATGGTGCTGCTCCGGGCACTGAGGCATCCCTGGTACCCGTAAAAACACTGGCACATGATAGGAGCTCAGTGTTAGTGGTCAAAGTAGTCCATAATTAGTACAAACAACAATTAGTACAATAATTGAGTATGATGCTCATTCTTCCATGAGCATCATACTCAATTATTACACACACCACACACACACATACACAGAGACACACAGAGACACACACAGGTATAGACACAGACACACACACACACACACACACACACACACACACACACCCCGCCATCTCTAGGACAGGCACTGCACATACAATCTCTCATGATCCTGGCCAGAGCCTGCGTGACAGCTTCATCCAGCTGGGAGAGGAGGCTCTGGAGAAGAGTCCAGTGGGGCACAGCACACTCAAGGCTCGGTCCAGTAGTTGCATCCACCCTGTCTCATTCCATGGAGAGGACTGTGCAGGAAGTGGACGCTGACTGTCTGCAAACACATCCCGGAGGCTGCTGATGGCAGAGATGAGGCAGGGGTGAGTGAGGTGGATTCAGTGACCAGGGGAGAGACGAGGACCAGGAATGACCAGAGCCAGATAGAGAAAAGGAATCAAGCTGAGTGAAGCATAGCAGGAGAGGAGGACCAGGAAGGTATTGATGGCACGGAGAAGGTGGATCCAGTTCTCGAGGAGAACCACACCCCACTCCTGGCTAAGAGAGGGGCCTCTGAGCCACCAGCATCTCAGGAACCCTCGCCAAAAGGAATGGGGCTCAGAGGTGCTGGGCAGCTCAGCTGGGGCAGAGCTGAGCCTGCTAAGCTGGTAATGTCATCAGGGAGGAATCCGGGGGACGTAGGGTGCCTCACTCACCCGAGGGGCTAACCCGTGACAGTGTGCATCTCTGCGGCACCAAGGGAGGCTTCTTCCTTCGATGCCCTCCTCCTATGAGATTTCAGTGTGAGTGATGAAAATAGATGCCTTCAGTGTGGGCACTGGAGGTGCCATTGGCAGTGGGCGCCTCACCTGTGCCCTGTTATCCATCTCTGGGCAGCGCTCACCTGAGCAAGATGAGGCAGAGCCCAAGAAGCAGGATCTTGACAACAACTTCAACAATCGCCAGCAGCACCACCTCTGCCATGGGCCCCGATTTTCCTGGGGGAAAATGGGGGACCTCAGATTTCCCGAGGAAATCACAGTCTCAGTCTATCGTTAGCACTTGGTTTGCAGCCCCAAGCCCAGGAGGTACATTCAATCCTGCAACTGTACTGGGACCGAGCAGAGTACACCGTGCCGCAGTGCTGAGCACAGGGGTTCCATGCTCAGGGTCCTGGGAGTTGCAGGTCCCTCCCAGCCTAGGTCCTGAAGTGGCCTGTGGATACTCACTCTGCAGGGACAGGCTCAGAGAGATGTGCTGGGACCCCAGAGAGTTCTGTGCTCAGCAGGTGAATTCTGCTTCACCCCTAAGGTGCTCTGAAGTCAGCTGCAATACCCCAGGGCTTGTGGGCTCAGAGGGGCTCAGAATCAGGTTCCTCCAAGTCCAAGTCAAGCTGGCAGGGGGGTAGCTGTCAGCCGCACAGAGCAGGCGCAGAGCCTGGCCCTCCACGACTGGAAGAGAGGAGCCATTCACCAGGGCTGCGGGAGCTGTAGGAAAGACACAGAAGGGCAGAGGGAACAAGTGGTAAAACAAGGGCTAAAGAAGGAGACTGAGTGGAGAGGTAGATTCAGGCCCAGACACAGACAGGAACAGACACCAGTGTGACCAACAGAGGCGTAGAGTGAGGATGAGCCCAGCGCCTGGCTCACACCTAGAGGTTCTGTCCAGCTGAACTTGGGTTCCAGGCAGGTGGGAGGGAGGATTGGGGGCTTCACAGGACACCCATTTGGGTCACCAGATGCTCTGGGTGAAAGCTCAGAATCCAGGTCCAGGCAGAAGGCTCTGAGCCTTTGTCCACATCTCGTCCTGACTCCAGTCACGGACTGAGCTGCTCTGAGCAGGTGTTCACAGGGCCACATGAGCGGTGATGGGGGTGACTCAGTGGCAGCAGCCACAGAGGTGGAAGGATAAGTGAGGTGGTGAAATGCTGTGAAGTAGGGCTTCCCGGAGGAAGGGCGCTTAGCTCACACCCAGGGAGATGTGTGGAGGTCAGAAAGCAGGGTCAGGAGAGAGGTCAAAAGGGCCTCAAGAAGGAGGAACAGAAAGTGCCAAGAGGGCCAATGTCTGAGAATGTGGAAGGAAAATTGGAAGGACCAGCAGGGTTCGAGGGAGGCAGTGTGTGCAAGGCAACCCTTAGGGTGGGGTCAGCACCCCCAGGAGAGCAGTGGGAAGGGCTCGTGTTTACATCAGAAGCCATGGGTGGGGTTCAGCAAGGGGACTACACAACCAAATGTACTCCAGTTCACTGTGAAAATTACTTAACTCCAAGAAAAAAAAGAAGTGGACAAGTGTCAAATAAATGATTTCTCTGGCTTGCAAAGAGCATCATAGGACAAACGTGATCCAGAGTGAAATCCATCTGAAAATCTCACCAAATAAGTTCAACAGTTGTTCCAGAAACAAGAAATGTAATTGGCCCGTGCAAGTGCAAAGAGGCACATGGTTCAAAGAGTGTGCGGAACACACTCATCCTTCACCAACACGGTGGACACCAGCCTGCCATTCCTCTCCCCATGAGATGAATACACCCAGCTAGCTTGTTTTGAGGAATCTATTCCACAGCACACACACACCTGTACTCTTCTAGAAGTAGGTCCACCTAATCATGGTATCATTTCTGTTGATGGAATAAAGTCCAAGCCTTGACTGTCCCCCAGCAGGAGATACCCCTGGAAGCAGGTCCTTCGCAGCCAGGCGCCACACTCAGGGACAACCAGGGTTAGGGTCATGTTTCTGTGACCCGCAGGGGGACCAAACAAGGCTCAGCACAGCCTGTGTGGCCAGGGTCCCTGCTGAGGCCTGACTGCTGTGTGTTCTGAGGGGGTGGGGGTGTGTGTCTCCTCCCACTAGCACTTGGATTGAATCTATTATGGGAGACAGAAATGTTGGAGTGGACCCCAAGGAAGGGCCTTGAAAGGCCAGTTCCTTTCAAGGCCGCCATCCTGGAGGCAAAGAGGTGTCTCTGCACGAGTCTTGAGGGAGTGAGGCAGGGGTTGTTGGGGACAAGGGTTCAAAGTGACCATGGGCTGTGCATGGGGGAGCCACTGAGCCCCCAACAGGAGGTCTCTGTGACCAGGTGCAATGAGGGAGACGACCACCAGCCCTGCCTGGGCCGAAGCGGCCCAGCCCACCCACCCCAGCCCCAGACAGGTCCTGTACCTGAGCTGGCTCCCTGGGTGACGACGGTTACAGTCAGGTTTTGTGGAGGGTCTGGGGCAGGAAGACACGGCAGGACCATTAGTGGTAACCTGGGGCGCGTCATCCCTATCCCCAGGAGCTGCAGAGGTGGGGCCGGTGCGGATTGTTTCTGTGCCCTCCTATCCTGCTGCACCCCGGATTCCAGGACACAGCCCCCTCTGACCCAGGGCCACCCCCTCCAGCAGCAACCCCGCCATCCCTGCCTGGCTCTCACAGGAAATGTTGAGGTGCATGGTGGTCGTCTTGGTCACGCTGACCGCGGGCAGAATCACCTGACAGGTGAGGCTGGTGCCGTGGTCCTGGGGCTGCGGGGTGAGGCTGAGCACTGGGGAGCTGCTGATGTTGGGGCCCAGGTGGGACACAGAGGCCCCCAGCCAGGAGAAGATGGGGGGCGTCCCCCGCTCACAGGCCCAGGGCACAGAGCAGGTCAGGGTGCTGGGGTGGCCCGCTGCCAGGGTCCCCGCGATGAGGATGTCAGGGCTATGGGTCAGGTCTGTGAGGAGAGGCGACAGCAGGGTCAGGATGGAGCCTCTGAGGTGAGGCCATGAGAGAACCTCAGGTCCTGGCTCTGCTCCTCCTGGATCCCTACAGCTCAGCCCCGAATCCTCCCGGGGCAGGTTCATCCCTGCTCTACCCATTGTCCTGTGCCTTCACCTGTGGCTGCTGCTGAAGCCCGGGACTCACCTGTCACACGCACAGAGAGCGTAGAATATCTGTAACTATATCGAGCCTGTCCTCTCTCCAGCCGAAAGACAAATGACCCCTCGTCCGTCTTCCTGACATCTCTGATGTCCAGGGAGCAGTTGTAAGCCCCAGGGTCCCCGGTGAGGAGGAATCGGCCTTCTGCTTCCTCCAGCACCTGTCGATCTGGATCATTTGTGGCCACTGGAGCAGCCTGGCCTGTAGGCCCACCCTGGTTCCGGAACCAGTAGCCGTAAGCCGGGTCCGACGCAGTCCAGTGTTCATCGGGGTAGGTGAGCTCACAGGGCACATGGGCACACAGGCCCTCCTGCACCGTCAGTGCTCTCTGCATGTTCAGGGAGTATCCCTGCGAGCTCACCCTGGCTGGTGCTGCAAGCAGCAGCAGCAGCAGCAGCAGCAGCATGTCTGCCCGGAGCTGGGGCCCCGCCCGGCAGAGGCTGCTCAGGATCTCTGTGTGAGGAACCCAGAGTTGCAAGACCTTCAGGAAGCCCACAGGAAGAGCGGTGCCTCCCCTGGGAGGAGCTTCAGGTCAGCCACTGTCAGGGCCCAGGGGGACTTTGGAGATCAGCCCCCACCACCCACATCCACTCCTGGGACTCTGAGACCAGAGGGACGAGAGGCTCTCCATTCACCTTATCTCCCCTCTCCCTGCTGAGGTCCTCCCCTCAGGTGACGTTTTCCACAGGGTGAAAATGGGTCCCCTCTGACCAGACCACTGAGGCCACTGACACTGTGGAGTCTGGGGTGAGCCCAGGGGCAGGACACAGATAGCGGTTCAGTTGGGTAACAAGGGGGCCTGTCCTCCCCTCCCTTCCTTTCACAGAGGCCAGCACAGCAGGCCTGGGCTTGGTCCCCAAGTGGCTACCGTTCCCAAGGGGAAGATACCAAAGCATGCAGCATCAGAGGTTTCTGGGGACAGGAAGTGAAACCCTGGAGTGTTCTGTGTGTGTTAAGGCTCTCTTCAATATAGAGTTAAATTTTTAAAACATTTTTCTGTTGCACTAAAACTTTGATCTTTGTGGAGATCACATAGCTGGTGGAAGCTGATAGGTCATGGCCTTCGTATGAATTGTTAATTTTTAGGGTCGTCCTTTAACACGGCTGAAACTTAAAACAGCTTAGCTTCCTAGTGACCACTGCCTCCTCCTTCTACTCAGTCTTGGAAAGTTTCCTCTCACCTTTCCTGGGCATGCAGGAGAGACCCCCATCAGCTCCTGACATGTAACTGAATCATCTGCTCCTCAAACTGCACCCTTGGCGAAAGTCCGAAAGTCCGTAAGAGTCTCAGCTTTCATTTCAGGTCAGAGGATCCCCCATCTGCCCTCCATCCTGTCAAGCCATGTGTCTGGTTGAATTGCTCGGGATTAAAACTGACCTGTTGCTGAAGGCTTTGCCACATTCAGAATATCTACAAGGTCTCCATTACCTGTTAATTTGCTGATGCACCTCGTTGGTTTTTTTGTTTGTTTGTTTGTTTTTCAGTAAGGGTCTCACTATGCAGATCAGACTTGTAGTGATCTGGCTGTGTTCAGCCTCCCAAGAGCTGGGATTACAGGTGTGCGCCACCATGCCTTGTATGAATCACTTTCAGGGTGGCCTGGGGGCAGGGCTGGCATGGCATCCTGACTACTGTGTACGCTTTATTCTGCTGAGCAAGTTGTGCGGTTTTTTTGTTTGTTTGTTTTTCGGAACCAGGGATTGAACTCAGGCCCTTGTGCTTGCCAGGCAAGTGCTTATTCCACTGAGCCATCTCCCCGGCCCCAAGTTGTGGTTTTTTACTGAACAATTTCCCCCAGTCACAGCACTCAAACAGCATCTTTCCAAGGTGAATCCATCAACAAGTAATCAACTCTGACTTGTGGAAGAAACACTGCCCACATTTTGACAGACGAGAGCTCTCTCTCGAGTGTTAGCTACCTGGTACTTACGGAACTCTGACCTTCCCTTAAAGGTCTTCACACATCCAGCGCATACATAGGACTTTCCCCTGTGTGTGGAGAGCTGCGAAGGACCGCGCCTACAAGATGGCGCTGGTTTCCGCCTTCCACCCCCCGTGGGTGAGCGCTCTCTGTGCACAACAACTCCTTATATGGCCAGGGCTGCAGTCATGATTTGCTTCCGCATATGCTGGACCCATGGGTGATCCCCACGTGGCACACTGGGATTGGGCTCAGGAGTATATATTAGCCAAGGGCTGGGGGATTGAGGAAGAAGAAGCTTGCTGTAAGGGGCCTGAATAAACCGCTGAAGGAAGAGCTGTGTGTTGAGTCTTTCCTGCTGGTCAAGAAGTGCGCGACACCTGTGGATTTCCTGGTGCTGTCTGAATTGGGATATAGGAATGAAGGATTTCTCAAACTCGTTGCCTTTGTAGCACTTCTTTCCCATGTAAACTCCCTGGTGCACCCTGAGTGTTGACCTCTAGGGGTTTCTCACATCCACTACGTGCATAGCATCTTTCTCCAGGGTGGATTATCTTGTGCACAGTGAGGCGACACCTTTAGGCAAAGGCACAACCATAAAGTACCTTTCCTGTGTGACTTTACTGATGTATATTGATTTAAAAAAATTTTTTCTTGTGGAACCGGGGATTGAACTCAGGCCCTTGTGCTGGCCAGGAAAGCACTATTCCACGGAGCCATCTCCCCAGCCCCTAATGATGTATATGGAGAAAGCAACTGATATACTTGGTTTCAACACCAACAGAGAGAAAGTGCATTGGGCAGAGGATTCAGCCAACTCTGAAGGTGGAAAAGGTAGAGCTGGGAAGAGTGGAAGGAAGAGGCTGGAGGTGCCCAGGGTTAAATCACGAGGGCTCTTCCAGGTGGGGCTGCAGGAGGGGGGCTGGGATCCGCTCTGACTTACACAGGTAGCATGGTGCTAGGAGAGCTCATGTCCCCTGCGGTGCAACTGGCAAAATCTAAAGGTGCGTGTGATGGTCACAACTGAGGGGGGACCAGCGACTGCTGCTGGCATCTGGTGAGAAGCTAGGGATGTGGGAACTTTCCTCAGGGTGCAAGACAGTCCTGGCTCCCACCCCACCAAAGCCCATCAAGAGGAGGCTGAGGAACTGTTCTATAAGCAGTGTTTTCTACCAACGTGGGTGACCTGGAAGGAAAGAATGTCCCTGCTTCCCTACCTTTGTCATCCTCTCTCCTTTCTTTCACCAGTCCTCCCTCCTTGCCGCGTCCTTTGTTTTCCTTGCTATGCAACCTCCCCCCAGATTGCTGAGGGCCAGGGAAGGTCAAGAATTCCTGCTCTTGCAAAGACACTGAGCACAAGGAGCTATTCACAGACCCTGAATGCTTTCCTCCGCTGTAAAGAACGAATCCTGGGCAAGTGTCTTGGGCCTCTGTGGCTCCTGACTGATGTCTTCTTTAAATTTACAACTGGACAGACGGGTACCACATTTACAAGGACACCGGCAATCTTAGCAATGATGGTGGAGCATGGGGTGGAATCTGCTCTCTAGGTGCATCCCCGGGATGGCTCCGGGCTGGAGGCAAATGGGGGCCGTGAACAGACGCGCAGGCTGCGTGATGCTCGGCACTGGGCCCAATTACCATGCTGACGTCACAGCTGAAGGCTATGAAGAGATGCACAGCTGAGCTTGTCCAAAGGGCCTTAGGCAAACAGGCGCAAGTCCGCAAGCGTCTTCAGGCGGATTAGAAGAGCCCTGCATAATAACGCCAATCCTAAATGCGAGGCAGGCACAGAAAATTCTTAAAGTCTTGGAGCACTGAAGGAACAAGAATCTGATTTTAGTTGTTTTGAGAGGCACATTACACAGGAGCGCTGCTCCATGCCTCAGGCTTTGGAGTAAAATTCACAGATTCGGTCAGGCCTTGATTAAACCAAATGAGGAAAACCTGGACGCCCCCAGTAAGGTGGAAATGCGTGCCATGGTCCACTATGGAGAACATTGGCTAGACCTGGTGCTGTTCCTTTGGAAGACCAAGACCGGTCTGTGGAATATCCTGGTAAGAGATGGCTCAGCAGCAACTTTGGGACACACGTATAGGCTGAAAATAGCGAGGCTCAGAGTTGCGGCTTCTCAGCTGCAAACGCCTGGTGGAAGACAATGCGTGAACCCTGGAGTGCCGGCTGTGCTCAGCAGCTCTGTACAGCAGGGGCCAGCGGGGCCTCAGTGGTGAGTGACTCCATGGGCCTTTATGGGCAGGGGTGCTGGTGAACTGGGGACAAGTGATTTGCCTCAGATGGAGGGAGAGGCCTTGTGGTCTCTCTGAAGACATTTCTGGCTGGAGTCAGGAAGGCTGGTGGCTTCTGTGGAGCTACTAACAGAACCAGTGTTACACCATGCGTGGCTCCATATGAGGACACCAGGCCTCTCAGATCCAGACCTTCTTTCTCCTCCTGGAACCAGAAGGGCTGCTGCCCTGGCGCTTGTGGCAAGTGTGGTCATCAAAGAGAGAACTCCTCCCCCAACTGGAAACAGCTTAGAGCCCGGGGAATTCTGCTGATTTTAATGACTGTTTCCTTATTCCTCTTTTGGAACTCTTGTCATTATAGGGATTCTGACTTAAAGACACACTGCCACTGTGTCTTGGACTCTAGACGAAAATTTAATTAATTTTTTTCTGTATTTGAGGGAAGGGTCTACAGGGTGTTCAGGGTCTCACTACTAGATCGGACTCATAGTGAGCCTCTCCTTTATAGCCTCCCAAGTGCTGGGATTACAGGTGCCCTGGGGGCGGGTGGGGCTGGCATGACAGGCCAGGGGATAGCCTGCTTGTGGGCGCTTTAATCCACTGAGCTATTTGGCCAGCTTTGAAACTTTAATTTTTTAATTTTTTGGCAGAACCGGAGATTGAACTCCGGCCCTTGCGCTTGCCAGGGAGAAAATTTTATTTTAAAGAAGGACAAAAATGACTTTTCGGAGTGTAATTATGGGACTTTCATTTCATTATCGTGAAAAGATAAATCAAACACGGTAAAAACAATTGCAATTTAAACAATTTAAAAGCTTTATGTCACAAAGTTATGTTAAGATTTCAAGGGGCTGGGGAGATGGTTCAGTGGAATAAGTGCTTCGTGGTAAGCACAAGGGCCTGAGTTCAATCCCCAGTTCCGTCAAAATAATAATAATAATAATAATAATTTCAAAAGGCCTTTTTTTGGGTAATGTTTTAAATTTGCAACAACTCTCGTGTATGTTGCATTCAAACATCGTACATGTATACCTTCCAAGTGACACGAAACTGTTTTAACAATTATATTTTTCTTCGTGGAAAGCGCTCTGGGGCTTCCTTGTCCCGTTTGTCCATCCCTCAGAAGTCTACTGTTTCAGAGATCGAGGGAGTTTCTCCAAGGAGTCTGGCCTCTGGTTCCACTGTGGAAGCTGCCTAATACGTGTCCCCCGCTCTACCCCTTTTCTGAGCCCGAGGAAGCCAGCGGTGAGCGCGGTGGCAGTGTCCACCCCCCTCCCCATCCCCGCTCAAGTTCATCAGGTTCCTCTTTTCAATGCAAAAAGAGGCTCAGGCAGGGGGAGCCGCGGAGGTCTTCATTCGCACTCCAACGCCCACATCAAAGAGAAAGCACAGCTCTTGCGAGGGGAAGCTGGAAAACCGTGCAGGAAGTTGTTTCCGAAGACATCACGTCGTCAGAAGGGTGTCTCTTCTAAAGAACAGACTCCCACCGCTTCTCAGGAAAACAGCTCTGGGACTAGATGTGGAAGGTGCAGAAATGCACGCTCCGCGCCATACTGCACTGTGCTGTAAGGCCACCGCACTCCCGACCTCCCGCGTCACGCGTCGGGTCTGCAAGCCGCTCGCCACCGCGCGGGCTCCACGGAGGCGGAGCTCCCGGCCGCCGCGCACCCGCTACCGCGCCCGCACAGCAGCGCGTACGGGCCCTCTCTGCATCCGCTCATCCTCACTAATTCTCTTTCTCACCCTTTTCCCCCCACGCATCACAAATTCTTACACCTCCACAACGCCAGAAAATCTGAAAAATATCCGTTCCATCACGAATCAAGGGCCGCGCTCATTCCTGCGCAGGCGCAGACTGCAAATAGTGTGTGTGTGGGGGGGGAGCGGACCAGCGGATGGGACGCGCCACGCTGCCGCTAGGGTCGCCGGGAGTTGTAGTCCCAATTGCTCTGCACTCGAACCCGCTCACAAGTACCGGGAGTTGTAGGCGGTGCACCCACGGCATCCTGGGAGACCGAGTCCCGGCGCCCGCTTCCGGGGTTTTCGGCGCTGGAAGCCTCCCGCGCGGGTTCTTCCTGGCGAGCTCCTGCCTGTCGCCGGTTCTTTGCCACACTATCTGGTCGGAGCTGAAATTTTACTTTTTCCCCGGCATTCTGGTAAGTGTCCCTGGGACACGGCCTCCTTTCCGAATCCCCTCGCCCGCGGGAGTCCCCTGGGCAGATGCTGTGTGCGCTGGCCCGCTTTGGGCTCTGCGGCCGGGCTGCGGAGTGAGCGCGACGCACCTCTGTGCTGCTTGGGACTATGAATGGCCAGGGCTGGCCTGGGGCGCCCAGGCGGCTGTTGGAGCCCTGAGGAGGCGCCCGACTTAGCCCAGACTCGGGATCCACTTCCCAAGACCGACTCTGTGACGTCTGAATGAAACCCAGATTCTCTGCCCTAAACCCACCCCTAAGTCTCGCTCTTGTCGCTGATCTCCCTCCTGCGCCCCACTAACTTTCCAAGTGCCCGAGCCAGCACCTTGGAGTTGTCCCTTATCTTGTTTTGTCCACATCCTTCCACAGCCAACACTTGTGTGAACCGCGTGGGCTGCATCTTCACAGTCTAACCATTTCTTCCCGTCCCTGGCCCCCTGCAGCCTCCCCAGTGCTCAGTCCTTATGAAGTAGGACGCACTGGACTGTTCTGTTTCTGCCCTGGCCTCTCTCCACTGTGGCAGGCCAAGGGATTCCGCAGGGGGCTGGGGAGACAGCTCAGCAGAGTAAGCCCTTGCCTGGCAAGCGCAAGGACCTGAGTTCAAACCCCGGTTCCACAAAAAAAAAAAAAAAAAAAAAAAAAAAAAAAAAAAAAAAAAAAAAAAAAAATCACATCTAGCTCCCCCGGTAGCATAAAACAGACCAGTCCATCTCATCTCACTCAGAATAAAATTCAAGCTCTCCACCTCGGGAACCCCCGACTTGCTCGGTGGTCTTCAGTTACAGCAGTTCTCTGCCAATTAAACATAGGCAGACCCTGCCCTTCAGATTCATCTTTTGCACTGACCTGGAACATGCTTCCTACATTTGCTATTGCTTGCCCCCCAATCCTGCTCAGGGTCCCCATCCTGCTCAGAGGCTTTCCCTGACCACCCCAGCTTGAAGAACCCGCTCCCCATTCCCTCAGCCACGCCACCGCCAAGGATAATTTCCTCACATTGCTTTTCATATTTGGAAAACATCTTATTTACTCTTTCCATGGTGTAGCCCTTTCCTTAGAACATTGGCGCCCATGGAACTGTGACCTCTTCCCTTTTGCTCACAGCTGTGTCCCCAACATGTTGGCTACCTAGAAGGTTCTGTGGGTTATTTGTTTAATGATACTGTTTGAGCTGAGACCGGAAGAACCAAGTCACCAAAGCGTTCAGCAAAGAATGCCCAGACAGTGAAATCAGCCCAAGGTACAGCACAGTGGTGGAGAGGAAAGCCCGCCAGCAGTTCACCTGGCTGAGGTGGGTGGAGGCAGCACAGGAAGGGTTACGGAGGACCTGAATGCTCAGGGGTGGGACTGGAACCTGATTAGGACCCTAGGACTGGGTGGCTGTGGGCTTAGAAGACGTGAAAGGAGAATCCTGTTCTGTAGAGGTTCTGGGTAGAAGGGCTCCTCTGGAGAGATAAAACAGCTCAGCAACTGCCTGCCTTAGTTGGCAGTGGCGTGTCAGTTTGGGCATTGAGAAGATGTAAGAGAAAGCCAGTGGGGATCTGCAGTTTGGCAGGTGAAGGGCCAGGGTAGAGAATGAAAAGAGAGGTGCTGGGAAAAGCCATGAGAGCCCTTCCTAAAAGAGACCGAGTAGGGAGAGAACAGAGGGAGGACTGAGTCCAAACCTGGGAGAAAAAAGATTCAAGAGGACTGTGCTCCTCTGTGACAGATGTGCCTGATGGTCATGACAGGGGAGCCCTGAAGGCCACTTGATTCAGGGAGTGGGGAAAGTGCTCAGACCAGAGACAGCCAGTGTCAGCATGTGGAGATGGGCGTGTTCCTGTCGCGACCAGTGTGGCAGAGATGACAGTGGGGGAGATGGATGTGGTTCAGAGAAAAGAGGTCAGAGCTCTTAGGGCCTCATAGAAGTTAACGTTTACTGAACGTTACGTTGTTGAGAAGACGCTGGCGGGGTTCCCCTGGCTGCTGGTGGGGAAGGACATGTACAGAGGAGGAGAGGTGGAGGCAGGCAGTCTAGTGAAGGCCTGCACTAGGCTGCCAGCCATGGAGGAGGTGAGAAGCACTTGGCTTCTTCATTGTTTTGAAGCTACAGACAGACACCTTGAGTATACTGCTCAGTGGGGCATTTAAAGGTAAGGACAGAGTGACAGGCGTGCTCCTGGGCCTCAAGGCTTCCGCCCTGAGCACCGGGAAGGGCAGAGTGGTCCTCTGCCACAGGAGAAACTTACCTGCTTAAAGGAATAGGAATTTGGGGGTGTCAGATATCTGAGTGGCACCAGTCCCTGGTCTCCGTGCCACCACCGTCACAGCTCCCTCAGTTTCTGGGCTGAAGGATAGTAGAGGATGAAGAAAAAAGGCAAAAGTCAGCATACAGAAAGCTGAGGCGGAGCCCTCTCTCCTGATGGGCGAAGGGTACGTCTCAATGACAGGGTCCTTGTACACCTGGCAGCGTGATACCCCTCTGCCTAGCAACCTCTTTGCTCCACTGGCCTCTGGCTTCGGGACTCCATGTTCACCTGGTTCATCTGTGGCATCTGGGGCACCACTCTCCACAGCCTCACGGTACAGACAGTAGAAATACAGTTATAAACTAATTCTGTACATTCTGGTAAGTTCAAGAAACACCCTGGCCTACTCTGAGTAGGAAGAGGTTATTGCAGTAGTTTGATCTTGGGATGATGGAGGGGAACTTTCCCTCCCGTCTGCACGCAGGACGCCATTCAGGCAGTCTCCCTGCAGTTCAGGCTTCACGTGTCACCCGCTTCTCTCTCATCCAGAAGACGCCACCCAGGCCGGTGACCCCGCGATGCCCGCCCCGACCTGCGCCTCCTGCCACGCGGCCCGTGCCGCCCTCCGCCGCCCGCGCTCGGGGCAGGCGCTGTGCGGACCCTGCTTCTGCTCTGCCTTTGAGGCCGAGGTGCTGCACACGGTGGTCGCGGGCCGTCTGCTGCCGCCGGGCGCCGTGGTGGCCGTGGGCGCCTCAGGGGGCAAGGACTCCACCGTGCTGGCGCACGTGCTGCGGGAGCTCGCGCCGCGCCTGGACATCACGCTGCGGCTCGTGGCTGTGGATGAGGGCATCAGCGGCTACCGGGATGCAGCGCTGGCGGCCGTGCGGCGCCAGGCGGCGCGCTGGGAGTTGCCGCTCACCGTCGTGGCCTACGAGGACCTCTTTGGGGGCTGGACCATGGACGCTGTGGCCCGCAGCACGGCCGGCACGGGCCGCAGCCGCTCCTGCTGCACCTTCTGTGGGGTCCTGCGGCGCCGAGCGCTGGAGGAAGGGGCGCGCCTCGTGGGAGCCACGCATGTCGTGACCGGTGAGCACAGGGGGTGCATGCGCAGTGGGGGGGGGTTGCTGAAAGAATGGGGCATATGCCCTCGAACTACTCTGGGCCTAATCAAAGGGGAGAAACCTAGTAAGGATGCCGTTTAGGCGCATGCTCTGTTCAGGGGCAGGAGCTGAAGTATGTGCGCATCACTGAGATGGAACAGGGCTGGCGTTGCTGGCTTCTGATCTTGCCAGCATTTTGGATATATATACACTGACAAATGGGGGCTAGAGGGAGTGCTCTTTAGGGGTTAGGGCTGGTTGTCTATTTAGGAAAAAAGAAATTGTTGTTTAAACATTTTTTTTGAAAAACATCAGTAGGATTTTTAGTGGCATTCATTGTGTCTCCCTTCACAAAGCGAGGGGTGTGTATCAGTGTCTCCCACCGAGGCTGGCTGCAGCAGGCACAGTGACACCCGCCGTCCTTAGTGCTACCTACTCTAGCCCCTGAGGAGGACTGAAAATCTGAGCGCATCCTGGGCAGCTTATCCGTACCCGTTTGCTAGAGAAATAGATGAGAGGGGTGGGGATGTAGCTCCAGTAGCGCTTGTTCGAGTGCGAGCCCTTGGCTTCAATGCCAAGGGCTGCAAAAATAAATAGAAAAATTAAAAATAATAAAAAGGGGGCGGTAGGCGGGTGCCAGGCGTGGCCTGGGACGCAGCGGGGCGTTCCTGCGGGGCTTCGTCTCACCGCTCTGTGTCTTGCAGGCCACAACGCGGACGACGTGGCCGAGACGGTGCTCATGAACTTCCTGCGCGGCGACGCGGCGCGGCTGGCCCGGGGCGGGGGCCTGGGCTCCCCAGGGGAAGGGGGCGCCCTCCCGCGCTGCCGCCCGCTGCAGTTCGCCTCGCAGAAGGAGGTGGTGCTGTACGCGCACTTCCGCCGCCTCGACTACTTCTCCGAGGAGTGCGTGTACGCGCCCGAGGCCTTCCGCGGCCACGCGCGTGACCTGCTCAAGCTCCTGGAGGCGGCGCGGCCCACAGCGGC
>NW_004524782.1:1516165-1529439 GCF_000260255.1 Octodon degus
GCCGCGCACTCTGCCAGGCCTGCGCGCTGCTGGACGGCCTGGATCGCGGCCGGCCCCGCCTGGCCATCGGTGAGCGTGAGCACCGCGGCGGCGCGGATGTGCAGGGAATGCGGGGCCGCGCCCAGGCCGCTGTCCAGGCTGCTGCCGCCTTCTAGGTCCCGGGCCGCCGGCATCCCACCTAGGACTGCAGTGCGCCAGCTGTCCTGCCCGGCCTCCCGCAGGGCAGGACCCAGAACCCGAAGCCTTGAGGACCACAGCGCTGGCTCTCTGAACACTTCAGGCCTGGGTGTCCTGTGTTGCCCTGGGACCCGTGAAGTCACCGACAGGGTGGGCGTGGTCGTCGCAAACCTCGCTCATCACGAGTCTGCGGCCTGAGCTCCGGATCGCGCTGGGCCTTCCCATCTGGCTCCACGGCAGCCCCATGACGCCCCTCCCCTCCAGCGTCTTGTCCTTGCCCACCCGAACTGTGCCCGGTGACTCTTTCCCCAGTGAGGGTCCTGGTGAATCCCAGGTCTCGGGCTTCGGGGGAAGAGGTAGATGGGCCTGGGCTGGTGTCCAAACTTTTCTGATCTTCCATGTTCTCCTCTGAAAATAAAACCAGACCCCTCCAACCTGACCCTCTTGGCGGGATCAGGTGCAGAAGAAACAGCGATGGCCTGGCTGTGCATGTTAAGGTCTGGCCGCCAGAGGGCGCAGGCTTGAGGGTTGCTCTCCAGTGGGGCCGAACGCTGAGACCTTGAAGCTTCCTGCCTGGCTCTCGGAGGGACTCAATGATCGCGGTCCCCCTCTCTGGGGTTTGCTGTGCTGGCTCCCTTATCACGAATGCCCTGTTTTCCCCTTCTCCCTGCTCAAACTCATCAGGAGCGTCCTAGAAAGACCCCATCCAGCCCTCGACGTAGGACTGCCCCACCCCCCAGCCGCTCAGTCCTAGCTTGACTACGAGCCCATCTGACACTTTTCCTTTTTGTTCTGTCCAGTTGTGCCGGGGCTGCTCAGACCCGCGGATACCTGCAGAGTGATGACGGGCAGTAAAGAAAGGACAAAGATGATCGCTTTCTATTTTACGGGGGCGGGCGCAGGAGGAGTTGGCCTCCAGTGGACCGATGCTGGTCTCTCCATGTTGCCCATTTTTATTAGTGAGAAGCAGAGCGGTGTGATTTGCTTTTCCTTGAGCAGCGACTATTTTAGGAAGAGGGTAATTAGAGGGGTCAAGCTTACAGTTTCAAGGAGAACCAGACAGCGCTTCCCCTGGGTGCCCCTGTTTTATCTTGTCAGGAGGCTGTGAATATGAGTTTTCCCAGCATAGCCAGAGAGCATGCAGCCATTTGCAAACTGCCCTCTCCCTTGAGGCAAGTCACACCAGCCTCAGACGCCGGGGTCACCGTCATGGGACCTGGTCCCTACCTGAACGATTTCATACCTCCTGGTCCCCACACACAACTGAGCTGATACTTGAGGACAAAGACCAGATCGCTCCATCAGCTCATATACTGTTAGGCATCCAGTAAGTGTGGACCTTGGTGGGGACTTTTCTAGGCATTGGCTAAGGAAGAAAACTTTTATGGCACCTGCAGTTTTACAGGATAGAGGCAATAAGTACTCAATACTAGGTGGTGAGAAGGGCCGTGAGCAAGAGGTAAGGCAGCATGAGAAAGGTGTGCAGTGCACTTTAGGCTGGGAGGCCAGGACATGGTTGAGAAGGCGACGTTAGGCGAGAACAGTGTAAAACAAAGGAGGTTGTCAGCCTTTATGGACAGCTTGTGTCAAGACCATGAAATGAGCAGGAAAAAATAAGGCACACATATATGCAAGACGCTCTGAAGATACCGAAGAACCACCAGGGTGGCCGGTGCCCCCAGAAAGGAGCTGTTTGCTTGCGTTCAGGGTCTTGCTATGAAGTTCAGGCTCACCTTGAGCTCACTGGGTAGCCCAAGTGGCCTTGAAGTCAGAGCCATCCTCCTGCCTCAGCCTCCTGAGTTCTGGAGTTTTGGGGGTGTGGTGCCACGCCACACCCAGATTAAGGAGGAAGCAAGAAGCATAGGCCAAGAGTTGGGAATCTAAACTGAGCCTTTACCTGTGTCGTGGGTGGGACAGGAGACAGAAGTCATGACATCTGCAGCTACCAATGCAGATGGACCTTGGAGACCAAAGAGTTGGAGGAGAGGGAGGAACGCTGTGAGGACTGTTGTTCTTAGACCTTCCGCTGAGCAATCTCATGGAATTGGGCAAATAAAATTTGATGTCTAGACTCTCAGAGGGAGAGACCTCAGGCCTACTCTTAGGATTGAAAGAGGGTTACAAATGAGAAGGAAAGGTCAATGGCACAAAAGGACCAAACCCAGTTTCAAATTCAGCCTCGGATCGGACCATTGGATCTATCTCTGTGTGCAGGAAAGGGAAAATAGGGTATTCCTGGCCCCTGGAGCCTGTTCTACTTACACTAATTACATTTAAGACTCAGTAAGCTCCGCATAGGCAGTGACCACAGTGTGTAGCCACAGAGGCTGCCATGAGGAGCAGCGGACTCCGCAGAAGTTTTCAGTCATCACTGCAGTGCTGTACCCCACTGTCCCTGACCCCAGAGCCAGGCTGTTGGAGCCATAGCCCCAGGACATCGCTACAGTTTTTTTTTTTTTTTTTTTAATGTGAAATACTGTGTTCAGTAAAAAAAAAGCTAACATGGGTGCCAGGAGGTATGACAAAATATCACCAAGAGGAAAACAGCTTAGGTAGGACCACAGGTCATCCACATGCAGGAATATCAGGGGTAGAATTCAACTCTTTACGTGGTTAAGAGTTCAGATGCTAGAGGGGAAAATTTCACAATTTAGAATTAGGAAACATGAACAAAAAGGCAGCCAGACAGAAAGGAAAGAACCAGACTTACGCTCATACTATAAACGACTATAAGATGATATATGAGGCAAGTTTCTCTGTTTTGCTTCACATGCAGTTCATCTTCCCAGCCACCAGCACTTTAACTAAAATGACCTGGAGCCCAGCACCTCCTGCCTGGCCGTGTGCTCACAGAGACAGTGGCTGTGCAGGGGCAGTGGCTTTGCCCAGGGGCTTCACAGGCTCCCCTTCAATGTCCCATGATAGCAGAGGATGTGCCCAACTCGTCAGACTTCTCTCACACGCTGTCTTGTCCATCCACACCCATGTTTTGAGCACAGTTTGTTAACACTCTTAGCTTTCTTCTCTCCTCAAAACATTTCTCCTTGGCTTTTACCACTGTGTGTGTGTGTGTGTGTGTGTGTGTGTGTGTGTGTGTGTGTGTGAAAGCCTTGGTCCTCTAATAAGCCTCTGACTCCCATACTTCCCTTTGGCTGTGTTTCTCCAGTTGGCCTCTGATGCAACTGTGAAAAATTGCAGAGACAATTTTAGATGCTGGATCATCTAAACTTTCTCCAGAGCATACTTACTTGTGCTCGTAGCAGGTAGGTCGCCCTCATCTGATCAGAGATCGAGATCATTTGGGGTCTGGTCTGGCCTCTCATGAGGAATCATGTATTTCTAGCTCCTGCTTACTCTGAATTTCCAACTTACAGAAAGTTTCGTTGTTTAGCAGGGACTCTTCTCTGGCAGGCCTTCAGGTGCAGCTTTCAGTCCCCTAGTGAGGTTGATTCGAAATGCTCTGGCAACCCGCCGTCAGAATCATGTCACCTGAAGCACAGAGTGCTTGCGTGGGATGCCACCCTCTAAGGGACTCCTCCACAGCCCTTGTTTGTCCCATGACCAGCTATCCTGTCTCCAAGCCATGAGCCACAGCAGATTCTTTGCTCTGTGGCCTCACCAACAGTGGGAATCATCACCCAACAGATGACTCAGGGGTCCCCATGTCCTCTCTGGGTCCACATACCCCTCCACAGTGGCCTTTTCTAGGGCATTGCTGCTAGTCATATTTCTATCCCTGTGACAAAACACCGGAGATAAATTATTTAAAAAGTGACATTTATTTTGGCTCATGCTTCCCGAAGTTTCAGTCCATAGTTTCTTGGTCCTGTGGGTGAGACAGTAGACTGGGGTGCAGGAAAGATGCTCAGCTCATAGAAGCCCAGAAACAGAAAGCAAGCAAGAAGAAAGGGGCTGGGAACAAAACGTGCCCAACGACCTAGCTCCAATGCCGTACTTCTCCTTACTAGGCTCCACCCAGTTTGCAGCACATCTAACAGCCCAATTGATGTGAACCCACCCCTGAGCGCAGAGCCATCAGGCCTGATCATCTCGGAAGGTTGCACCTCTGAACATTTTGCATGGGAGACCAAGTCTCCAACAATGAGCTCTTGAGGGACACTGGAGATGCAAACTGTCATACCTGTCATGCTCAGAGAAGACCTAGCTGTCTCTGTGTTCCACATTTGGCACATCTTTATGCTTGAGGAGCAATTAGTTATAGACATATTGGAAGAGATGGAGTTGCCCTTGTCTTCTTCCATATTGTAGACTGTTACATTGCTTGCTGGGTCATCAGGGGAGGATGGCTCCTTCTGAGAATCAGCAACCATGGACCAGATCTGAATTTATGTGGGGGATGCTGGTGGGGAAGGTGCAAAGAACAAGGTGACTGGGCTCAGTGGAACCACAAGATGTGTGTTTGGGCATAGCGCCCCAGGGTGGTCCATTGCCAGTAAAAATTGTTGGGTGCTCTATTGCCTGGATAGGCCCAACATGGGGGTCACAGGATCCTTTTGTTCTCAGTTTCATGTTACTAGGCATGTGAATGTGAAGCATCTGGGTTCAACACTGGGGGAGAAGGAGCTGAGGGACAGGGAAGGGTGTGGCCCTGGGAGTGGCCTCTGCTCAGCCGGTGACCTGGTCCCTTCTCCTCGCCTGGGCCTTCCATGCCTTCCCTCCACCCCAGCCCCTGGCTGAGGTTCCTACCTACCTGGCACCTGTACCCTGCACATCTTGTATTATCTCACAAGTCTTCCTACTGTGGAAAAATGCTCTCTTCCCCAATCCTGACATCCTGGTGTTGGTGCAGCAGCTGATTGTAGGAGGCCCAGGGTCCTTGGTTCTCTTCTTGAATCTTGTGACTTGGTTTGCTTGTGGGCATAGGAGGGTCATGGTGTGCATTGAGCCCACCCACAAATTGAAAGATACCATTTTAGAATTTAAGCAGACCTTTGAGGATGGGAGGTCAGCTCACAGGGCACATGCGGTCTTTCCTACAATGCGCCTCCCATTCTCATGTCTTCAGTCCCTGCCATGCACGTTCCTCCATATAGTAGCCCCAAATAACTACTAAGGACCCCCTGAAGTCATCTCCTGCACCACAATAACTCCCACACACTGGCAGCAAGGACAAGTCTAGGACCCCCAGTGGCACCTGAGTAGCCCCTCTGTCTCAGGGTCAAGGGCAGATGCAGAAAGAGCAGACAGCTGGAGATGCTCCGCACCAGGCTTCCCCAGGCTCTGCCCCTCTGCCAGCACCTCTGCTTCCCTGAATCCACTCCCAGGGAAGTAAAGGCTGAGTGATCACCTGTTTGTGGCCCCTTCCTTTCCACTGTCACTTATATTGTGCCTCCTCTAGTGATCTAATTCACCATCTCTTCCTTCCTTCCTTCCCTTCCTCCTGCCATTTCTCCCTCTTTCCCTATCTCTCTTCACTTGGAACTCTTGGAACATCACTCTCAGAGCAGGAGGATCTGGAGTTGCCTGCAACCAAGTCTTTCTCCTGGATCTCAGCCTAGTTGTGATTACAAGAGAAGCTTCCAGAAGGGGTGATGGCATTCATACTTACCTGGAAATGTGTCTTTTGTGGTCAAAGCATCTATTGAGACTTGGGGCCCTGAACAGAGCCCAAGACTTGGTGTGATGTTTACAGTTTCTAATGTCAGTGAAGTTCAGGGTGCAGCTGGACCTGCCTACATCTTTCACCCCATTTTCTAATTTCCCATGAACCCTTCATTCACACTTTTAGAATGAACTTCACCATCTCAACCATCCCACCATCCCTACATGCTTCCCTTCATTATAGCTACCAAATCTTCCCATTCCTCCCCAGTCCTCCCGTGGCCTACTGTGCCCCTCACAAAAACTTTATCCACCCTGTGGGCCACTGAGGCCACAGAATCCTTTTCCTAATCTGAGTAAATACTATTCATACAGAATGGAGGAAACATTAGAATTTGTTATTGTAAATCATCAGCTAAAAACAGGAGCTCTTGACTAACCTCCCAACGCTTCATTCAGGAATTTGACACAGAGCCAGGTATAAAATAGACAGTGACCTGTTGTCCAGAGCTCCCTGGTAGCACATTCAAAACAAAACATCAGCCCCCTGGGCAATGAGGAAAGGAGAGGAAGAGTCATCCTTGAGAGGGAAAGGAGAGGCCTTTGGAAAAGTGCTGTACCTGAAGCCAGGCCTTCCTAGGCTGAGGGAAGGAACGTTCAGGGGGTGGCCGAGAAACTGGATGCTCCTCTGTCCTGAGGACACGACGTCACCAGCCCACTCCGCAAACCTTTTTAGTTTTCATCGGAAACAGCTCTGTCTGCAGAGGGCGCTGGTCCATCGTGCCTCACTTGGGAGGCGACTAACTGCGGGGTGGGAGCTCTCCACGGTGCTGACCCACATCTGTGCTGACTAGAAATCTCCCCTTCTTGCCAGGGACCCAAATTCGGGGGTACAAGGTCCTGAGCATCAGGCTAGCAGGAGCGCTGAGCCAGGGGCTTCAAAAAGGCAGGGACCTTCTAGGAAAGGAGCTAGGGGAGGAGGTAGGAGTGGGCAGGGCTGTCTCTCTGCTTCCCCTCTCACCCCTCTTGTCACCTTCAGTTCATTCTTTTTTTTCTTTTCTTTCTTTTTCTTTTCCTTTTCTTTTTTTTTTTTTTTTGCAGAACCGGGGATTGAACTCAGGTCCTTGCGCTTGCCAGGGAAGCGCTTATTCCACTGAGCCATCTCCCCAGCCCCCGTTCAGTTCATTCTTTAGAACTTGTGGTGACTGATGAAGGGACAGGGAAAAATAATTTTTCTACAGTCTTGTATTACGCTGATGTTTCTGGTCCTTGGGTTATACTTGGGTTGCAAGTTAGTGCATCAGACCACACTTTAGGAAGGGCAGGACAGCAGAGAGGAGGGCTGCCCAGTGGAGGGGGATCTGTAGGCTCCAGGTCATGTGTCCAAAGGCCATCTTCTGACACCCTCTTCCCGTTTGTCCAGGACACTCCGTTTCCACTGTACAGCATGCTGCTATTACAGAGGAGCGGTCACTTAGCATACTGCATTGCAAGATTCTTTTTTTTTTAAATAATTTTATTGAGAAACAAATAGCAATGAGACAGTTTCAAAGCCGATTAGTAGGACAGTTTCAATAATTAATACATTGCCTATTGTAGTCTTTTTTTTTTCTTTTTTTTTTTTTTTGTTTTTGTTTTTTGCTTTTTGTGGAACCGGGGATTGAACTCAGACCCTTGCACTTGCCAGGGAAGTGCTTATTCCACTAAGCCATCTCCCCAGCCCTATTGTAGTCTTCTTAATGGTTATTCATAGTACAAGATGCAGACATGATATCCTGTCCACAAACATTGCAAGATTCTTAGAGGGGGAATTGTACAGTTAATTTCTACATGTCCCAGGGGAGCTACCAAGTGAGTCATCCATCACCAAAACTTAAGATCTAGATGTGACCTGCAGAGAGAACATAACCCGTGGAGAATCTTAGACCAGCTGCGGGGGAGGCTGAGCTTCCACTGAAAGAGTGCAGAGATCAGTGATACTACCAAGCAGTATTGGTCGGATGTGTTCACTTCCCACTCTGGGCTGAAAACTGATACTTTCCCACGTGGCCTGTTTCCTGTGGTCGCAATCAGCATGTAGACATTTGACTTGTGAAAGAAACCATATTGTGAAAACTACTTGAGACATTTGTCCAAAGTTGACATCTGCTGCGGTCACACACAGGACTCAGCGCTGGAGCAAAGCTGACAGGCAGCAAAGCTGGCTTGGCACTAATGTCCGAGTGGACCTGGATGGGGTGGAGCCTCAGTGTCCTCCTCTGTAAAGTGAAGTGGACACCGATGCTGCGAGGGTGTCCTGAAGCTTCTGTGAGGTGGGGAGGGGCATCGGGGACCTGGAATCCCGGGTTGCCCCACTTCTGTCAGGACTCCCGCACTTCCTGCCAACATCTGCCCATTCTGGCTGTACCTCACCTCACTGTTTCTGAAAACGTCGGGCCCAGCCAGGCCTCCTGACTTGAACTGGACAGGTCTTCCCAACTGGCAGTTTCCCTGCGTCCTCTCAATGCATGATTTCTCACTGTTTGTCTAGTTTTCACCTCCTGATTCTGAGTTGTCCTTTGTCAAGGCATTTTCAGCTTGGATGCTGCTATTTCTATCAAGATTTTGGGTAGAAATAAGTTAGTTTGGGTGATATTGTTTTAAAATTATTTTTCTTAAAAATTTTCAGCAAAGGACAACTCTTAAAACATCGGCTATTTCCTAGCTTTCAGGTTTCCATGTATTTTTGCTATGAACAATACCTTTCCTTCAAAAGCTAGGATTGGAGATCCCATTCAAGCCAGCTAGTCCCCTCTTGAGTATTTTTCTAGAAGAACCGAAAACCTCGTGCCACAGCAATATATGTGCACCCATGTTTGTGGCAGAATAATTTTTTCATAATCAAATCCTGGAAAGAGCCCAGATGCCCATCAACTGAAGCTGGATAAAGAAGATGTGGTGTTTTTACACAATAGAGTATTATTCAGCTATAGAACAGGATACATTTGAGTCTTTTGTCAATAAATGGATGCAACTAGAGAACATACTCTTAAGTGAAATAAATCAGGCCCACGTGTGCAAACATGTTGCCTCCTTAGAGTAAGCATCTGAAAGAGAGAAATGGAATCTGAACGATAGAATAGATACTTGGAAAAAGGAATGAACTTATTAAAAAGGAAAGAGTGGGACCGAGGAGATGGCTCAATAGAATAAGCTCTTGCCTGGCAAGCACAAGGGCCTGAGTTCAATCCCTGGTTCCACCAAAAAACAAAAAAACAAAAAAAAAACAAAAAAAAAAAAAAAAGGAAAGAGTTACTGAGTTCAGGAGGATAGGAGAGGGCGTGGAGGAAAGAGATTTATCTATGTATGTAAGCAGGATGGTTTGGACAACTGTACTCTGCATTTCTGCTGGTCTATGGAAAGAAGCAGTTCATGCTTTGTTTTGTGTCCTTTTTTCAGTTGTTTGTGCTTTTTTCTCTTCTTAATTTATTATACATTTCTTTTTCTTTTTTTCTTCTTCCAATTTGACATGCATCTATCTGGGAATATGAATAACTGGTTGGAAGACACTATGTATTACCACAAATGCTGTGAAATTCGTATTACTTTAAGTGAAATTCTGCATCACTTGTAATTTTTTCTGTTTTATTTCTAATTTGTACTTTCTTTAAAAAATAAAAAAAGACCCAACCCCCAACAGGAAGAGACCCTGTCCCCTATTCATGCCTGCTTGCTACATGACTTGCTTTCCCATTTGATACTGGATTTAATCAATTTCACCTGAGCAACGGTGCTTGTAATCTCGTTGGTTGACCATAGTTTTGTCCCACCTCATGCCCACCTAAGCAAGTTCCCATGTCTTCTCCACCACCTTAGACACGTCTCAACACATGGTTTTCCTCTATAAAAGTCCCTGCAAGAGACAACTTCTCGGGGGGAACTACCCCCTCAGATACCCCCTCCTGTCCCTCTCTCAGGACAGGAGCTTTCTTTCTCTCAATAAATATATTCTGCTCATAAAAAAATAAAAAAGAATATCTTTAGCATTCACAGTGTGTAATCATTACTCCACTCAAAAAACAGAATGTGTTTTCAGTTCTTCTGGATAAATACCCGGGAGGGTAATAGCTGGGTGGAATGGGACCTCTAATCATAGTATTTTAGGCATCTCCACACTGATTTCCACAGTGGTTGTGCCAGTCTACACTTCCTCCAACTGTGGAGAATAGTTCCTTTTCCCCCACAGCCCCTCTAGCACTTGCTATTGGTTGACTTGTTGAGGATAGCCATTGTTTCTGGCATGAGACAGATTTTCAGGGTTGTTTTAATTTGAATTTCTCAAATGACCAGTGATGTGGAACCTTTTTCTCATCTATTTATTTGCTATTTGTGTTTCTTCATCTGAGAAGTATATGTTCATCTCAGATGCCCATTTTTGGGCTGGGTCTTTGAATTTGGGAGGCTTGAGTGTTAAAAAGTTCTTTATATGTCCTAGATAGAAGTCCTTTGAGGAACAGTTGCCTAAAATTTTTCCCAGTTCATGGGCTTTCTTTTTACTCTATTGGTGATTTCTTTTGATGTGCAGAAACTTTTGAAAATGATGAGATTACAGTTGTTGATTCTTTGAGGTACTTTACATGTACTTAGGTTTTTGTTCACGAACCCTGTACCTACCCCTATGTCTTCAAGGATTCTACTTATTTCTCCTCCAGTAGCTTTAATGTTTCTATTTTAATATTTAAATATTTGATGTATTTTGACTTTATTTTAGTGCAGGGTGATAGATATGGGTCTAAATTTAGTCTTTGGCATGTGGAAAGCTAAATTTTCCAGCACCATATATTAAAGAGGATATCTTCCAGTAAACATGTTTGGCTCCTTTTTCAAAGGTAAGTTGGCTGAATGTGTTTGTAGTTGTGTCTGCATATTCTAACTTGTTCCATTAATCCTGAGGTCTGTTTTACTTTCCAGTACCATGCTGATTTTATCACAGTAACTTTGTAGTATAATTTTGAGTCAGGAATTGTAATGCCTCCTACCTTTCCTTTGTTGCCCAGGATTGCCTTTGCTATTCTAGGTCTTTTCTGGTCCACGCTGACTATTTTTAACTGAAGCATCTATCCAACTATAATTGACAGAAATATTCCCGATTACATTTTGCTCTCAACCAATGTAACCAATTGTACATTACTTTATCTCTCCAATTTTGCCTTCTTTCAGTTTACTCAGTTTTTTCAGTGTACTTTTAACTATTTTTTTAAATTTACAAGTTAAATATTATGATTCTAACTCTTTTAGTTGTTGCCATAAAAATTATCAAATGCACAGGAAGTTTACTGAAGTCTTATGAAATGAAAACCTCTCTCTTCTTTTCCATAATATGTAGATCATAGGAAACATGAATCTCCTTACTTCCATTTGTACTTAGCGTCTCATTATCAGGACTTCTAAAACCATCTTTTGATGTATTCTTCAGATAAGAAATTTCCCCATTTATTTGCTCTGAAAGATATTTATTGGTTTTTAATTTGAGCTTCTATATGAAGTATGGATTATAATTTTTGATGTTAAAGATAGCACTTTCTTTTGCCACTTTGTTCCCACTCTTTACTCAGCCGTTCATTAAGCTGTACTTCCAGTGAAAGTAGTCTGTCTTGTATCCCTGGTTATTGCTCAGGTTTTCTCTTTGCCTTTGGTTTTCTTTTGCTTCCCTTGACCTGATACAAACTCAAAGTGAGGATATTATCCTGTGAAACTTCCCATCCTGGGTAGGGTCCGAGCCCGGACTTTCATTTCTTGGGGCTACGTGCAAGACGACAATACCGAAACTCAAGTTTTCAATATGAGCGTGTGGCCATTGGGAAATTTGTCATTTTATTTTAGATCTTCTGCTCACTTTCCTGATTCATACTCTCCCCCAACTTGTGGCCTATTTAGCTCGTGTTTTCCTCTCAGGTTTTCTGTACTTTTTAGTGAATACTTTTTTACTTATTCATGATTTAGAGAATGTTACCGTTTCAACCTGAAGCTTGATGAGAAGGATCAAGCCTGGTGTAATCAAAGTAGCAGTCACCCCTAAACTAAAAGAACTGAAAATAGGGTTTGGACGGTGGTTATTTGGAATCAGTGTCCTCTGATATTATCCTGGAGCTGTCTACTGCTTTCCTCGTACTTTGACAATTCAAGAAATAACAGGTGCAGTTTTTCTAAATGTGGGTGCTGCTATACGATCTTTTATTGCTTTTGTTTTAGCGCTGAAAGATCAAAATTGGTTCAGCCTTAGAGAAAGGGGCGCATGGGCTCCTCTGCAGCCCACTCTCCCAACACAAGTCTGCTCTTGCACCCATGTTCAAGGGAAGAGACGGTGTAAACGAGAGCAGGTAGGATGACGTGGCTTCCACGAGGAAGGTTTGAAATCCTAGGCACTCTGTGATACGAACCAGCTGAGAGGTTTAGGGAAGGGAGAACCAAGAAGAGAAGATGGATGAATGGGTGCCAGGAAGACCACGAAGGGCTTCAAATGGGAAAGGAAAGAGGTACTTTCTGTGTGTCATCTAGATCCAGGGACTCACGAATTAGTTTGAGCAGGGGAAAACCTGAGTCAGCTCTTCAGCTGCTAGAAAGCCTCTCAGGTCTCATGAGTGAAATGAAGATGGAGATGGTGAGGAAGAGTTTTATTTTGTTTGAGGAAGAGTGATTGACAGATAAAAGTGGGGTGAAGAGATGACAGAAGACAGTGGATGCCACATCATAAATCAAATCTCAGTCTTTTCTGGGGAAGCTTTGGAGAGTTCTGGGGAGGGCAGAGATCTCAGTATGCTGCTGCCATGTCCTCTGCACCTGGCCAGCCCAACTCAGGGGGACTCTCCAGTGAGAGCTTTGTGGTGAAGGGAGCACCCAGCTCATACCCCCTGACAGGACCTCGGTGGGCTGATTTCCATCCATGTGTTGGTTTTCTTAATGCTCATAACAACTTTAGGTGGGATACATGATTTCAGATTCACAGAACAGGAAACCAAAGCACAGAGAAATGAACTGTTTGGTCAAATGTTTTAGAAAGTTCTGGAGTTGGGGGTTTGAACCCAAGTCTCTCCAATCCCATGAGCTGTCCTTCTGGACCACCTGGGATGTTCTTAACAGTCAAGCTGATATACTCACAAGAGTATCTCACGCTCTAGTAGTCGTCTCTGACTTCTCCTTCCTCCCAGACAGCCTGAGCATCTTCCTGCCAGGGTGGATGCCTGGGTGCGTCTTCAGTTGTTTCTGTTGATCTCTGAGTACACTGTGTCCTCCTGTGACTTTGCCTCGAGAAGCTTCATCTCCCGCAGGTTGAGCGATGCATAATGGAGTTCCTGTTGCTCCTGGTGAGGCAAGCCATCCCCAACAGGGTGCGCTTGGGTTTGGGGGCTCTCTGGCCAGGGCTTCTGCTTGGAAGCCTGCAGGGGAGAGAAGGGGGTCATGGGAGGAACACAGAAGCATGCATGCTGTGAATTCTTCTAAGCCAATTCTTTTTTTTTTTTTTTAATTTTTATTTATTTGAGAGAGAGAGAGAGAGA
>NW_004524782.1:1529539-1560196 GCF_000260255.1 Octodon degus
TGGCATGTGGTGCTGGGGGATTGAACCGCGGTCCCTGATGCCTTGCCAAGCTTGTTCTAAGTAGGTGCTTTAGACCACTGAGCCATCTCTCCAGCCCTAAGCCAATTCTTATAGTTGTTGTTGCCTCCACATCTATTTTGAGTATAAGTTGACTTTTTCATACCAGAAGCAAATAACTGTTAGTCACTTTTGCCATCATTTCTGGCTCGCCACCTTCTACCAGTTCCTCAGGTGATTACTCAAGATATCTGCCTTCTCAACTACTCTTGATGCTCAATTACCCAGGGGGCAGCTAGGTACAGTCTGTTTGACTTGACCTCTGGCCAGCACACCCCACACGCGCTGTGTGGAGTCTGCTTTTCAGTCACAGCGCAACTCCACAGAGCTGTCTGCTTGTTCTCAACCCACCCACTAGCGCTCCCTGAGGGAAACCTGCTCAGGTCATATGCTGGGCCCCAGTGAAGGCTTCAGCTTTCAGGACCTCTCACCACCCCTCCTGCCTGTTGGGTCCATATGTAATAAGAGGGCCCAGTAATTCATGTATGTCACTGAGTTGCCTCATCTATGTCTCACAGACTGACAACACGCCTGAACTTCACTTTGTTCCTGGTTGGAACTCTCCCACAGAGCAGCTAACCTGTTAGAAATGGAATGGACACTGGCCAGCAAGACCACAGGGCATCTGGAAGCATGGACAAGTCTCCTATGAGGGGGACTCTGGTCGTGGTTTGAACACTAGGCATTAGGGTTCTAGCAGGATAGAGAAATGCCTTGTGGAAGGCGTGTTGCATAGGTCCACAATCGCATCCCTTGAGTTCTCATCAGGGCAGGGCAGGAGTTCATGGCTGTTATGCTGTATGAGATCTCTAGGTCAGGTTGTAGGAAAATACAGCACATGATGCCCAAGGAGAGGATGGATGAGGGGCTGTTTGATCCTATAGGTCATATTCTACCAAATTAAATTCAGGTATAAGGACATAAAAATTATTTCAGATACTCATACAAATGCCCAGAAGCCTAATTACAGGAGGGAGGGAGGGGAGGAGAAAAGGAAAGGGGAGGGAAGGGAAAAGAAGAAGTAAGGAGGGTGTTGAGGAGGGAGGGAGGGAGGGAGGGAGGGAGGGAGTAAGAAGGAGAGAGACAGACAAACAGAACATAGGAACTCCTGTGACACGTATGAGATATAATGGTGACAAAATAGTTTAGTAAAATATGTATCTGCATATTTTAAAGGTAATGAAGAGAAAAATCTTAATTAGTGATAACCCAGAATGAGTTATCTGCTGATCTGTACAAAATTTCAATATTTTATTTTATTTATTTTTGAAATTTTATTTTCTTTTATTATTATTTTTCTGTGTGTGTGTTTGTGGCTGGCTCAGCCTGCCCGGGGGGCAGGGCTAGAGCGGCATGTGGTGCCAGGGATCAAACTGCGGTCCTTGCGGTCGGTTAAGCTTGCCTAAGCAGGCACTTTAGACCGCAGAGCTCTTTCTCTCCAGCACCCCCAAATATCAACATTTTAGAAGGTGGAAAGAAAAGAGACCAAGAGATAAAAAAGAGAGAAAAAGAAAAAAGAACAACAGAGTTCTTTTAGATGTAAGACAGAGATAAGCTGGATATGGTAGCCCACACATGAAAGCCCAGTACTCTGGGAGGTTGAAACAAGAGGTTTGTAAATTTGAGCTCACTACAGCAGCTCAAAAAAAAAAAAAAAAAAAAAAAAAAAAAAAAAAGACTGTGAATGCAGTTCAGTGCGAAGCCCCTAGATTCAGTCCCTAGTAACACACTCATGCACACACATACACACACCACACCAAAAAACCCAAAGATTAACTTTTAAGTAAGCAGAATAAAAACGAAATACTGAAGTAGAGCCAAGTGATAGTGAAAAAGTAAAACAGTACGAAGAAATTTACATGTACCAGGCCAGGCAAATAGCTCAGCAGATTAAAGCACCTGCTTAGGCAAACACAGGGGCTGGAAGTTCAATTCCCTGGCCTGCCCTGCTGGCCAAGCTGAGAGAGCCATTGAGACTGGGCGTGGTGGTGGTGTGCGCCTATAATCCCAGCTCTTGGGAGGCTGTAAACAGGAGGATCACTCTGAGTCTGATCTATGCAATGAGACCCTGTACACCCTGTACACCCTGTCCTAAATTAAAGAAAAAAAGAAATTTACATATATTAAAAACCATAATAAGTACTAATACCGATAGCATAAACTCAACAAAATATATCACATTTCATTCATAAACACCTAGTTATATACATTCAAATATCACTGTTGAAACCTAAGTACATAATTTTTTTTTTCAGAATAGGGGATTGAACTCAGCAAGCACTTATTCTATTGAGCTACCCCCCACCTGGCCCCAGTAAATAAGATTCTGATGGGAAAAAAAGACTTGAAAAATATCGGACTGTAACCAGTCACAAATTGGTGTAACTATTTTAGATCTAACCAACCAGATTTTACAACAAAAGGCTAGAAAAGATCAATATGCGTGTTGAAATGTTCAACTCACTGAGAAGATATAATACTTCTCAAATGTATGCTTTCGGAGGCCAACGAGATAGTTCAGCGGTCTAAAGTGCCTGCTTAGGCAAGCTTAGGCAGGCGCTGGGTTCCGCGGTCCCTGAGCTGGCCTAAGCTTGCCTAAGCAGGTACTTTAGTCAACTGAGCCATCTTGCAGGTCCACCATTTTATTTATTTATTTATTTATTTTATTTTTTCCATAATTTTATTGATAAACAAATAGCAATGACAGTTTCAAATCAAATTGGTAGGACCACCATTTTACTTTTTAAAAATAAAAGTTTTTACCTTTTTTTTTTTTTTTTTTTTGCAGAGCCGGGGATTGAACTCAGGCCCTTGCGCTTGTCAGGGAAGTGCTTATTCCACTGAGCCATCTCCCCGGCCCCTAGCGTTTTATTTTTTAAAGAGAATAAGATAGTAAAAAAATAAAAACATACAGAATTCTTTGTAAAAACATCAGTTAGTCAAAGCAAATAGAAGATGCTGATAAAATGAAAATCAAATACAGAAGAAAACAAAGGTACAGTTAAAAAAATTCGTAAAAGCTGGTTCTTTGAAAATGATACTGAAACAATTAGCAAGATTCGGCTATAAAAAAAGAGAGAGGCGGAGCGTTTCTCTTTTCCTCCCGGGCTGCCTGAGGCTCCGTTGCCATCATGAATGACACAGTAACTATCCGAACCCGGAAATTCATGACCAACCGGCTTCTTCAAAGGAAACAAATGGTCATTGATGTCCTTCACCCTGGGAAAGCAACAGTACCTAAGACAGAAATTCGGGAAAAACTCGCCAAAATGTACAAGACCACACCAGATGTCATTTTTGTGTTTGGATTCAGAACCCATTTTGGTGGTGGCAAGACAAATGGCTTTGGCATGATTTATGATTCCCTGGATTATGCGAAGAAAAATGAGCCCAAACACAGACTTGCAAGACACGGCCTGTATGAGAAGAAAAAGACCTCAAGAAAGCAGCGGAAGGGACGCAAGAACAGAATGAAGAAAGTCAGGGGCACCGCAAAGGCTAACGTTGGTGCTGGCAAAAAGTGAGCTGGAGATTGGAGAACAGCCGAAGGAGTAGATTCTGCAGTGCGTGTCTGCAGTGACTGCGACTTTGTTCACGAGAGGATTTAATAAACTGTAAAACCTTCAAAAAAAAAAAAGAGAGAAGTAACTCATAACTAACGTCAGCAATATAAAAGGAGAAGTAACCTCGATTGAAATAGTAAAAAGAACAGAGAAGGCACTCCCGACTTTTTGATAAAAAAATTGGAAAACTTAAGTGGAATGAACAAACGCTTGGGAAAATGCTCATGGAAGAACACGTAAGTTGACGGCACTGGAAGACTGCACAAGGAGTAGCCGGATAGCTCAGCAGACTGAAGCGCCCTCTTAGGCAGAGAGCAGAGGCCGGGGTTCAATCCCTGGTGTGCCGTGCCATGCCCCCTGCCAGGGTGCACTGAGAGGGCGACTGAGGCTGGGCGTGGTGGTCTGCGCCTGTCATGCCAGCACTCGGGAGGCTGAAACCAGGAGAATCACTATGAGTCCGATCTACGTAATGAGACCCTGGAGACCTGTGCTAAATACACAAAAAAGAAGATTGCATAAAGAGAGAACACCAGGCCCTGACAGTTTTATAAGGGATATCTGCCAGTCGTTGAAGAAGCAAAGCGTTCCAATTTTATGTGTGTGTTTCCAGATAATGCGAAAATGAGAACAATCTCTAGTTCACTGACTCTGTCTTCATGCCCAAAGTTCACAGATGAAAGGAAAAGGCCAGGCTCGCGGATACAGATGTAAAATTGTTGAGCAAAAGATTATTGAATTGAAATGTGCAGTAGATAGTGTGGAAAGAGAACATTGAGCTGAGGACGGGGACCGGGGGAGACATAGCGATGGAGGCAACCAGCATGCCCTGGATAACTGGACTGCTGATATCTGTTGCTTTATGGGAAGGAGAGACTAATGCTTTTTTTTTTTTCCTTTTTTTTTCTTCTTAACTTCTTATAACCTTTACCCCTCAGTGTTGTGGGTATATACCTGGTTATCTAACCAACCATTTGAAGACAACACTATGCAATACAATAGATATTCTCAAATTTGTATTATTGTATTTAGTACAATTCTGCATTATTTCTAATGTTTTGTAATTATCATTTTGTATTCTCTTTAAAAAATAAATTAAAAAGATTATCAAATTGAATCTACAAGAGTATCAAACGTATATATCAGGAATACTTTCACAAAACCTAGAATAGCTTCGTCTCAGAAAATGTTTGGAGGGCCGGCCAGATAGCTCAGCAGACTAAGGCACCTGCCTACGCAGACCCAGGGACCAGGGTTCGATCCCTGGAGTGCCGTGCCACCCCCCCTGGGAGGGCACTCTGAGACAGCGATTGAGACTGGGCATGGCGGTGCAGGCCTGTAATCCCAGAATTAGGAGGGCTGAAAACAGGAGAATCAGTATGAGTGCGATTTGTGCAGTGGGGTCAAGTAGAAGAAGGAGGCGGAGGAGGCTGGAGAGATGGTTCAGTGGCATAAGTACCTGTTGATCCCTCATACCGAGAGAGAGAGAGAGAGAGAGAGAGAGAGAGAGAGAGAGAGAGAGAGAGAGAGAGATTTGCCATTAGTGAAGGTAACAGGTTGTATCCATGCTCCTAAGTGACATAAATCAGACTTCCATGTGCAAACATCACATCGGCTCCCTGATGTGCAAAACTGAAAGAGTAAATACAGTCCAAAATGTAAAATAGATATGGTGAAATGGAAAGAAATTGTTCAAAAGGAAAGAGGAACTGGGGGAGGGGGAGAGGAAGGAAGGGAAGAGGGAAAAACCCCAAGACAGTGTCTCTTGGCTCACCCGAAACGAACGCTTGTGCTAATATTGTTTGGAGAACTCTTTTTATGACCATATTGTACTCTGAGTAACTACTTCGAAGATAACAATATGCAATGCATTCACTATTATTAATATTCTCTTATTTTATTTTGAAAATTTGTTTTTTCATAAAATAATTTTTAAAAGATTATTTTAAAAAATCCTGTCAGAAGGTTCATTTTAAAAGTTCAATATAAACTTATGATGAAAACTTGAAGTGATTTAATGATCGGAAAGAACTACTTTAAGGTAAAAGGTGAGTAAAAACAAAACAAAACCACAAAAATTTAACTGGCAGGATGAGCACGTTGTCTTTAAAACTGGAATAATATAAGATGCGCATGGTCATATTTTAACCCATCTTTAAACAACTTGTTTTTACTATTTATTTATTTGGTACCGGGTCTTGCTACACAGTCCAGACTCGTAGCGATCCTGTCTCAGCCTCCCCAGCGCTGGGATGACAGGCGTGCGCCACCACGCGGGTCTCGGGGGCCTGCACGGTGCGCCTGGTTATGGGGCTGGCTGCTAAGGCATGTGCTACCGGGTTCCCTGAGCTTGCAGACAGGGGCTCAGGCCACCGAGCTTCCTCCCCAGCCTTTTGCCCATCTAGACTCTAGACTAGAATCTTGGCCTAAATATTAAAGCAAGAAAAGGGAATGATGTGCTTGAATTATACAAGGGAAAGACGTTTTTATTTTTTTCAGAGATATAATCATCTATTTTGAAATTTCAAGAGTCTAAATAATCCCCAAGCCCAATATCTGATATTTTCAAAAGCAAAATTGTTAAAAATGTTTCAATTTCTGCATACACAGTATTCCCAGAAAGAGAGCACAGCACGTAGTAGGGATGGATATAAGATCAATTTAAAATATAATTTTGAGTTTGGTGTATTGGAGAGAACAGAGGCGGTTCTCCGCGCTGCCCAGCGCCCACCCCAGCCGCGGGGACGTCACTGCGCAGAGGCGCGCGCTTACTGCACGGGCCCGGAGCGCGCAGCTGACCCCAGGGTCTGCGAGCAGAGGTGAGGCGCAGTGTTGAAAGGGACACAACTGCCTGCTGTTGAAAGGACCCGGCGCCTTGTGCCACCCGCAGCCTGAGGTGTTGCAGGGACTTCCGTTGCCGCAGGAGGCCGGCTCTGTGCATGCGCTCTCTTCTCCACCAAAGGGAAGAAGGGTGGGCCATTTACAGAAACCCGACACCTCTTAGAAGAAAGAGCCATGTCCAAGATGTGTACGAGGCCCGGTGTTTTTTTTTTTTTTTTTTTTTTTTTTTTTTCTCAGTAAGTGAAGCCAAAAAGGATGTCCTGGTTCTTGATTGAAATAACATTATACTTCAACTGCTTTCATTCAGCAAATAATTACAGTTAAGATTTCGAAACTGCTCAGTTTGGGGGCTGTTATCTATCTCTCTCTCTCTCTTTTTTTTTTTAAAGCACAAGTCAGTAGGCTTTGTATTCCCTAAGAATTCTTCAACTACCAAAGCAGCAAAGAGTCTAATCCACTTGTGATATTTGTCAATTGTTAAAAAAAAGCCGTACTTAAAAAACAAACAAAAAACTGTCATTTCGCAGCCTAGTAACAAACAATCAGAAAGTGCACCTTTGAAAAGAGCGCATTTACAACAGCGCCCAACCGCAGCACTTGGGAAGAAAATTGAAAATTTGCAAAACCAAGGTAAAGAAAAGCTACAACTTTTTGAAAACACAAACACAGATGAAGACAAACAGAAATCTGTTTGCACGGATGTGGAGACTTGAATTTCAAATGAGCCGATTCTTCCCAAGTGAGGCACTGACTCAGTGGATGCCAATGAACGCACTCACAGGGATATTTCTTGGAATTTGACAAAATGCTACGAATAGTTCCACGGAAGGACAAGAGGCCAAGAATAGCCACGGCTTTGTTGAAGGAGCTCGAGTGGTGAGTCTTGTCCCATTAGGTATCAGAACTTCTATAAGAGTTTGTAGACTATCAAATCTATGCATAGCTCTGAGCCAAAGGAAGTAAAATTGTCTGCTGGAGTAGAAGAGAAGCCCCAGGAAGACACTCTCACATATAGAGGAGGTCAGCAGACGAGGGAAGTGTCTTCATCGCCGTTCACTGGAGGCAGTTGGGAAGGGCTCATCAAAAATTAAAGGAAGAATGTAGGAATCAGAGCTGTGTTCTACACACAGTAGCTGTCGTGGTTTCTGTGTCATTGTCCCCCCTAAGTCTCATGCAGTCATGGGGCGGACTTCTAGAGTTCCTGATTAACTCATGATCCACTGGGAGTATGGGTGTGAGGGCTACACCCAGCCCGGGGCAGACAGCCTGAATGCAGCTTAAGGGAGACAGACCTGCTCCCTGTGGCCATTCTTGCTGCTGCTTCTCTCATTTGCTCTCTGCACTTTGCCATGTGCCGCTCTGCCTTGGAGCCAGCCAAGTATGGACTGAAACTTCCCATAACTGTGAGCTAAATGAACCTTTCCTTCCTTCATTTTGAGTGTCCGTTATTTGTCCCAGTAACGAGAAAAGAGCAACAGAGACAGTAGCCAACTCCAGGTTGATGAAGTACTCAAACATAAAAATGAAAATTTAAAAATTTTAGTAGAAACTACACTGGAATAGACTTCTAATTTTAGGATGGGAAAAATATTCTTAAATGAGTCCCCAGAGGTGCTTGATAGAAAAAGAGGATTGAAAAGGTAGGGCACAGGAAGCCAGGAGGTGGATCTTTCTCTAACTGGAAGAGGTCAAGAGAGGAACGGGAAGGGGAAGGGAAGGGAAAGGATGAAAAGCGAGTGGAGGTGCGTGACGGCATGCGGCAGCTCCCCTCAAGGTGTGTAAACACTATGTCCTGCAAGCATGTGCTAATGAAAAGATGAAAAAATACAATGGAAAATAAAAAAGGGAAAGAATAAAAATGAAGATTGACAGACATGTACAAGAGTTAAGAACTTTTGTCTAAGCACGGTCACCTGAGGGGAAAGTGAAAATGAACTATTCACTGTGAAAAAAAATTTACATCATACATGAGAGATATATGATATAAAATATATATATTATGTTAGTGTGAAATATTGGCATAACATTTAGTGTCCAAAAGATCAAGCACCTAATAGGAAAATGGACTCCAGCAGTGACCAGGGACTTCATGGGAGAAGTGTGAAAATGCCTGGGAAATGTAGAGAGATTTTTCATGCTGGTGGTAACCAAGGATATGCAAACAGACGCCAGAATGAGAACTTGAGATGATAGAAGGAATTGAGCTGACTGGTAGAACCAGGTGTTGGAAAAATTGTAAATCACCAGGAAATCGCCAGCATACACAGGTGCTTCAGTGCATGCAAGCGATCTTCTAAAGATGGACAGTGACGTAACTGTGATCCACCAATCAAATTCTAGGATGATGTTAATGAAAAATTGTTGCAATCTGGAAGTAACGTAAAAACCCATCAGTGTGGGCTGGTGAGATAGCGCAGTGGACTAAGCACCTGCTTAGGCAAGCACAGGGACTGGGGTTTGATCCCCAGCACCACATGCCACACTGGCTCTGCCCCTGGGCACGCTGAGCCACCAAGGCAGGGAATGGTGGTGCATGCCTGTAATACCAGTGCTGGGGAGGCTGAAAACAGGAGGAACACTAGGAGTACAAGCTGCATACTGAGACCCTGTACTAAACACATGAACAAACGAACAAACAAACAAAAATCGATGTGAGAGCTTAGAAAACAAACATGATCATAAAATACTCAAGGGGTAAATGAATAGAATGGATTTTTGTGAAATCCTATTTCTGAATCTTCACACTATGATGCTTAGCCAACTAAGCAAGTCCAGGAAGACTGCACAGCTCATGGTACCCAAGATGCCTCAGGAACAGTTAAAACTGCCTTAAGAGGAGGAAGACGAGATTCGCAATGCTGGTGCTGGAGATGAACCAAGGAGCTACACAGATGGATTTAACATGTAGGTAATTATCAACATTTCTGGTCTTAGGTTTGACGTTGGATTGGAAGCACTTATTTATCATGCTATGAGTAAAAATGAGTAAGTAATGACAAACAACACTTGTCATAGGAATAGAAAGTTGATGAGGAGGAAAGAAGCACTTTGGGTTCCACTCAAGGTAACACAGGGCAAATTTTGTGAGAGAAGACTTGCCCAACAGGAGCAGAGAGAGAGACTGAAGAAAACCAGACCCTGTCCTTAAGAACTTTGCAAATATGATGAGACGGGGAGGCAGGTAAAAGTACGTAAGGAGCCCATCTGCACAGGGGTACGAGCGAGGCTGTGAATACGTGGACGAGGCAGGGATAGGTGACAGTGGCAGGGACCCGGAGAAGTTTTACCAGAGTGGGAGCTATGAGATTAGAGCTAGGAGGAGTAGACAGGGCGGTGTGGTGGAGAGGGGGAAGGAGCCGTACATGCAGACTCTAAGCTGTGAGAAGAGGGCTCCACGTGGAGGTGGTGAGATGGCCAGCGTGGCTGGTCCATGGGGCAGGAAACAGACTGATGGGCCACGGAATGTGGACTTGATTCTCTATGGAGTGGGATCAAACTACAACTCGGAGACTCCAGGCTGGCTAGAAGATAGTCCTCGGGGGAAGGTGTCCTGGCAGGCGTGGTCCAGGGTGGGCAGAGGAAGCAAGGATGTGAGGCAGACTCTAAGATTGGTGAGGGAAGGACAGAAGGGTGAACAGAGGGCCAGGTAGGTTCATTTACAAGGAAGAATGCAGCACAGGTAGTGATTGATCACCTCTTGGAGGTGACAGGGGACCATGGGAGGGACGTACTCCCTTATGAGTAGGGGGCAACGGATTTGGGAAAATGCCGAGGAGCTCAGCCTAAACTTCACAAGTGGACATGTGAAAGGGCCTCCCATGCATAGCAAGGGTGCCGTGACACTCACCCAGGTGACTGTGCCCATGACAGGGTCCTCATCATCCATTTTCTTTGATCTTCCAGCTGCTTGAGTCCTCCGGGCCTTCGTGCTAAGGGAAGAAACCAGCGCACTTCAGCTAGCAGGGCTCAGGCCCTGTGAGTCGGCTGCCCTGGCCCCTGATAAGATGGTGAACATGAGGACAGGGAGCCAGGCCTTGGACCCCAACTTGGAGACTTTCTTGACGTGTGAGAGAGGACTCCACCTTCCTGGGTAACCCGACTTTCCACCATTAAAGCTTTCTCTTACATACAAAACTTGCATGCATGTGACCATAGCCATGTTATTTACAGCAGCCAAGAGGTGAACACAGCGCAAGTGTCCATTTGTAGATGAGAACAGATAAGTAAAATATGCTTCATCTACACAACGGGAACAAAACAGAATGAGATACCAACACGTGCCTCACATGGAGGGGCCTGGGAAGCGCAATGCTGAGCGAAAGTAGCCAACCAAAGGACACATGCTGCATGATTTCCTTGGCCAGAAACTTCTAGAAGAAGCCAACCTGAGAGAATAGTCTAGGCTAGGGCTAGGAGAAGCAGGGCACGTGACACTGAGGGGTGGAGGGCTTCTTTTGCATTTGGGACCACTGAAAGTGTTCTCAAACCATCGAGGTAATGGAACATGACTCTGGATAGTCCCAAAGTCACTGAGTTATGCACGTGCAGTGGAGAAATTGCACAGTATGTGCAGCATTTCTTTCCTTGTCAGGAAAAAGACAAACAATCCCACCGGATCTATTCAGCTGTGCATCTCTGGGATGCAGCAAGCTTTATCCTCTGCCCTGCCACACACCTCTACATCCCTCTAGTGAATGAATTCTTATCCATCCCTGAGTCCTGGGCACCCAATTTGAGTGTGTTGGAAGCAGCCTTGGCCACTGCCGACGCAGTTTCTATTCTCCATCACCACAAGTTCCCCAGTGTGGTCGACCTGGATGCCTGCCCCATACACTTCCCTTGTGGTGACCCCATCGTTGTGGGGCAGCCTTGTTAAGCCTGCCACTTAGGCTGAATGGCCACAGTGGACTGTGTCAGCGTACTTTGGTGACCACCTCTCAGTTGAGCGTGACTTTCTGCAACTCATGCCCACCTACTTTAAAACACCCATCACCCCCCGCCCCCACCACCACCACTGCAAACCTGTTCGGCGAGTGCCCTGGATCCCAATGAAGGCTTTGAGCCCAGGGTGCCCTTTCACTTGCTCTCTGTGTGCTCACTAACCCCTCATGTGCGGCCTCCCAAGACCCATGTGCAAAACTATTTCCTTTAATCCTCAGAGGGATGCTCGCCATCCCATGTAAGACCCTGCATTGCAACACTTCCACGGCGGGGCGGGACTCACATGCAGAAGAAGATGAGGCACACACAGAGACAGAGCAGGGCCATGGCACCAGCGCCTCCGAGGGCTCCAACTACAGCTCCTCCCCTAGGTTCTGATTTCCCTGTGGAAGACAGGATGGTGGGACCACTTGCTCCCAGGGCCCAGTCTCTCGTCATCTTGCCTCTTTGTGGGCTGTGCTCCAAGCCCCCACTCAGCTAGGAGGTGGAGCAGCCTGTCCTCCCGGGCAGCTTGGTCTGTACTCCAGCCCCACTCTCACCCCATCCAGCCCCGACATCTCTGCACTTCCCCTCCACTGGCCCCTCTCTTCCTCCACCACACTTTCTCCCTCCAAAACTGGGCCCCTGACCTGGCAGCAGCAGGATAGTGGCGCTGTGGTCCCCACGCACATTCCAGGATTCACAGCTGAGCCTCAGGCTAGAGTTGAGTCTCCCATGGAGGCTCAGGGAGCTGTTGGCCCAGGGCCCCGCCGAGCTGGAGGTGACCGTGAGGGAGGCGTTGCTGCTGTTCCCCTCCAGGAGCCCCTGCCCGAGTCGCCAGCGCAGGGACGGGACTGGCCTGCCTTGGGAGGAGCAGCTGCAGTGCAGACCCGCAGCCTCCCAGGAGCACGTGGGGCCCAGCAGCTGGGGGCCATCTAAGAGGGAGGCAGGAGGAGGGTTAGGGATGTTATCGCTGCCAGGACCCAGCTGTCCTGCCCATGAAGGCCCCACACTCACAAAACATGGAGAGGCTCACAGAGGCATTCCGGGTGCCCACTACATTCTGAGCTTGACAGGTGAAAATTTCTGTTTCTGCAGTCCCTACACAAGGCAGCTGCAGGGTGGCACCAGCAGAGATGCAGGGGGCATTCAGGGCAGGAGAGTCCCAAAGCCAGCTCAGCTGTGCAGGGGGGTTGCTGTCCACAGCACAGGTCAGCTGCAGAACCTGGCTCTCCAGGGTGGACAGGGATGAGGAGCTGTTTAGAATCTGGAGGACTTTAGGGAAAGAGGGAGGGAGATAGGGAGGGGGAGGGAGAGAGAGAATGCTCAGGGCGGCTGTCGTCCCCAGTGTTCCTCCTCCAGGGGTCCGATGCCCTTCCCTCTTCCCCTTCCTTGGCCCACCCCGGATTAGCTCCCTCCTGATCCTCCAAGACTGAGCCTTTACATCCTCAGGATATTGATCAAGACTCGGCTTTGCATTTTCAAAGAGGCTCAAAGTCTCACTGGGACTTGCTAGGAATATATGGCAGACAGAAAACAGAGTAGCACAACAGCTTTGCAAAAGACACAGCAAGAAATAAACAGAGGGGCAGAAGAGAGGGGCAGGAGGCCCACACAGCCAAGCCATACAAAGGTGACATGGGCATGCATTTGGGCTCGGCGACCCTGGTAAGAAAAGGGATCGTGGAAGGGGTGGGATGGGCAGATTAAGGTCGAGCATGTGCCTGTGTGTCTGGGTGTGCACACGTGTGTGTCCTTGGGGCATGCAGGGGGCAGAGGTGGTGGCTCTTGTTCTTCCTCATTCAATCTCTGCCTCGCTCAAGCCCTTATGCCTCGCTACCTATCAAGGGGTCCCCCGCCCAGAGAGGACAGGCTCTTTCCTACCTGTGCCATTTCTGAAGAAGACACTGATGCTGAAGTTCTGTGGAGCATCTGGGGAGAGACACGGCTTCGCTGCAGGGCATCAGGGGCAGGGACAGGCCCAGGAGGTACCCGGGGTCACAGAAGTGGAAGGTGGGGACACTGTCCTTTTGACCCTTTTGCAAAGTGCAAGTCCATACAGTTCTCTCAGGTCATTTTTTTCCCTCTTCTACATGCTCTTACACAGACACACACAGACACACAGACACACACACACACACACACACACACAGCCCCCCACTAACCCACAGCCCTCACAGGAGACGTTGAGCCTGACGGTCTTCTCCGTGGTCACCTGCGATCCTCCGAGTTTCACCTGGCAGGTGAGGCTGCTGCTGTGGTCCTGGGGCCGTGGGGTAAGAGTGAGCTCTGAGGGATGCAGGCTCCCAGGGTCCATGGAGTTCAGGGCGTCCCCCAACCAGGAGAAGGTGAGGGGTGGGCTCCCTGGGCAGGATCCGGGCAGGAAGCAGCTGAGGCGTGTGGGGCGGCCAGACTGCAGGGGCTCAGGAACCAGGAGGACCGGTTTCTCTGTCAGGTCTGAGTAGGAGACAGGGAGCTGCTTGGGCCCAGAGTGGGGACCCAGTGTGAGCCCGAAGGTGACTGGAGCCCCAGGGCCCAAGCGGGTGCATAGCTCACGTTCCTCTGACCCCCCACCTCGCAGCCCATGAGCAGAGCAGAGAAAGGCCAGACGTCTTGTTCTAGTTCTCCTGTGGGGTGTTCAGGACCCGAGGTCCCCTCCTGGGGACTCTGCCTACCTGTTACCTTCAAATTCACTGGGTTGTCTGTATAACCATATTTGTAATCATATGTCTCTATTCTGAAGACATAGGATCCTGTGTCCTCCATTGTGGCGCCCCTGATGCTTAGGGAGCAGTTTTTGGTCCTGATGTCTCCAAGGAGGCGGAATCGACCTTTGATCTCTGGCCTCACTGCATGTTTTGGGTTGTTTGTGGCCACAGCCTCATCATCATATGGGTATGTTGTCCAGAGCCGGAACCAAGACATGTAGATCTCTCGCTGGGAAAGCGACCAACGTGAGGGGAAGGAGAAGGAGCAGGGCACCAGGACACACAGGCCCCTCTGTACGGTCACTGACTTCTGGACTTGGATCTTTGGGCCTTGACTCTGCTGCAGGGACCCTGCGGGGACACAGAGGCTGAGCTGCAGCCCAGGCCCCAGCCCCGCTGCCCTCCCCTCCGCACTCACTCACCTGCCCACAGCAGGGGCAGCAGCAGCAGCAGCAGTGGCCGCGGGGCTGGCATCTCGCATGGGGCAGGGGTAGAGCCAGTGAGGCTCCTGGGAGGGAAGCCAAGCCTGATCGTAGGCTGAGGCCAGGAAGCTGAAGCGGAAGTGGCTGGTGAGGGAGCGCAGCGGCCCCCTCCAAAGGGGAACTGGTGTTCAGGAACCTTATGGGGGAGGGGGAGGGTCAGCTGTCCCCAGCCCTACGAGGCACTGCAGGTGACAAGCCTGAGGCCACCAAGGGCCAACCATGTCCGTGACAGTGGCTGCCTCCAAATGATGTCGAAGACAGCCAGGGACACAGCTCGGGAGCGCACGCAGAGGGAGCACCGGGAGGGCCCGGCCTGCGGTTTGGTGAGGGGTGTGTCAGCTCCTCCCTCTGGTGGACTAACCACCAAATATTCTGGGAAAACATCGTTTAAATTTCCCTAAAATTATTTAACTGTTGGCCGGAGAGGAAGGACTTTTTAAACTCAAATTACGGGGAGAGGAAGGACTTTTTAAACTCAAATTATGGAGGCCGAGACCTCGGGGAGAGAATAAACCCCTGTGGCCTGAGGGAATTTTCAGAACAGGGCGCACTCAGCATCATGCTTGGACAGATGACGGCGAGGCACAGGCCACAGAGGGCTTCGTCCCGCTGTGCAGGGTGACAGAGGCGAACAGGACCCATTTGTCTCCAGAAAGATCACGAAGTTCATCTTAGGGCTCTGCCTTGTGCAGTCCCCTCGATCCCTGAGCAGTGCCTGGAAATAACCTGCCGTCTTAGTGGTGTGCGTGTGTGCATGTGTGTGTGTGTGTGTGTGTGTGTGCGTGAGAGAGTCACACACACACACACACACACACACACACAGAAACTTAATAAAGGTTTCTTCAAATTTAACCCTGATAATGAATTGTGGGGGTGAAGAAAAGTTCTTGACTTATGAATGATCGACAGTAATTCCAATCCACCATGCATGCTGAAATGTTGTCTTATGCATATGTTCTATGTATAAAAATTCCACTTCCAAAGTGTCCCCTATAGAAAGGTGACCAAAGGATACCAGTGAAAGTTAAGAGTGGAATGGACGCAGGTACGCTAGACATATAAAAGTTATAGACATAGAAAATGTTATACTATTTCAAAATTTTTCAGCATTTTGGGTCTGATGATGATGATGACAATGATGATGACTATTATTATTATTATTAGGAGGAGTAGTACTGGGGATCACACTCAGGAACTTTTGCTTGCCAGGCAGGTGCACACGCTGCTGAGTTATCTCTCCAGCCCTGGGGCTTATGATTTTGATGTGATATGTATTGTAATAAAAACCGAGTGACAAATTTTTGTAGTATGCCTAATGCACCTGTGTACTTTCCACTAACAACTTTCACTGATATCCTTTGGTCACCTTTCTATGGGTGACACTTTGGAAGTGGATTTTAAAAAAATTTTTATTTATTTATGTGTGTATGTGTGCGTGTGTGTGTGTGGCCAGCTCAGCCCACCAGGGGGCGGGGCTGGCTGGCATGTGGTGCTGGGGGATTGAACCACGGTCCCTGTGCTTTGCTTAGCTTGCTCTAAGTAGGTGCTTTAGACCACTGAGCCATCTCACCGGACCTGGAGGTGGATTTTTTATACCTAGAATATATGTATAAGTCAACATTTCATCATGCATGGTTGACTGGAATTTCTTTTGATCACTCGTAAGTCAAGAAAGTTTCTTCAGGGCCAGGGAGATAACTCAGTGGAGTAAGTGCTTGCCTGGCAAGCACAAGGTCCTGAGTTTGATCCCTGGTACTGGCGGGGGAAAAAAAAAAAGTAGCTTTCTTCACTCCCACAATTCATTAGCAGAGTTAAATTTGAAGAAACCTTTACTAAGTTTCTATCTTTGCTTCTGCCTGTCTCCTTTCGGTCTCTGTCTCTGCCTTTTCTCTGTCTCTCTGTATTTCTGATTCTCTCTAGAGACTGAAAACCGCTGGCCTTGACCAAATTTCAGGCAGTCACTCCGTGCACTTTTCTAACTGGCATGTACCTGTGACGGTCTTGAGACTCCCCCAGGCCTCGTGCGTGGTCTTCCTTCCCACAGTAGCTCATGCTGAGAGACTTTGCTCTAATAAAGGCGTCAACGCTGGCCTCTCCAAAGCCTGGCTTGGCCCCAACTGGATGTGCAGGTAACAAGGAAGTAATGACTTGCATTTTACAGGTAGGATTGTCTTAGGTGAAGTAAGGGCTAAAAAAGGGAATGTAGTTGTGCATAAATAGGCTTTACGTGGGAATGCAGCACAAATTCACACCGCTGGGGTATCTAGCAGTTCTCAGTTGTGGGCTGAGAGTCATCCAAGACTTCAGCCCTGTGTTAAATTTGTAGCTTTCATTTTATCTTTTAAAATGTGTTATTAATTTATTTGGTACAGGGTCTCCCAACACAGCTTGGACTCCTAGAGATTCTCCTGTTTCAGCCTCCCCGGCTCTGGGATTACAGGAGTGTGCCACCACGCCTAGTTTCAGTGGCTGGAGTGGCATGCGGCACTGAGGATCAAATTCGCGTCCTTGTCTTTCCAGGCAGACACGTAGACCACTGAGCTCTCTCCCCAGCCCCTAACTTTGCATTTTGTCAACCGCTGACACTGAGTGACAGGATCCTTGTGTTACATTCTTTCTGATGAAATACACAGTATGGCTTTTTATTTATTTTTTGTCAGTTTGATCCTTTACACATTAAATATATAGAGACGAACGAAGTGAGCAGTGGCGATTTCAGAGGCCTTCATGGTAAAACGCGGAGCAACTAAAAATTAAAATGATCCCCCTAAGAGTCACAAGGTATGACTCAGCAAACACATTAGTCAGGGCCAACCACAAGAAGACATGAAAAATACGTAACACTGTAAGAATTGAGAGGGCCAGAGAGAGAGCTCAGTGGACTAAGCGCCTGCTCAGGCAAGCGCAGGACTGCGGTTCAATCCCGGGTACCCCATGCCACACCCTGAGCTGGCCACTGACACTGGGCTTCATGGTGCACTCCTATAATTCCAGCAGTGGGGAGGCTGAAAACAGGAGGATCACTAGGAGTCTGAGCTGCGTAGTGAGACCCTGTGCCAAATACATTTTAAAAAATTGAGAGAAAAAACCACTTCTCTTAGAAGATATGACTGCATATGTAAAAACACCCAAGAGACTAATAGGTACCTTTCGTAGCTTAAAAAGCAAGTTAGAAATACAGATAAGCATTGATCAAATTACAAAAATTAATTTTACTTTTCTATTGCAATGGCAAATGAAATGGAATATTATGAAATACGTCATTGACAACATCTGTGAAAGTAAGTTGAAATGAGGCCATGCCTGAAGGCCCTTGGTGGCAAGCCCTCACCAGTGACCTGTGGCACACCGGGCTTACAGACTTGATAAAACCTTGAGCTACAGTTTCTAAGGAAAAAGAGGATGCGGTTGAACCCGTGAGAGGAAGCCAAAAGCTAGCGACTTTTCCCTGGAGTGGATCAGGTAGGACAGTGGTGTAAGGGCAACGAGTCAGCTGTTTTCTTGGCTCTATGCCTGTGTCTGTCCCATAACCGCCAACCGCTTGGTCCTTTCAGTGGGGGACCTCGGATTGGAGCCTTAGGCTCATAAATCAGTCAGTTCAATTAAAGCCTTTGAGATGGCCGGGTGCCCCCATGTACTTTCCAGCCCGCCGAAATGTGTGATGTACTCCGTACACTTGGACTGAGAGAGACATCTGACAAATCTGCACCGTGCGCTGTAGGTGCGTGGAGGAAAGCCTGCGCCGAGAGCGAAGGGCATTCAGATGCAAAGATGTGGGAATCTGCAGGGTCAGCGGGCTTGACACAACAGTGCCTATGGTGGCTACAAAGCAATGCTAGCTGCCACCGAGATGGTGCACGGAATCATGGCAGCTTTCATATTGTCCCTCAGGGAGCTCTTCTGGAACTTATCACGCTACTGCAAAATTCATACTGAAGCAGAAACTTCCACCTCGAGCCAGAGCAGTTATGAAGAGCGGTAAACGGCTCTGCAAGATGTGAAGTCGTCTTCAAGAGTCCAGGAATAAGATGGTGTTGCACTGACAGAGGCGTAAGCCGGCGCACAAGAGAAGCACAACGGAGAAGCCAGAAATAGACCTTAGCCACAGGAAACGGCATATCAGATAGGAGAAGTGATACAAAAAGTGTGTGTGTGTGTGTGTGTGAGAGAGAGAGAGAGAGAGAGAGAGAGAGAGAGAGAGAGAGAGAAAGGAGGTTTCAGTATTTATGGGCAACTGGAGACACGACTAGGATCAAGTGAACCTGGGAAGATCACTAGGAGAGGACAGAGGCAATTACCACTGGCTTAAAGTCTACACTCTGGGTGAAAACAACCTGGAATGCAGAATGAAAAGACTTGGTAGTATATCAAAAATGTATATTTTTGCTAACCACAGTGATGAATCCATTTCTATTTCATCACCAGCTTCATGAAAGTTTGTCTATGTTAGAAGCACAAATTGAAGTCTTCGGGAAAAAATGTTTCTGAACAAATGGAGTAGACATGATTGACTTACCCCGCAGACATAGGCATCAGCTACAAAATATATAAAGCATAGATGGGCGTTGTGTGAAAGGAGAGAAGCTTAGCGCTCCCCCACAAGGATGGGAGAGGCCCTCAGGCCTGACAACACGCACAGTGTTAAGGCGTTGCCGCCTATTTCCAGGCATCTAACCAGTGGATGATTTTTGTTTGCTTTGCTTTGTTTTTTGTAGATCAATGGATGCAACTAGAGACTGTATTGGTAAGTGGGAGAAGTCAGACCCCTGTGTGTGAACATCATGTTGTCTCGCTAGTGCGAGAACCTGAAAGAATAAATAAAATCTGAAAGGTCCGATAGATGCTGTGAGAGGGAATGAATCTGTTCCGTGGGAAGGAACACCTGGGACAAGAAAAGGACAAAAGAAGGGAAGAAGCTGCATATGTGTATATACGTCGGGTAATTTGGATTGTTATGCTGCAGATTTCTGTTGGCCTTTTGAAAGCAGCAGTTAATGCTTAAATTATTTTAATTATTTTTAATTTCTTATAATTTTTTGCTGTTGTTTTGTTTTATTTTTAAACCATTTTTTCACATTTCTATCCAGTAACCTCAACAATTAATTTGAACGTGACATCCAGCAATACAGCAACCATTGTTCAATTCCTAGTACTCATACAGTGAAATTTTGTATCCTTTTTTTTTCTGGTGTGTGTGTGTGTGTGTGTGTGTGTGTGCGTGTGTGTGTGTTTTAGGGAAAGGTCTACAGGATGTTCAGGGTCTCACTACTAGATTGGACTGGTAGTGATCCACCTGTTTACAGCCTCCCAAGAGCTGGGATTATAGAGGCGTGACCGCACCCAGTCTCAATTGCCATGTCAGCGTGCCCTGCGGGCGAGGTTGGCATGGCAGGCCTGAGTATTGAACCCCCAGCCCCTGCGCCTGCTTGCAAGCACTTTAATCTGCTGAGCTATGTGGTCGGCCCTTTGTATCATTTGTAATGCTGTTATTTTATTATTATTTTGCATTCTTTCAAATATAAAAATAAAATAATATATGAAAATGAGCTGAAAGCACAAAGTAGTGGATCCTTTACAGAAAAGAGTAAAACCAAAATCTTGCTAAATACATCATGAATGAGGCCAGTCAAAAACATGTCTACAGTGGAAAAGCCTGATACTTCGGGTGTTGGCCAAGGATGTGGAGGAACCGGAACTCTCTTAACTGCTACAGAGGATGTCAGCGGGCTCCACTACTCTGGAATATCTGTTTGGCAATATCTGTGCTGACAGCCACTTAACCTATCACCCAACAGTCCCCTCCTAACTTACTTTTGCTAAAATAAGACCCAGCCAGAAAAGAATCCTTAACATGGTTTTTGAGGATGCTTGAGATGTAAGCCCTAGCAGCGCCGGCCAGAGAACTCAACCGATTAAAACACTTGCAAGCAGGCACAGGGGCCGGGGGTTTAATCCCTGGGGCTGCTATGCCGGCCCTGCCCCTGGGGTGCACTGAGATAGGGTGTGGTGGCGCGCTCCTGTAATCCCAGCTCTGGGGAGGCTATAAACAGGTGGATTACTACGAGTCTGGTCTAGTAGTGAGACCCTGAACACCCTGCAGAACCTTCCCTTCCCTAAAATACAATAATAAATAAATAAATGAAGAGAGAGAGAGAGAGAGAGAGAGAGAGAGAGAGAGAGAGAGAGAGAGAGAGAGAAGTCCTACCACAAAAATAACCTCCCTTTAAGGTTGTCAGCGAGATGGATGCATTTAGTACATCTTTTACAACACAGGAAGAGATGGATGCATTGACTGATACAGTGATGATGCTAAACATGCTTAAACATGAATGCTATCATTGATATTAAGGCTTACTATAAATGATAATGTAAATTGTAGTTAAGGTTATTTGTGAATACCCAAGCTGATGCCTTTGGGTGGGAGGTAGAAGCCCGAGCAAGCGGATGAACTCATTGCTGAATGACCAATCAGAGTACAGACGCAAAGCTACGCACTGCGCACGTTTGGCAGCGAGTGGGTGCGGCTGCGTCTGGAGTGAACCTTCCTCACTCAAGGTGCCGTGCGCCGCAATGACGCACCGTGAGCGGACTGATGGACAAGCAGCGCTTGCTGCAGGCGAGCTCTAGTGCTAGGCAGGAGGGACTGGGGCCAGCGGCACGTGGAGTCACAAGACCTTGGGGCCAGAATTCAGGGGCTGGAGAGTTAGGACAGCGCTCCAGAAGAAGACATGACTACTGGGGCAAATGTAGATGTTCATACATACTGAATGAATAATGCGGATTGCTGTACCTAAAAAACACCCCGTGGAGGCACACCCCACTGAGTCTCTGGAACAAAACATGACACGGGGTCTTCTTTTCAGGGAAATACGGTGAATTCTTTTGTTTCTGGCTGACCTTTGGACCCCCTTGATGTGCAAGAGACCTTAAAGGGGGCGAGTACAGATGGGATGACCCGGGTGAGAGTTGAGCACTTTCCCACCCTAGGCAAGTGGCAGCTGCACACTGCCTTGAACCCAATCATGCTAAGCAACAAGACAGACACACACAGCGTGCCCGGCTCTCTCTGTGCCCGGCTTTCACACCTAGCCTAAGGCCCCCTAGGTCATCGTGCCACCCACCGTGCCTCCCTTTCGGTAATAGCTGAATGGTGTAATCATTGTGTTTAGGATTGGGTAAATAAGCCAGCAATAACTTCCCATACTGCATGATCTATCGAAAGCAATACCAGAGCCAAAAATATTCCACTGATGAAATCCAGGGACAATTCAGCATAGCTGAATTGGTGGGGGGGTACTCAGCTCGCCATGAGGGCAGGGAGGTCACAGCATGTGGTGCCAGGGATGGAACTGTGGTCCCCGGGCTTGCCTAAGCTTACCTAAGCGGGTGCCTTAGACCGCTGAGCTATCTCACTGGGCCCAGGATAACCATATTGCGCTAAATGCCAAACAATTAATGGTGGGCAAGGTTTGCTCCTGGGTTCCTGAGGCGCAATGCTGGAGTACTGCTGCATGTGGATGGGGGAGACCTGGTGGTGGCTCTGGGGCATGTGGACTGCAGGGGCGGGGGGGATGACAACAGACTCCAAAAGGATCGCCAAGCCTGAAAAGAACCTGCACCTGGAGCCCCCGAGCTGGGCAGGGGAGTCACCAACGGACCCACGTGTATGACTCCTCTTCGCTATACTCTTCAGAATTTCATGTTGCCTTTAGAGTATAGAGTCTTGGTGGTGCAGCTCAGTGGCGGAGCGCGTGCTTGGCCTGCTAAGGCCTGCATACTGTTCCCTACCCTGCCTCCAAAAAGAAGGAAAAGAAACAACAAGCACAAGAAGCCTTCATCGAAGCTGCTTCAACAAAATAAAATAAAGTACATCAAATCATGCTTTTACTTACAAACTCCTGCAAAGACACTAAATAGTGGAATCAATGGAATGCTGCATGGGTTACTCCACTGTCCACGCATAATTAAACATTGTGATACCCTACACTGACCATAGGAGGCAGGGCCTTTACCTGGGAAAGAAGCTGTGCTCACGACTCCACGTGTGCCCCTGCCCACGCTGCTGGGGAGGGCTGGAGGCCGAAACTCTAGTGCTCCCTGGGAATTCGGGGCAGGGGTGGTCGGTGGCAAACTGCATTCTTACAGCAGGGCTGGGATGGTGGTGGGCGGGGAGCAAAGGGAGGGGGCAGGGAGGCTTTTGTAGCCTGGGGAGGGGCAGGACCCACAGGGATGCAGGGAAGTCGTGGGGAGCCGGTTAGGCAGGACTCAGGGGGCAGCCAGAGGGATACAAGTCCAGAGCTCCACTCCTCCAGAGGAGCAGTGGTGACAGAGACATTCCGGGGTTCTCCTGTCTGATCTGCATGTGGACCGGTCACTCTGGAGTGCAGGACTATTCGCTCAGCGGGGCCTCTCAGGGCTGCGCCTGCAGTGAGTGTGGGTCTCAGGTCAGATTCTGTAATCCTGAGTGCAGGCGGGCAGCAGAGCTCAGCACCCCCTGGCAGGTGAATGCCCCTCCATCCTACCCCTGTGTGGGTCAGCTCCAGGGCCCCAGATCTGGAGACCTGGGAGGGACAGGGCCCCTGGGCAGGGGGCCCGCGGAGGAGCAGGCCTGCTCACCTACTGTAGTAGATCCAGGGGAGGCCATAGGTGAGCAGGAAGCCGGCCCCCATGAGGAAGCCTCTGATCAGGGTGAGGGCCAGGGCCCAAGAGCCCTCCTGCCCTCCAGCCTCACAGATGCAGGTGGAGGTGCTTCCTGGGAAAGGGGGGTACCACCGTCTGTCCCCAGGCCTGGGCTCTCCCCCACGTGGAACACCTGCCAGGCTGAGGCCCCAGCTCCTGTGTGCTACTCACCCTGCACAGAGAGGCTCCAGGAAAGGTGCTGGGAGCCCAGCGGGTGCTGAGCCCGGCAGGTGAATGCCCCTCCATCCTTCACCCCTACGCGGGTCAGCTCCAGGACCCCAGATCCAGAGACCTGGGAGGGACCGGGGGCGTTTCCCTTCCAGGTCCAGCTCAGAGTGGCAGGAGGGTTGCTGTCAGCCTCGCACACCAGGCGCAGGGACTGTTGCTCCAGGACAGACAGCGAGGAGCCGTTGCTCAGGGCCTTCAGGGCTGGGTAAGAAACACACGGTGAGGCAGGTGGGGGTGACAAGTGTCTCCTCCCTGTTCCCACTGATCCAGGCCAAGAGAAGACTGACTATGTTGCAAAGAATAAGAATGCTTTGGTCACAGCTGAAGCAGACACATTACTGTCATCAGGAGGCCAGGTCTACTAATAAGCCCGAGGAAACCCAAGGGAGAGAGAATGGAACCAGCCCCAACAATGAGAAAAAGGTTTGCATCTTCCACCTGGCAGAGAGGGGATCCAAATGCTCCCTGGAGCTCGGTGAGGGAGGCTGGGTCCTTGAGACCTAGGGGCCAGCTGTGAGCCTTGGACTCTGCCCTGGGCTTCAACAAAGTTCTAGGGGCCGAGTATAGGAAGAACACTAAAGTAACTGGGAGAAGAGAGATCCTGGTAGGGAAGGGCTGAGCTGACGAGGGTGCACAGGAGGCCAGGAGCAGACTCATTCAGTGGTCCAGGTTGCAGGAGAAAATTTGGGCCAAGTTTTGGGCCAAGGGGAAGGTAAGGAGGACACGACTGGGACTGGAGTTCCTGAGCCTCAGGGAACTCAGAGGCACCCCTGTGAGGAAGGCAGCTGCTTAGAGCCAAGTCCAGAAAACTCCTCAGGTGGTGCAGGCAGGGAGAGTCACCAGCAGGAGGCTTCCAGGTTGCCGAAGGGAAGGGGCTGGCTGTAGGGTAAGGAGAGGCATCAGGACAGGGACTCAGGGGGGATGGAGGATCCATGAGATTGAGTGGAAATGAAGGAGATCCTCGGAGATCTGCCGGAAGGAGGCTACTGGAGACCCTAGAGATGATCAGATCAGAGAAGAAGGAGGAAAGGCCTTGGAGGAGAGGAGGGGAGAGGAAATCTGTGGCAGGGACCCAGCGCAGAGACAGAGATTAGAGCGCAGGCCATGGCGGGGTGGGCAGGGAAGAGGGTCTGGGCTCCATGACTGCGGAGTTTGTGTTGCTCACATCTATAAGAGCTATGCAGATAGATTCGTAAGAATGAAGGCCACCACACCGTCAAATTGTACTCACAAATGTAAAGACAGGATAGCTTGCATGTTTGTTCTGTCACTATGGAATACAGATTTGAAATGCAGAGAAAGAGGTTTAGCCAAAAGCAACATTTGGTTTGTCAATGAAAGACCTTAGTGATGACCCTGAGGACCGAGGGTCCCCTCCCACCTTCTGTGCCCCGAGCCTGGAGGGAGCAACAGCCCGGCCCCAGAGGTGGAGAATGATCCCTACCCGAGCTGTTTCTGAAGAACACGCTGACAGTGAGGTCTCGAGGAGCATCTGGAGAGAAAGGAACTGGCCTGCTTCAGAGTGATCAGCAGAGTGGGTGAGGGCCTGGGAGGGACAAAGAGCAGGGAGAGAGGGCAGGAAGGCTCTGTCCCTCTCCTGCCACCTTCCTGACTCATCTTCAGCTTGAAGTTTTCACAGGTGATCTTACACACACACACACACACACACACACACACACACACAGCCCCCCACTAACCCGCAGCACTCACAGGAGACATTAAGCCTGATGGTACTCTCCACTGTCACACGAGTTCCTCCGAGTTTCACCTGGCAGGTGAGGCTGCTGTTGTGGTCCTGGGGCCGTGGGGTAAGAGTGAGCTCTGAGGAATGCAGGTTCCCAGGGTCCATGGAGTTCAGGGCGTCCCCCAACCAGGAGAAGGTGAGGGGTGGGCTCCCTGGGCAGGATCCGGGCAGGAAGCAGCTGAGGCGTGTGGGGCGGCCAGACTGCAGGGGCTCAGGAACCAGGAAGACCGGTTTCTCTGTCAGGTCTGAGTAGGAGACAGGGAGCTGCTTGGGCCCAGAGTGGGGACCCAGTGTGAGCCTGAAGGTGACTGGAGCCCCAGGGCCCAAGCGGGTCCACAGCTCACGTTCCTCTGACCCCCCACCTCGCAGCCCATGAGCAGAGCAGAGAAGGGCCAGACATCTTGTTCCTGTTCTCCTGTGGGGTGTTCAGGACCCGAGGTCCCGTCCTGGGGACTCTGCCTACCTGTTACCTCCAAATGCACAGGGTTGTCTGCATAACTCTGTCCTTGATTCTTTGTCTCTATTTTGAAGACATAGGATCCTGTGTCCTCCATTCTGGCGCCCCTGATGCTTAGGGAGCAGTTTTGGGTCCTGATGTCTCCAAGGAGGTGGAATCAACCTTTGATCTCTGGCCTCACTGCATGTTTTGGGTTGTTTGTGGCCACAGGCTCATCATTGTATGAGTAGTATGTTGTCCAGAATCGGAACCAAGACATGTAGATCTCTCGCTGGGAAAGCCACCAACGTGAGGGGAAGGAGAAGGAGCAGGGCACCAGGACACACAGGCCCCGCTGTATGGTCACTGACTCCTGGACTTGGATCTTTGGGCCTTGACTCTGCTGCAGGGACCCTGCGGGGACACAGAGGCTGAGCTGCAGCCCAGGCCCCAGCCCCGCTGCCCTCCCCTCCGCACTCACTCACCTGCCCACAGCAGGGGCAGCAGCAGCAGCAGCAGTGGCCGCAGGGCTGGCATCTCACATGGGGCCGGGGTAGAGCCAGTGAGGCTCCCGGGAGGGAAGCCAAGCCTGATCGTAGGCTGAGGCCAGGAAGCTGAACCGGAAGTGGCTGGTGAGGGAGCGCTGTAGACAGTAAAGTTGTCGAAACTTTAGTGAACTTAGTAACATTGGTAATGCCGTGTGTGTGTGTGTGTGTGTGTGTGTGTGTGTGTGTGTGTGTGCGCGCGCGTAAATCAGCCGAATCTATCCCCACAGGACACAGCAGGTGACGAGAGTCAGGTCTCCTGCAGATAAGATCTGGTCTAGGACAAAATGTGGCCATCTGGACAATGCTGACCGCCACAGTCAGATCAGCAGTGACTGAAGGTCTGTAGAAAAGATGCGCCAGGGCCTGGCGGGTGGCGTGGCGAGACCTGAGTCAGACCCCCCTCTCCCCCCAGAGGTTCTCAAGAGGCATCATCGCAGTTTCGTTTCCTCTTCGTCAGTTTATGTTTATACACTGATAAGGCTGGTATTGCACACAGCGCGTCTCGTTCTGATTCTCATCCCATTTGCCTTCTCGCCCTCCCTCTGTCCTCCATTTCTTGGTCTCCCTTTTCTTTTGCAAACATTCTTCTTTGCATGTATATAATTTTTTTGTACTTATTTATTTAGTACAAGGTTGTTTTTGTATTTTAGTACAGGGCCTACAGGGTCTCACTACAGAGACTGGACTCCTAGCGATCTTCCTGTCTCAGCCTTCCCAGTGCTGCAATTACAGGTGTGGGCCACCAGGCCGATTTCAGTGGCTGGCTCAGCACGCGGCTCACATGGCATGCAGTAACAGGGATCGAACCTGGGTCCTTGTCCTTGCCAGGTGGGTGCTTAGACCACTGCGCTAGCTCTCCGGCCCTGTTTCACAAACATTCTATCTCCCTATTTTGTATCTATCTTTTAATTTATTCATACTTCAGGTTTCTTGTTTAAGAGAAACCATGAAGGTTGATGTCTGATTTATTTCAATGAAACACTATCATCTCAAGGTGCATCCAATTTCCTACAAGGACTCAACTTCATCCTTCCTGAGGGCAGAGTTGTACTCTGCTGTGTGCAAGTGCTATATTTTCTTCATCCATTCAACAGACACAGGCACTCCCCTTGCGTAGGCAACACTTGCGTCACGGAATTTTCACCCAAGGACGGACACAGATGTCCGAAACTGTGATGGACTGCAGTGCCTTCTGCTCAACAATAGGTCCAGACACTTTCTTGATTCCCATAGTCAATACCAGGAATGCCTACAATTATTTGAATCTGTTATTAAATTTGAAAATATTTTTATGAATTTCTGTCCCAAAAGAGCCAGGAGGTCTAGAAAAAAAACTGTCTAGAAAGAACAATCTAGAAAAAAAAAAAACTGTCTAGAAAGAATAGTTTTTAGGTCTCGAATTGGTGGAGGCTGAGGCCTCACCAACGAGCCCCAGCCAGTCAGTTGCCCTGAGGTGGGGTCCAGAGCACGGTGCACTCACTCCAGCCTGGGTCCTCACGGGCACGAGGGGCCCCCCGCACAGCCGCGGGCCCAGGCCCACTCCGAACGGGACAGCAAGGAGGCACGCTTCCCCCTGTTCCACACGGCACTAAAAGGGCACAGGGCAAATTTCCCCTCTGGAACACGTGAGGCTCAGTCTTTTTACCTTTCCTTTGTCTGAGAAATCTGTGGGAAATAACCCATTCACCTCCCGGCTCTTTTGGGACAGAAATTCATAAAAGTACTTTCAAATTTAACAACGACTTCAAATAACTGTAGGCATTCCTGGTATCGATTGTGGGAATCAAGGAAGTGTCTGGACCTATCAGTGAGCCAAAGACACTTCAGTGGATGGTGACTTCAGACGTCTGTGCCCATCCTTGGGTAAAAATTCCACGATGGAAGGGTTGCCTATGCAAGGGGATCAAAGGGTCCCAGTGGGGCCGGGGAGATGGCTCAGTAGGATAAGCGCTTGAATGGCAAATGCAAGGATCTGAGTTCAATCCCCGGTTCCTCCAAAAAAAACATACGAGTAAAAAAAAAAACAAAAAAAAAAAAAAAAAAAAAAATAAGAGTCCCAGTGAGAAGGATGAGGGGCCATTGTCCTGTGTATCAGCAGACAGCCTGCCCCATTAGTGAATATAGTATGCCGTTTCGCAATGGTCTTATATTTTATTCTTATTTTTTTATGTATTTAGTACAGGATCTACAGGGTCTCGCTACACAGATCGGACTCATAGTGATCCTCCTGTTTTCAGCCTCCCAAGTGCTGAGATTATAGGTGTGCTCCACCATGTTTAGTCTTGGTCTTGTATTTTATTATTTTTCAGCATTTTGGGTTTGTGGCTCTGATATGATATTTTCCAATTGAGAAAAAATGAGTGCCGAATTTTATAGTTTGTTTGATTTTTTTTTCCTAAAGTGTGACAAAGACATTCCTTGGCAAAACTTTATTTACTCATTTTAGTACCAGCCATGGAACTCAGGACCTTGAGCTTGCCAGGCAGGTGCTTACACCACTGAGCTATCTCCCCATTACCGTCGACTAAACTTTAGGCAGTCTACTCTGAGCATTTTTCTAACTATAGGTATACCCTGGTACTGGGCAGCTTGGAAACATAGCCCATGTGGTCCTGGGTGCATTTTGATATGGATATTCTGTTTTGGTCCTCGTTAGTTGCTTGGTACTCGACGTATGTAGTGGATTGCTAAGTGGTGGGCAGCTTGTTACACCCAGCTGAACTGAACTAGCCAGGTGCTGGGTGTGAGGATTGTTGTCAGCAGCGTAGAGGCAGAGCTGGACAAGCTGCAGAGAGGCTGTTAGGGCCGCCTGTTTGAAGAAGTTGTTGGACCGTTGGAAGCTGCTGGCTCTCTTGCACTGTTTGGCTGGGTGACCTTGTCGTGCTGGCTTCCCTGATGAATTTGGTTGTTCCCATTGGTCAATTTGGTTGACCCCATTTGTAGGGGTCAAGTTGCCTTGTGACCACTAGCCTTTCTAGCCCAAGTCATTTATCTGATGCTTGTCATTTTTGGTACTATTAACCATCAAGGGATTCCGAGGTACCCCCGCAGTATATATCTAGTGGGAAACTTTCTATAAATAGAGAAGGCAATTATGTATTAGTGTCTTGGGCCTGTCTTGTCCAGTTGTAGAAAATATCCTGCTAAGTCAGTTTAGAGACAATCCTGCCCCTACTACCACTCAAATACCAGTCCTTGATACCTGAGCACCTTGGCCTTTGTTCAAGTGTCCTCTTATGTTTATTTAACAATAATGCACCACTCCTTCGACCTTAGCAGTTTTCCACCTACTGACTCAGGGCCCCCTCCTGCTCTCCCATGCCTCTGCTATAACCCACTCCTTTTCTTACCTTTGTTCACAGTGAAGCCTAGTAGCTTCCTCCTACTGCATACCCCTAGTGCTTTCCCTAAGACTGCCGGTAATCATGTTTTCCATGTTAACTAGTGTCAGGATGAAATTTTAGTAATAATACAAATTCAATTTTAGTAATAATACACAAAATCTCCTTTCTTATGATCATATATGGTAAACATATCTATGCCTAATATTGAAATTTATCTAAGATATGACATTTAATTTAGGAATGTATCTTGTAAACATGATATAAATGAATTTATTGCTAAACCCAATTTGAGAGCTTTTATTTCTCTTAATAAAACAAGAACTTTAAATATATTTTTGAAACTTAGAGACTGTTCTGTTCTAATTTTATCATATTGCTTTGTGTAATCTATTATAACTGCTGTATTTATAAAAAATATAAAAGAAAATATATGTATGAAGATAATTAACAAAAGAGAAAGTAATTAACGATTGATAAAAGAGTAAATAATACATCATTCGTTACACTCATTATGAAGTATTCGCTATATCAGATGTCTATAAATGAACAATATTTAACATGCATATCTATTAAAATCAAATTCCTTCTTATCTGATAAAGAAACAGAATATATTGGAAATTTCTATTTCTAAATTAACAAATAAACAACAAAGAGAGAGAGAGAGAAGGGGAGAGAAAGAGAAGGAGAGAGAGAGAGAGAGAGGGAGAGAGAAAGTTCTGGGGATACAACTCAATGTGAAAGCCCCATATTCAATCACCATTACTGAAAAAATTTGTATTGTGCCTTAATCCTTTTCTTCTTCTTCTTTTTTTTTTAAATTTTATTTATTTGTGTGTGTGTGTGTGTGTGTGTGTGTGGCCAGCTCAGCCCACCAGGGGGGGCGGGGCTGGCTGGCATGTGGTGCTGGGGGATTGAACCGCGCGGTCCCTGTGTTTTGCTAAGCTTGTTCTAAGTAGGTGCTTTAGACCACAGAGCCATCTCACCAGCTCCCTTCTTCTTATTATTCTCCTTCTTTTTCTCCTTCTTCTTCTCCTCCTCCTCCTTCTTCTTCTCCTCCTTCTCCTCTTCCTCCTCCTCCTCCTCCTCTTCCTCCTCCTCCTCCTCCTTCT
>NW_004524782.1:1560477-1581956 GCF_000260255.1 Octodon degus
CTTCTTCTTCTTCTTCTTCTTCTTCTTCTTCTTCTTCTTCTTCTTCTTCTTCCTTTTCCTCCTCTTCCTCTTCTTCCTCCTCTTCCCCTTCCTCATCTTCTTTTTTGGTGTTAGAAACCAAATTCAGGACTGTGCATTTGCTCAGCAGGCACTGTGGCACTTAGCTATATCCCCAGCTCAGTTTACTTCTTAGTACATAAACCCCCATGACACACCTAAAATATAACTCTTTGGAGATCTGACAAGTCTATAGCACATAACACCCTCGTGATAGATATCCTACATCTGAATTGAAGGATTTTCAAGATGTGAAGAGATTGGAGAGCATGCTGTCAGAGGTTTGGAAAATAAGGATGCCAACAAATGCCTGTTCATGCTGCCTAAAGTAATCCGCAAGACCAATCCAGTGATGGTGACGTGCTCCTTGGAAGGTGCTGGCACCCTGCACCCTGCGCAGCCAGAAGCCAGAGGATGAGCCCGGTGTGGACTGCGGCATGAGTTCACAAGTTGCAGCAGCACCAGCGGCTCTGGACGAAGAGATGCTAATAAAACGCTGGTTCTTCCCAACGGCGATCGGATTCTGATGGCTCCGAAGTGCAAGATCATTTTTGAACCTCATAACATGGACCATGCTTCGCCCGCTACCCACTCAAGAAATGGAAGGGTTTTCATGAGTTCTTCCATCCTTGATTGGAGTCCTGTTTTCTTCTTCTTTTTTTTTTTACTTAAAATATTTTATTTCTATTTATTTACTTATTGTGTGTGTGTGTGTGTGTGTGGCCAGCTCAGCCCACCAGGGGGGGCGGGGCTGGCTGGCATGTGGTGCTGGGGGATTGAACCGCGGTCCCTGTGCTTTGCTAAGCTTGTTCTAAGTAGGTGCCTTAGACCACTGAGCCATCGCACCAGCCCCCTGTTCTCTTCTTTTGAAGAATGAAAAAGGAAAGCTGATCTTTTCCGCCGCTGATGGTATAAGTGCCTTTTGACGCTAATGCTTCTGAAGAAGCTCGACTGCCTGGAGACTTTCCAGCCCTGCTGCTCCAAATCTTCAGTCCTCTTCTGACCACTTTAGAACAAGGATTGCCAGGTGACTGCCAGCCCTCTGTGAATCAGTCATCCTGCCAGCCTGGGTCTGAGGACCGAAGAAGTAACACTTTAATTTGATCAGTTTTTGGATTCCTGATATTTCATTTACTTATTCCATCATTCTTCAGTTACTCTGTTAGGTAGGTAGTTTGTTAGTACCGGGGGTCGAACTCAGGATGTTGCGCTTGCTGTGCAGGCACTTGAGCCGCTGAGCTATCTCCGCAGCCCAGATTCATGCTATTAAAAAAAAAATTCTTTCACATCAAATTTGTGAACAACCATCTTAGCATATAACTTGAAGACAACTTTTCAAAGTTTTGTGTAAGGAATTTCCATGACATTCAGTAGTTATAGTATTCTTTGTAAGTTTGAACTTAAAAGCAATAATTGAGATGAAGTCTCTTCAATGAAGTATATTATTGCATGTTAGCCAATATCTTCTGGACTACAATGATTAGGACTAGGTTATCATCAAATGTCTTGTATACCTACCTATTTTACCAAATTAATACTGTAATTAACGCAAGGTGTTTATTGCATTATACATGTGGTAAAACTTTTTTTTTTTTTTTTTTTTTTTGGTGGAACTGGGGATTTGAACTCAGGCCCTTGCGCTTGCCAGGGAAGCACTTATTCCACTGAGCCATCTCCCTGGCCCCAAGAATTTTTTTTTTTTTTTTTTGGTGGAACCGGGGATTGAACTCAGATCCTTGTGTTTGCCAGGGAAGCGCTTATTCTACTGAGCCCTCTCCCCAGCCCAAAACTTTTAACTTAGTTGGTCAAATGTGTATTTCCTCCATGATTAAAGATACTGTACAATACAGTTTTAATGAGTTAAGGAACATTGAAGAGGCGTTGCTGTCAGAGCCATTTCAGGCATCCATTCAGTATAATCAATCAGCAATTTATGTAAAAATTACAAAGTGAGATATGTTTTTACCAAATGCATGTACATATCTATATAAGTCTATGTATTCACCTGTGTGTATGTGTCATTACTGCTTTCTACACTTGACCATTACTCCTTGTGTACGTATACAAAGTACATACATACCTAGATGAAACAGATACATATATATACATATATATATGCAGATATCTATTACTGATATAAGTGAATATGCAAGCTTTAGCTTAATGAGAAGCTTGTGAGAGTAGACATTATGAAGTGGTTAATCAATTTAAGGATATGTTACTTTATACTTTTTTTTTCCTTCAGTACCAGCGATTGAACTCAGGACCCTGCACTTGTCAGGCAAGCACGTATTGCACTGAGCTATCTCCCCGGCCCTGTTACTTTATACTATTCTGTCTATTGATGCTCATTACATTATTTTTTTTTTAATTCTAATTTTTATTTATGAGAGAGAGAGAGAGAGAGAGAGAGAGAGAGAGAGAGAGAGAGAGGTGTGTGTGTGGCCAGCTCAGCCCACCAGGGGGCGGGGCTGGCTGGCATGTGGTGCTGGGGGATTGAACCGCGGTCCCTGATGCCTTGCCAAGCTTGTTGTAAGTAGGTGCTTTAGACCACTGAGCCATCTCTCCAGCCCCCACATTACATTATTGAAAACCTACGTATAAAGACCAGTGAGAAAGCTCAGTGGTCTGAAGCACCGGTGTAGGCAAGTTTAGGCAGGCGCAGGGGTCTCAGTTTGATCCCCAGCACCACATGCTGCCCCAGCTCCACCCTCAGGGTTGGCTGACCTGGCCAAAAAAAGAAAGAAAGAAAACCTACAATTTTAACAGCACAATTAAAAAAAACTTTCTCATATTTCCTAATATTGTCACTTGAAAAGTTTATTTTTATTTTTTTATTCATTGTAATTAGAGAAAAAATAGCAGTGTAATAGTTTCAAGTCAGGTTAGTGGGATAGTTGCAATGATTAATACATTACATACTGATTTCTTCACAGTAGGTTTTCAGAGGACAGGATACAGACACAATACTTTTGTCTAAACAGTATTACTGCAGACCTTTCTTCTCAATGAACTAAGAGAGACTAGTTGTATGTCTGTTCTATCTTGTGTATACATATATATTCCTTACCAGTAAGCAGTCCTTTATTTATACTTTTGCAAAGTTCGTAACCCATGACAGTAGGTTACCTAGCCACTACTAGCTGACCTTAACCAGACAGGATGTTTCTCTCAGGATCACTGTGAAAATTTTGATCTAGCAAATTTTAATGGTATATGCACTGAGTTCTCTAGTTTTAGTGATCTTGATCTTATTGGGGGGTTACTAGGAAGGTTGCTTCATGAAATTTGTGCACTTTCTGCTCATTACAGGTGGCAGTTAGTTTACTGCTAAGAAGATGTGACCGTTAGGTGCCTACCTCAGCGACCCGGATGCACTGGAGCATGTGAACCCAGGAGTATGTGTACCCATCTGATACCACCCCCAAGTTGGGCTCCATTCTGGTGTCAAACGTTGACAAAGTGAGGGCTGACTTTCTAATTAAAACCATTGCTAGGGGGCCTGGCCATAGCTCAGTTCTTTAAGTGGCTGCTTCCACAAAGCTGTCAGCCTCAGGTTGCTGGAGTTTGATTCCCACAACACTCCAGCCAGCCAAACCACCCCTCAGGGCATTCAGAGAAAAAAAAACAAACAAAAAAAAACCTTATTCATTGGCCAAGCAATGGCTGTGACTCATCCACATGGCTGCACTGACAAAGGTCCTACAATCTGAGGTACAGGATCTCAGGATAAATCCTGAGGGCATTTCACTGACCTGCTCAGACCAAAAAGCTACAACTCTTGTTGCATAGGTCCTGCTTTACCTTGGTCTTAACCATCCAGCAGAAAAGTATGAAGACGAAATATAAGAAATAAAGCCATGCTGTTAAGTTGAGCTGTGGGGGACTCAGGTCAATAATTTCTGACATTGCCAGTTAAACAGAAGACCCAATGCTATTATGGGCTACTGGACTCTTTTAGAATATTTTGCTGAGTTTACACACCTATAATATTCAATAACGGAACTTAGAAAAAATGGGGTATGCCTATGAATGTCCATTTTGTATCTGTGTATTCAAAGTGGTAAGGATAGATATATAGTTGCATTCTCTTAATGAATAGAATGATTTGTTCTAATGGTGTTTGTAAATAGGATCTCAAGTCCGCATCTTGTACAGCAATTAACCACTAAGAAGAATATATGCAGTGTATTATTTGTTGAAACTGTACTTCCGATTTGATTTGAAACTGTCTCATTGCTATCTGTTTATCAATAAAATTTTGAAAAAAAAAAAAAAAAAAACCATTGCTAACCAGGGCAAGGTATGGCTTTTAAACTTCTATTGAAGTAGCATACTTTAAAATGTGTCTTGGAAAAAAAAAATGTCTCTTGGAAACACAAAGTACCTGCACTGATTTTGAGACAATTTCTGTTGCCATTGAGAATAAATGAAAATATGTCAGAAGTCAAAAAAAAAAAATCCATCCAGTGATGTCACCTTCAGTGATTTTTGAGGAACTTATAATTTGAATTGTAAATTTTATATTGAATTAGAAACAGGAACATGGGGACATATCTTGAAGGTCAAAATACACAGTAAAGGGGAAAAAATTGAGGAAAAATGCATATGCCTGGTGACACTGAGGTGACCAAGGTCATGGAGATGACAGACAGTGACTTTAAGGCCGCTGCTGTCGCCGTGCTGGGGGAGTCCAGACCCTGGCACCACGGTCCTGCCCTCCACTACCATCAGGAATGTACATACATTACATGTATATGTAATCATCGTGTATGGCAAACATGTAGCAGAAGAACCAGGCTCAAAACCAAACAAGGGAGCTATGAATCCAAGCAATAGTATGGATAGATCAGAAAAATTAGAATGACCTCAAGAATCCAGACACTAAATCCCGCAGCAAGTTTGATTCCAAGTATGTGGCACATGGAGCTGCAAAGCTGTGTGGGGGGACCTCAGCAGCAGCCCTGGGGGGTGTGGGTGGGCGGCCAAGAGGCCCACGGAGGGGTAGAGGGCTGGAAAGAACCCCCACCCTGAGCTGTGTGTGGCGTCAAGGGCGGGTCCATATGCAAATCTCCTATCAGCTGCACTGTGCAGATTTCCATATGGAATTTAACTTATGCATCAAAAAATGAATGTCGAGGCATTGGTGCTTCTCATTGGAAGAGCACATGCTTAGTGTGTGGGTTCCATTTCCTCCCCTCAAAAAAAAAAAGAAAGAAAAGAAAAAGAAAAAAATCTAGTACAGTGAATTCTAGTTGAAACATGTCCAACAAAACAGAACAGTAATGTGGTGGTGCAGGCCTGTAATCCCACAGTTGGGAGGCTGAGGCAGGAGGATCACTATGAGTTTGAGGCCAGTTTGCGTTACAAAATGAGTTCAAGGCCAGCCTGAGGTACATAGTGAGACCCTGTCTTAAAAGACAAAAATACCATACTCCAAAATAGTATATTAAGGCATAATCTTTTTTCAGAATTCCCAATTATGAAATAGTGTGAAATCAATGTGTTGTATTGTTTAATACAGTGTTTACTTTTATTTAACTCAGGCCCTTGTGCTTGCCAGGGAAGCGATTATTCTACTGAGCCATCTCCCTGGCCCCATGACACCTTATTATTTTGAGGTAGGGTTTCTCACTGAGAAAGGAGAGCTGAGTCCGTGACTCTGTGTATCCATGTCTGTAAGGGAAGTCAGGAGGCCAGAGGCTCACCCGGGAATTCTAGGTAATGGAAGTAGCAGCAAGCTGCATTCTCATTGCAGGGCTGGGGATGGAGGGGGAGGAGAAGGTGGGGTGAGGGGCCTTGGAGCCTACGGTGGGGCAGGACCAAAAGGAATGTGATAAGCGATGGGGAACAGGACAGAGAGGGGCAGCCAGCAGGTAGCTGCTGTCCCCAGGCCTGTCCCTCTGAGCTCTGGTTCATTCCTCTGTCCCAAGTGCAGAAGAAGGAGGCCCAGGGAGTCTGCTCAGGCCTTTGTCCTTGGGTGTCTCCACACCCGCAGAGCAACGAGGGTCTCCGATCAGAGTTGGCCTGTGTAGCTCAGGACACAGCAGTCCTGAAGCCCAGGACTTTTCTGGCCTCCCTGCAGGGGAACAGGCCTGCTCACCTGGTGTAGTGTGTAGTAGATCCAGGTGACAACACGGCTCAGCAGGAAGTTGTCACCCATGAGGACCCCTCTGATCAGGGAGAGGGCCAGGGGCCAGGAGCCCCACTGCTCCTCAGCTGCACACAGGCACAGAGAAGGCGACGAAAGGAGGTTGGAGTTCTGACCCCCACCCAGATGCTCCCATCCTGAACAGCTTCCATGCTGTGGCCTTGGGTCCCACACTGCTTCCCATGCTGCACAGAGAGGCTCCAGGGGAGGTTTTGGGAGCCTAGCGGGTGCTGAGCCCGGCAGGTGAACGCCCTCCATCCTCAGCCCCTACGTGGGTCAGCTCCCACAGGAACCCAGATCCGGAGACCTGGGAGGGGCTTCCGGCTTTTCCCTTGCGCATACAGCTCAGTTTGGCAGGAGGGTTGCTGTCAGCCTTGCAGACCAAAGCCAGGGACAGTCCCTCCAGGACGGGCAGGTGTCAGCCAGCAATGTGCAGCAAAGCCGGTGACTAGTGTCACTTTGCTCTTCCCACAGAGCTTCAGTAGAGGCAAGAGGGTGTGGCAAGAATTGAGCTCGCCTCGGAGAGGGGCAGCATGCGGAGTGAAAGGGCTGCTCAGAGGCCAACGGAAGGGAGGCAGGAGGCCCGGTCTCTGGGTCTCTGGAGCTTCGAGAGCTTTGCTTTGCGAGTGGAGGAAAGCAGCAGGGGGCTGGGAATACAAACAGAAGCAAGGCTTGGTCCAGGAGACCCTGCGGAAAGGAGGCAGCGCAAGATGGGGCTGGGGCCAAGGGGAAGAGAAGGGGGAAGTGATTTGGGGAACGAGGATCCTGAGACTCAGCGAGCGGGAACACTGCTGGAAAGAAAGGCAGTTACCCAGAGCACAGTCTGGGACGCCTCTGGGACAGTGCCGGCAGGACAGACGTCGTCGTGCAGCGGCTGATAAATGTGCAGATGTGCGGCAGCGAAGGGTAGGACAGCGGCTGGATGCTGAGCCGTGAGAGGCGTCAGGGCAGGGCGCAAAGAAGGGAAGGACTGCCCAGGAAGAAGGAAAGGAGGGACTGGAGGCTTTGGGCGGTGGGGTGGGGCCTCGAAAGAAAAGATCAGATCAGAGATGAGGCGGGATAGGCCTCAGAGGAAGTGGAGAAAGAGGAACTGGAGAGGGCGCGGGGTCCCGCGGGGCAGCATGGACGGGAGGGTGTGCTGGGTGGGAGCTGGGTGCGCCTGTCTTCATTTACTCAGGATGGGAGCGGCTTGGCAGGTTGATTGAATGGCAAGGTGAGCGGAATCAGCCCTGCGGCGCTGCACTCGCAAGCGTGGAGAAGACAGTAAATTTTCCACATTTATCTTATCCCAATAGAAAAGAAAGGAAAGAAAGGAAAGGAAAGGAAAGGAAAGGAAAGGAAAGGAAAGGAAAGGAAAGGAAAGGAAAGGAAAGGAAAGGAAAGGAAAGGAAAGACCAAAAAGGACTCATCCAAAATGCAGTACTGGATGTGCTGATGTGAGAGTATGGTGTGACACGTGGGGACACAGGGACAGCACTGGGAACTAAGGAGCGAGGGACTGCTTATCTCCTCTCCCTGCCCACCTCCTTGGAAATCACAGCCAGAGAGAGGCCGGGCTGTTGCCTACTGAAGCCTTTTCTGAGGAAGGGGTGGGAGCTCAGGCCTTGTGGAACATCTTGGGAGACAGAACGGGCTTGCGTCAGAGTGAGCATCAGGACAGATGAGGGTCAGGAAAGTCCCAGAGGAGCACTGTGGAACCAGGTAGGTGGGGCTGCTTTCTTGTGACCCTATCTCATATACACACACATGCATGCACCCCCCCAACAGAGTTCAAACACACACACACACACACACACACACACACACACGGCCCCCCACCACTCACAGGAAACATTGACCTCTCCGCGGTCACCCAAGCTCCTCTGAGTTTCGCCTGGCAGGTGAGGCTGCTATTGTGGTCCTGGGGCTGTGCGATGAGAGTGAGCTCCGAGGACTGCGGGCTCCCAGGGTCCATGGAGCGCAGGGTGTCCCCTGACCAGGAGAAGGTGGGGTGTGTGTTGTAACTCAAAAATGAGGCAGGCTTGAAAAGAAAAGAAGCGCTTTATTTTAGCTGGTACCCAGCAGCAGACACCCCTGCAAGATGCTGAGGTGCGCACCAGGAGGATGAGGGGAAGTGGATATTTAAGCCAGTAAACCACAAAAGCTGATATCAAGGATTCATCTAGGGACTACAGTTGAAAAATTACCTGTTTCTAATGAACAATAACAAGTGCAGTGGTGGGTACAGTTTGTAGCTGGGAGCGAGGGCAAGAACAGGGCATTGGGTCGGAACTAGATTCAGGTGTACACAAAGGACAGCGTGAGAAAGTCCCAACTGCAGGTTCTCAGGTAGAGAATGAGGCACAGTGGAAAGTTACAGCATTTAGAATGGTGCATACAGAACAAGATGGCGGCGCATATGTCAGGTTATAACAGTTAATAAAGTTACAGTGGAAGCATACAGAGTTACAAAATTGGAATCAATTGCACAGGTTATAACAGTGTGGGCGGGGCTGGCGAGATGGCTCAGTGGTCTAAAGCACCTATTTGGAACAAGCTTGGCAAAGCATAGGGACCGCGGTTCGATCCCCCAGCACCACATGCCAGCCAGCCCTGCCCCCTGGTGGGCTGAGCTGGCCACACACACACACACAATAAATAAATGTAATAAATAAAAATAAATAAATAATTTAAAAAAATATTTAAAAAAAATTATAAAAAAAAAAAAAAAACAGTGTGGGCCCCCTGGGCAGGATCCCAGCAGGATGCAGCTCAGGCGTGTGGGGTGGCCAGATTGTAGGAGCTTGGAAATGAGAACAGGTTTATCAGTCAGAGCTGAGGAGGACACAGGGAGCTGCCTGGGCCCAGGGTGGGGACCAATGTGAGCCTGAAGGTTATGTGCTTCAGGGTCCAAGCGAGTCCATGGCCCATGTTCCTCTGACCCCCAGAAGATGAGCAGAGCAGAGAGGGGTCTGATGTGCTCTTCCTGTTTTCCTATGGGGTGTCCAGGAGCCAAGGTTCCCTCCAGGGGATTCTGCCTACCTTTTACTCACAAGTCAAGCTTCTTATCTCTGTAAGGGTGCCCTGACTTTCTTGTGTCTATTCTGGAGACATAACGTTCCCACCCACCTTCCTCTGGCATCTGTCCAGCTCTAAGAACAGTCTCGCCTCTGCACTCCCACTTCAAGGCCGGATTGGAGCTTGCAGTCTGTCTTCCCCGTGGTGCTCGGGGCTATTTGTGGCCCCAGGATCACCAGGGCTCATGTGAATCCTGGCTTGGAACCAGGAGGTGAAGAGCTCTCTAGGGGAAGACCATCCCTTCAAGGGGTACAGAAGGAGCCAGGCACCCAGACGCACAGGCTCTCTGCACTGCGCCACCTCTTGCACTCAGAGCCGGAAGCCTGGATCCTCCTCCTGGGATCCTTGGGACACAGAAGCTCAGCTGCAGGCCCAGCGCTCAGCCCTCCCCACCTCCTTCCCTCATCTCACTCACCAATGCCCATCAGGGCCAGCAGATGCAGGGTCAGCATCCTGCCCCCGCCAGGGCCAGGGCAGGGCCAGGTTCCTGTCAGTGAAGAAATGCCCAGCTGTGGGGTGGGGAGGAGGAAGCCAAGCAGGAAGCCCTGGGGGCAGGAGCGCTGTGGCCACCATCAAAGGGGAACTTGGTGCTGCATGATGTTGGCGGGGAGGCCAGGCAACGGGATCGGCAAAGCAGAAAGGAAAGACAAGCGAGGCCCAGTCACAGTGGTGCAGGGAGGTGCGAAAGGGGTCCAGCTTAGGAGCCAGGAGTATGAGGTGAGCAGTCTGACCTCATGCACGTGACTACATGGGGAGGAGGGCGCCACCTGCCGTATTCCCTGGACATCAGAGCTCTGGATGCCCAGGGAAAAATCAAAGGGGTTGAAGGCGAACTTCACTGTTATGCTGTGATGGGAGTGCAGGCCCACGGCAGGCGGGGGGCTTCTTCTACCAGGAGGGAAGGCAAGATCTCAGAGACAAATACATCAGGGGATGTGACCTTGTCCACAGCACTCGGGAGAGAGATGGTCCACATCGGTGGCCCCTCTTATTTGGGTCTGTGATTCTCCGATTGTCTTTGTCCCAGGCAGATTCTAACCCAGGCGTCGATGTCTATTCAGGCCTGAGACCCAGAGCTGTGGAGAGCACAGAACGGGAACCCAGACCCCTCGCCTCCCAGCTAATCAACCTTAGGAGTGTTCTGGAAACTCTGTGTTTAAGTTGGACATTCTGAAAAGCAGAGACAATTCTAGAGATGCTGTGTGGGGATTTCATGAGTTCATGTGGGTAACACGCCTGGGAAGGTGCTCGGTGCTGCGCATTTGCTCTTCTTCCAAGTCTCTGGGTACCTGCAGTGTGCCAAGCCTGGTTCTAAAAGCCAAGATATTGCAAAAGGCAAGCTCAGGCCGGGGTGGGGGGAAGTGACTCAAACACTCTAGTGGGAAATAGACATTTAGCATAGAAATTGAAATATTCACTCTTCAAGTCTGCTGGGGGGCTGGCCAAATAGCTCAACTGATTAAAGCACCTGCAAGCAGGTGCAGGGGCCAGGGGTTCAATCCCCGGGCCTGCCGTGCCAGCCTCACCCCCAGGGTGTGCTGAGAGGGCAATTGGGACGGGGAGGGGTAGCACGTGCCTGTAATCCCAGCTCTTGGGAGGCTGTAAACAGGTGGATCACTATGAGTCTGATCTAGTAGTGAGACCCTGAGCAACCTGTAGACCCTCCCCTAAAACACACACACAAAAAGTCTGCTGAGTATGGTGGTGCATGCCTGTAATCCCAGCACTCGGGAGGCTAAGGCAGAAGGATAACTGCAAGTTCAAGACCAGTCTTGGGGGGCCAGGGAGATGGCTCAGTGGAATAAGCGTGCAAGGGCCTGAGTTCAATCCCTGGTTCTGAAAAAAAAAAACAAAGAAAGAAAAGAAAAAAAGACCAGCCTCAGCTACAAAGTGAGCTCAAGGCCCACCTGAACTGCATAATGAGACCCTGTCTCAAAAAAAAAAAAAAAAAAAAAAAAAAAAAAAAAAAGCCCCTCTCCAGGAGGATGATACATCCTAGGGAAAAAGCAAGTAGATATAAAAGTGCGGAAGAGGAACCGTTGAGGGCTGCTGGTTTCTCAAATGTGGCTGGAAGGCACATGGGGATGGTGCTACTTAAGTAGAGGGAGAAGGGCCGGCCAAATAGCTCAGCGAATTGAAACACCTGTTCAGGCAGAGGGCGGTGGCCAGATTTGATCCCCAGTGTGCAACTCCGACCCCGGGGCTCGCTGAGACAGTGATTGAGCCTGGGCGTGGTGGCGCGTACCTGTAATCCCAGTGCTTGGGAGGCTGAAAACAGGCAGATCTCTACGAGTCCAATCTACGTAGTGAGACCTTGTAGACCCTTACTAAAATACACACACACACACACACACACACACAAAAATTAGAAAAAAAGCAATAAAATGTGCCCTGCCCATGCTAGACAAGTGGCCCAATGAAAGAGCAGGAACATTTAAGTGTCCCAAGGTGGGAACAGTTCCATGTGACCAGGAAGCAGCCTGGTGACAGACTGCAGGGCAGGGACAGTGAGGAAAGTGGAAAGACGGTGTTGCCAGGGAACTGGGCCGGGCCACGGTCCGATTTGGAGGCTTTTGTAAGAGCACCAGTCAGGCATCTCCGGAGAGAGGGACTGGCACGGCGTCAGCGTCTTCATTTACCGGAGCTCCTGCACTCATGCTTTCTCATTGCCTGGTTCCAGTTACCTACGGGCAGTCGTAACGGGAAATTCCAGACATCAGCCATCGGCAGCTTTGAGTCTGACAGCACGCTGAGTAGTGTGATGCAATCTTGTGCCATCCTCCTGTGCCCCACCCGGACGTGAGTCACCCCTTGTGCAGAGTATGTGTGTGACACACGTCCCTGAGTCACTCAGCACCTCGGTGATGAGGTCTGCTTTCACCGCACGGCAGGGCTCGGGTCTTCTCAACGAGTCCATCTCTGTGGTACGTGATGACTGCGTTCATCGTGGCCAGCTGGCACATGGACAGGACACAGCCCGTTTTTCCCATCCTCTCCCTTCCCCTTCTTTCTCCATCTCTCTCCTAGTTTCCCATTATCTTCCTCTTTGCTCTATCACTTGCATATTGCAGGTTTCGCATATAAAAGAATCGCACACTATTTGAGCTTGCATGTCTGATTTATTCTATGTAACATAATGGTGTCAAGTTGTGTCCTTTTGCCTATAAATAACAATCTTTGTTTTAGTTAATACTGATCCTAAAGCACAGCGTAATCATGCTGGCAATTTAGATGTGCCTGAGAGAAGCAAGACAGCGCTTCTTTTCACTGAAAAGGTGCAAGTTCTCAGCACATATTCGGGCTTTGGTACTTTCTGTGGTTTCAGGCACGCATTGGGTCTTGGCACCCATCTCTTTCAGAGAAGGCGAGACTATTGTAAAGAATTGTCTCATACACTTATGAAGGCTGACGAGTCCCAAGAGCTGCAGTTAGCAAGCTGGAGCCCAGGAGAGTCACTGGTGTAGATCCAGACCACAGGGTGTGGGGCTGGGGCCAGGAAGAACCGATGTCTAGTTCAAGTCCAAAGATAGGAAAGGGGGCCGGGAAGATGGCTCAGTGGAATAAGCACTTGCCTGGCAAGCACAGGGGCCTGAGTTCAATTCCCAGTTCGAGAGAGAGAGAGAGAGAGAGAGAGAGAGAGAGAGAGAGAGAGAGAGAGAGAGAGAGAGAGAAAAGGAGAGGAGCTCGGAGAAAGGAGTTCTGCTCACTCACTGGATGCCCAGCTTTCCTGTTTACTCAGTTCTTCAACTGACTGGTTGAGGTCTACTTCCTTTGGTTCAAAACTTACTGATTTAAATATCGATCTCATTCCAAAACACCCTTACAGGGTCCAGGTGAGTTAGCTCAGTGGACTAGAGCGCCCGCTTAGGCAAGCTTAGGGAAGCACAGGGACCGCTGTTTAATCCCCGACACCACATGTTGTTCCAGCCCCACCCGTAGGGTGGGCTGAGCTGGCCAGAGTCCGGGCATAGTAATGCATGCCCGTAATCCCAGCACTTGGGTGGCTGGAAGCAGGAGGATCATGAATCTGAGCTGCATAGTGAGACCCTGTAACTACCAAATAAAATAAAAAAAAAAAAAAAAAAAAAACCTCACAGCCAACACCCAGAACAATGTTTGATCAAATGTTCAACCCATAACCCTGTCAGGTTGACACCTGAAGTTAACCATCACACTGTGAGCTGTAAAAGCAGCTCATTAAAAAATATTTTTTGATCCGTCCAACCCCAGGCCCTCCTGCACAGTATTGATTACCGAAACTGTCCTATTAATCAGCTTTGAAATTGTCTCATTCATATTTGTTTCTCAATAAAATTAAAATTAAAAAAGAAAAGAAGTAATTATTTTTTAATTTAAAAATTTAAAGAAATTCTTGGGCCGGGGAGATGGCTCAGTGGAATAAGCGCTTCCCTGGCAAGCTCAAGGGCCTGAGTTCGATCCCCAGTTCCACCAAAAAAATAAAAAAATAAAAAAATTAATTATTTATTTGATACAGGGTCTTGCTATACAGCTCTGACTGAGCGATCCTCCTGCCTCAGCCTGCAGGAGTGCACCACCATGCCTGGTTTCAGAGCCGGCATGGCATGCAGTACTAGGGATTGAACTTGGATCTTTGCCCTTGCCAGGCCGGCGCTTAGACTGCTGACCTATCTCCCCACCTCTAAAAACAGCTGTTGACCCCATAAATGATCCGCTTGAGAAATGATCCGGTGAGAAATGATCCGCTTTCTCTTGGGCGCTCTGCCTGCTGTGCGGACTGCGCTCTGCCAAAGTTGTTGCAGTGCTGGGAATGGGAGACGAGGTTGTGAGTCATTATGCATGTAGGGAGCTGGAGGGAATAGAAGGAATTGAGGGTGTTTGTCCACAGATCAGATACAGGTAGGAAGAAAAAGAAAAAGTTAGGATGAGCCTGAAGGTTTGGGCCTGAGTGGTTACGAGCTCAAAGCTGCCACTGCCAGAGAAGGGAAAGACAATTTTAGGAAGAGCACTGAAGCTCAGCTTGGGACAAGCTGGGTCAGATACGCTACATGCACACGTGGAGAAGAAATTGGGTACGTGGATCTGGAGTTTAAAAGAAAGTTCTGGCTGGACAGGCGGACATAGGGTCACTACCGTACAGATGGCCTCTCAAGTCAGGGCTGGAGGAATCTCCCCAGAGGCAAGAGCTTAAGTGGAAAGGGGCCACGAACCACCTCCTGAGGCTGTGTGGGCCGGGTATCGGGTTCACGCACCATGGAAACACAGGGTGCAACCCCCACAAATTACATGTCTATTTGGGTCATGGGGTTGGCCATTTGTCATGGGGTTGGTCATTTGGTCAGACATTATTCTGGGTCTTTATGTGACAATGTTTTGGATGGGATTAAATCCTAAAACTATGGGGCAAGGAACCTAGCTCAGCGGCACAGGGCCTGCCTAGCAAGCACAAGGTCCTGTGTTTGATTCCTGGTACCAGAAATGAAACCTTAAAACTGTGAAAAGGCTGGCAAAGAGACAGACTTTTCAGTCCAAACTCTAAAAAAAGGTAGAAATTCAAGGAAGGCCACAGAGTTGCAAATGGTCTGAGTAAATTTTAAACATGGCAAATGTGAGTTCAGGGCTTCCTGGCCAGGGCCTCCGAGTCAGAGCTGGGCCATGTACCATGGATAGGGGAAGGCATAGGGCTAGTGGCTTCACGCACCTTCCTGTATAACGCAGGTTCTATTTGGGGAACAGGGGTCAAGCAAGAACCCACCCTCCTCACCCTCCCTCCCCTCAGCCATTGGCAGGGGGGCAGGGGCATCTCTAGGTAGAGGGCCAATGCCCTGTCCTGGGAAATCCCCCATTCTCTAACTGGAGTGGGGACACAAGGGTTTGGTGGGTGGGAAGGAAGTTGTAGTCAGAAGCCACAGCACATAGACATAGGAACCCCACCTGATAGAAGAGAAAAGAGTTCCTCTATGATGTCTCCAAAGAAAGAATGGCCCAAGGTAGAGTGGAGTGGCCACCCTCAGGGGCTGTCAGGATGAGGAAGATGCGCCCATTGGGTCTTGTTCCTCAGCTCCTTCTGAGGATATCTGAGTCTACGTGAAAACGCCTACACAGCACCCAAGTCTCCAGGACCAATCTGCAGCTGCCCTGACTACAGCCCACAAATTCTGCCAAACTTGCCCCCTCCTGGCTTCCTCCCCTATGTTTCTGGGTTGTCCAAGCTTGAGGGTGACCTAGGGGTTTCTCGTAGCTCTGCTGTCCTGCGCTGTTACTGCATTATTTATTTGCTTGGTTGTTCTTTTGAGTCCCCACATCTCAGTCCTTCCATCGATGGCCCCATTTGCATTTTCCTTTGGCAAGCTGGGCTACCGTCCCTTCTCTGTTGGCCCACCCCTTGCTCTGAATCTGTGAGCCAACACTGAGCAGTCACAGTGAATAATAAAATCATATGAATCATGAGACTGTGGCTGAGAAAGACAGGACTGTGGTGACCATCAGTGTAGGGCAGTGCAGGTGGTGGGGATGGGAGCTGGCTCTCTCTGCTTAGCTTGGAACCTTGGCCACTTGGTGACAGAAGTACCACAGCTGGCATGAGGCTGCTGGGGTTGAGATGGGTGGTGGGGGTTAGTGTCTAATTTAGCTTGGGTGGGTCCTGCTCAGCGGGATTGTTCTTACTGACTTCCCTAATTTTCAGTATGGCTCACAATATCATTGATGAGTAACTATGCCGGGGAATGCCGCAGACATTGCCCCATGTTGGGGAGAAAAAGCTCATGACAGGGGAACACGATCCCCCGGGGATGTCGCTCTTGTCCACCATGACCTAGAGATAACTGAGGCTGGGAGGAGCTGATCACAATGGCAGAACCCAGGTGGGAGAACCTGCTCCCACGGTGTGAAGTTGGGGCTTGGGGTAGAGCCGAAGAAGGGCTCCAAATTGCATGGATGTGAACCACAGGAAGGGCGGTGTTCGTGTTAGTCACTTTCCATCACTGTGACAAAATATCCGAGAAACCCAGCTTTTAGCCTATGCTTTTAGAGGTTTCAGCTCAAGGTCAGTGATGTCTGTTGGTCTCAGGCCTGCAGCTGAGCAGAACAAATGGCAGGGAAGTGTGATAGAGCAGGGGTGCCTACACCATGGAGGCCAGGAAGGAGAAGAAAGAGGAAAGGGAGAGGAAGAGTGTGAGTGAGAGGAGGAGAAGAAGGAGGAAGAGGGGCAGGAGAAGGAGGAAGAGGAGGAGGAAGAAGAGGGGGAGGAGAAGGAGAAGGAGCAAGAGGAGGAGGAGGAAGAGGAGGAGGAGAAGGAAGAGAAGGAGGAAGAGGGGAGGAGAAGGAGGAAGAGGAGGAGGAGGAAGAGGGGGAGGAGAAGGAGAAGGAGCAAGAGGAGGAGGAGGAGAAGGAGGAAGAGGATAAGGAGGAGGAAAAAGAGGAAGAGGAAAAGGAGGAGGAGAAAGAGAAGAAGGAGGAGATGGGGAGATGGCTCAGTGGAATAAGTGCTTGCCTGGCAAACACAAGGGCCTGAGTTCAATCCCCGGTTCAAAAAAAAAAGAATGAGAAGGAGCAAGAAGAAGAAGAAGGAGGAGGAGGAGGAGGAGAAAGAGAAGGAGAAGAAGAAGAGACAAAGAACACAGGCACCTGGGGACAAGATGTACCACTTCAGGGCACTCCCCCAACAACCCGTGTCCTAAAGTTTCTACTTCTACGACCTCCCAAGAGGGCTACCCTCTGAGACCAGCTCTTGAGTGTTTGGGGCTTAGTTAAGAACCAGACCATAACAGCGCCTGCACTGCAGTCAGTGCAGCTGAAGGAAAATCTAGGCACTTAAAATCAGGTATGTCCCCTCCACTGAGCAGACCAAGTCCCACTCCTATTTGTATGTTGTCTTCTTGGAACAGTTTGCAAATTATTTAATCAAATAGATGACACTGAAATATTGGGAGACCTCTCACGCTAACTCAAAAGTGCACATTTTTCTTGGACGGCCCAGCATTCTGAAACGAAATCAGGGGCGGCTGGCCAATAGCTAACCTCCCTCCCCCACTTCGCTGCCGTCCGAGCCCTGCGCTTTCGCTTCTCTCCACTAGAGCCAAAGTCTCAGGTACCGTCTGTTAGAAGACTTGCCCACTTTTATTTTCTCACATAGACATATTTTATATGATTTTATTTATTTATTTGTTTATTTATTTATAACCATAACTGCCTTGTCCGTGTTTGCATTTGGCATGAGGTCTCTCATCCTACCGAAGTGTCCAAAGTTACTGTCTTTCTCTAATTTACCAGCAGAGGTCAAGCTCACCTTGAGAGAGGAGAGGAAAACAGAGCCTAAGGGCTCCCCCTGCTGGCCAAAGTGGTCAGCGTTGAACGTGGGGAGACAACGTTCGCGAAGAGTGGATGTGTAAGGTTGGCCCTCCAGCGAAAATGCTCAAACCTACTAAGAGAGACTAAAGAGAAAGAGCAGGCGACTTCACGTTTCAGCTCTGACGCGCAAACAGCTTGTAAGTTGTCACTCTTGACCTTACAAGTAAAAGCTGAACAAGCGAAGAATCAACAACATGGTAATTTTGACAAGTTCCTTGAAGCTGCCTGTGGACCAGGTTGGGGGTGAGGGATGCTGGCAGGATTCGGACTGACTGAGCCTCACATGTTCGTGGCTTTTACCTCCAGGATCTCCACCAAACTCGCGCGGAGAAGAGCCCAGAAAGAAAGAAGACCAACCTTTTCCAAGTGCACACAGAGCGCTGTCCACAACACAGGCTGCTGCGGAGGAGCTCAGGGCCTTCCTGGCTCTTCCAAATGGGCCGAGGGAAGCTGAGAATCACTTGTCAAGGCCACAGCCCAGGGGCACCGGCCCACTGAAGACCCGGCTTTAGTTACAAGATGTAGTGGGCTGGAAAATGACCCCCCAAGATAGCTAGACACCCAATCCCCAGAACCCTTGAGTGTGAGCTTCCCACAGCAAAAGAGACTTCACTGAGGTGATTCAATTAAACATCTCAAGATAAAGAGATGGCCATGGATTATCCTGCAGGGCTTTACATGGACTCTCAGGAGGCCTTCAAAGGCAGGAGAGCAGAGGGAGTTTGGCTGTGCAGAAAGAGGAGGCAGTGCGAACAGGAAGCAGAGGCCAAGTGACACAGGGAGGGGTCACAAGCCAGGGAGAACGGGAGGCCACTAGACCCTGAAAGTGCTCTCAAAATAAAATCTGTTTTGTTTTTAATTTTATTTATTTATGTGTGTGTGTGGCCAGCTCAGCCCACCAGGGGGCGGGGCTGGCTGGCATGTGGTGCTGGGGGATTGAACCGCGGTCCCTGTGCTTTGCTTAGCTTGTTCTAGTAGGTGCTTTAGACCACTGAGCCATCTCACCAGCCCCTAAAATCTGTTTTTAAAAAGCCTCACAGTCTGAAGAGATACCAGGGTCAGTCCAGATTCAGACAGGACAGAGATGTTGAAATGATTTCACGAGGAATTTTAAATAACTATAATTCACATGGGAAATAATTTGAAGGAAGAAGTAGACAACACTGAGAATGGTCGGCTAATGCGGCCCAGAGACGGAAGCCCCAAGCCAAGAGGGCGTGCTGGAACTCCAAGGCCTGTTGCGGAAATGGAAGCGCTTCGCTGCTCCGCGAAGCTCACATATTAGGGCCCATAGTTTATTTATGGCATATTTAAGGGTTTCCCTATACATTATCTTGTCACTAAAAATAGCAATGTATTCTCAGAGAAGAGAGGTTTATACAGACAGAAAGGCCGAGAACAAGAATGGTACTGGTGTAGTGAACTCACGGGTCCTGAATGAATGCAAATGAGAGAAGATTTTCAACCAAGCCAAGAACAAGGAAATGTGCCCAACACCACAAGTAGTAGTTAATATTCTAACAGTAGGATTCTTGGTTGTAAAAGAAACCGGTTTGGGTCAAGAAAACAAAAAAGAAAAAAGAGAAAGAAGAATCCATTCATAGGGCATTGGGCACCTGGCAGGCTAAAAGTGAAAGTCAAAGTACCAAGTTTAGAAATTGGGTCAGAACCTAAGGAAACAATGGAAGCAGGAGCACAGCAGTTTTTCTCCGGGACAGCCTCACTCAAGGTCAAGGACATCAAGTGAGTGCTGAGAACTCACATTTTATAAAATATGAAGTTGACCCTGGTCCTGCAGGCTGCGCCAGTTCTGCCCACTAGGGCTAGCTGAGCCGGCGACCGAGTCTAGGCACAGGGGTGCACGCCTGTAATCCCAGTCCTGGGGAGACTGAAAACAGGAGAACCACCACGAGTCCAAGCTGTGTAGTGAGACCCTGTTCCAAATACATAAAATGAAAAAAAAAAAAAAAAAAAAGAGTTTGCTCAAATTGTAGCTGATGTCCAGATGAGCAAACTTAAAAAAAAAAAAAAAAAAAAAAAAAAGGATGGGGCAGGGAGATAGCTCAGTAGAATAAGCACTTGCATGGCAAGTGCAAGGGCCTGAGTTCAATCCCTTGTTCCACAAAAAAAAAAGAAGTTGAGTTGTGTTACGTACCTGCACACGGACTGCTAATTTCTCAGAAGAGCAAATGTTTACTTTTTAGGCCCTTAGTGGTGGAACACAGAACTTTCTATCATTATATGTGTGATATTTTTTTAAAAATTCTTTTGTTTATTTATTTGGCACAGGGTCTAGCTACACAGCTCAGACTCACAGTGATCCTCCTGTCTCACCTCCTCAGTGCTGGGATTACAGGCGTGCCCCACGGGGATCAAACTCAGGTCCTCGCTCTTGCCAGGCAAGGGCTTAAACCGCTGAGCTATCCTCCCAGCCCTGCTTTAGCAACATCTTTGGCTTCGACTCCATAGACGCCAAGAGCTCCCTTTCACCCACTCAGATACAACAAACAAAAATATCCCCACGTTTGTGAAATCTGTCCTAGGGAGAGATTATAGTCAATTTATAAAAATTAGTAACTTCTTAAGAACTTAGTAACTTACTTTAAAAGATAATCAATTGAAAATTATAACTGCAAAATCCTGCTATATTCATTGGGAATGGTCTTGTACCTGGTCTGAGACAGGGCTCTGATTCTACATTCTGACTCATCATAGGTATTATATTTTGTGAAATCAAAAATAAAATCTTGGGCTGGCCTCATAGCTCAGCAGACTAAAGCACCTGTTTAGTCTGAGCACAGTGGCCAGGGTTTGGTTCCCGGCATGCTGTGCTGGCCCCGTCCACAGGGCGAGCTGAGACGACCATTGAGATTGGGCATGGTGGCACACACCTGTAATCCCAGCGCTCGGGAGGCTGAAAACAGGAGAATGACTACAAGTCCGATGTAGTGAGACCTGTAGGCCCTGTCTTAAATACAGAAAGAATAAAAATAAAAAAAAAATAAAATCATGATACAAAAATTACATTTCTTGTTATATAGATCTTGCTCTTTCTTGGTCTTAACCATCCAGCAGAAAAGTATGCAAATGCTGTATAAAAAGTAAAGCCATATTAATATGATGAGCTGTAAAATGCTCAAGTCAGCAACTTCGGACATTGACAGTCTTATGGAAAACCCGCTACTCTTATGGACTATATTTGGATATTTTGCTGAATGGATGCACCTATAGTATTTAAATGAGAATGGAAGGCCCTTCTCTGACAAAACTAACCAAAATATGGGGAAACGAATGAACAACCATTTTGTATCTGTATACTCAAAATGGTTAGGATAGATACACAGCTGCATTCTCTTAATTCAATGAATAGAGAGGTTTGTTCTACTAGTGTTTGTGGGCAGGATATCAGGTCTGCATCTTGTACAATGAATAATCAGTAAGACAACAATATGCAATGTATTAATTATTGAAAATGTGCTAGTAATCGGTTGTGAAACTGTCTCTTTGCTATTTGTTTCTCAATAAAAATATTGAAAAAATAGAAAATATATCAATCATTGTCAACCAACTATTATTGTTTTGAAAAAAATATATATGTATAGTTATATGTTACCCTGCTTATGTCTTTTTTCTTTTTTTGTTTTTGTTTTTTTGTTTTTTCAAAGTTTTATTGATAAACAGATAGCAATGAGACAGTTTCAAATTCAATTGGAAGTACAGTTTCAACAAATAATACAATGCATATATTCTTCTTAGTGGTTAATTGCTGTACACGAAGTGGACTTGTGAAGCTATTTACAAACACCATTAGAACAAATCATTCTATTCATTAAGAGAATGCAACTATAAATCTATCCTAACCACTTGGAATACACAAATACAAAAT
>NW_004524782.1:1586963-1589550 GCF_000260255.1 Octodon degus
GGGGCTCCCGGAACTCAGGAGAAAATCCTACTCTCTCCTGTCTTTTTTCTTTTCCTTGCTTTTGTTTTTACTCTTTCAAAATAAAAATAAATTATAATAAAACTATTAAGAAATAAAATCTTGATTGTCAATTCTAAGACGTGCCTCATAACTTACCTGCAGATTCTCTTGGAGCGTGTACGTGGATGGTCACATTCCCTTGAACGCTAACGATCTTGCCCCTTTATTTCTCACGTGTGGACACCATCTTACCTCCCATAAACCTTTTCTAGCATTTCAACAGCAATGACAATTGTGTTGATAGCAGGACTCTGCCTTGTTTCTGGCATTAATGGGAGAAGTTTAGAGCTTCACCATCGTCACCAACCTTTTCTACGTTTCAATAGCAGGCGTGGTGGCTGAATTCTACTGGGTTTGATAAGTTTTCTCTATATATTCTGATATGGTGGTTTTGATTTTTCTCTTTGCCCTTTTGTGAGAGAATGCTTTTTTTGTTTTCACCATTTCTCTCTGTCTCTCTGTCTCTGTCTCTCTGTCTCTGTCTCTGTCTCTGTCTCTGTCTCTCTCTCTCTCTCTCTCTCTCTCAGGTGTGTGTGTGTGTGTGTGTGTGTGTGTGTGTGTGTTTTAGCCATTTTGATTTATAGATAGACGATTCTTGCATATAGGGCATCTAGTAGCAACAGCACTTTTCACACTAATAGCGATGCTCTTCTTCTGTGGTGTCCAGTGCAGTAGCCATTGACTACATATAGCTATTATAATATGGCTAGGGTAGCTGAGGAAAGAAGTCTTTTTTAAAAAAAAATTAAAGAGTAAAAACAGGCTGGGGTGATAGCTGAGCGGTCTGAGCGCCTGCCTGATCCCTGGTACTGCATGCCGTGCTAGCCCTGGAACCGGGCAGGCCGAGCTGACCACCAGAACCGGGTATGGTGATGCGTGCCTGCAGTCCCAGCTGTGATGGTGGGGCTAAGACAGGAGGATCAGCACGAGTCTGAGCTGGATAGTGAGACTCTGTACCAAACAAATAAATATAAGATTTTTTTTTAAGAAGAGTAAAAGCAGGTTGGGGAGGTAGCTTAGTGGAATAAGTGCTTGCCTGGCAAGCACAAGGTCCTGAGTTTGATCCCTGGTACCACCAAAAAAAAAAAAAAAAAAAAAAAAGACTGGGCCAGCCAAATAGCTCGGCAGATCAAGCAGGCTTAGGGGCCAGGGGTTCAATCCCTGGGCATGTCGTGCTGACCCCATCCCTGGGGTGCGCTGACACAGCAATTGAGATGGGGTGTGGTGGCGCGTGCCTGTAATCCCAGCTCTTGGGAGGCTATAAACGGGTGGATCACTACAAGTCTGATCTAGTAGTGAGATCCTGAACACCCTGTAGACCCTTCCCTAAAAATACAAAACAAAAGGTAAAAGGAAGAGTAAAAACAAAAACAAAAGCAACTAGCAAAGACAAAGACAGAAACAGTAATACGCAACAATACATATGGCACATATTTTCAAAACAAGAATAGCAAATTAACAATGGTTGCTATATTACTTCTTAATTGTATTTTAGTACAGTTCAGACTCATAGTGATCCTCCTGTTTTCAGCCTCCCAAGCTCTGGAATTACAGGCACGCACCACTATGCTCAGTCTCGGTCGCTGTCTCACTGTACCCTGGGGGCAGGGCTGGCATGGCATGCCGGGGATCGAACCCTGGTCCCTGTACCTGTCTAAGCAGGTGCTTTAGTCTGCTGAGCTATTTGGCCAGCCCTTGTGTTACATATTTTTGTCATTAAATCTGTTGCTCAGATTAATATAAGTTTGCAAGACTGGACAAATAACTGAAGTTTAACGCTTACTTTCAATAAGCCTTCACAATGTTTTTCTTGACCTTTCTACTTTATTATTTTTAGTTCATTTTAAAGAGCATAAAATAATTGATAAGCCTTTAAAAATGGTACACATTTAGAAGAGTAAGAGGAGCATTAATCAACCATGGTTTTTGTATTGCACATTGATGTCTTCGATGTAGTGGTTCAAATAGCAGATATTAACATACAGAGTTAGTCAACATGAAAATTTTAAACATCAATTACTATTTTTAAAAAACTGATGGAAATTAGTACTACAGTCATCTCAGCTATCCTGTCTATATGCTTGCATGATCTTCCCCCTTCCTTTTTTTCCCCTATCTTTTCCCCCTCATCTTTGTTGTTTATTCCTTACATTCAGTTTCTCTCCATCTTACTATATCTGTTATAACTTTCAGGTTTATTTATTCTTTCAGGTTCTCACACTATGGAGACAGTACAATATTTACACACGTGGGTCTGCTTTATTTCACTTATAAGTATAGCCTCTAGTTGCATACATTTACCTAGAAAGGCCTCAAGTTTGTCTTTCTTTATAGACGAGGAATACTCCATTGTATAAAAATATCACCTCTTTTTTTCCATTCCTCGAGTGATGGGCACTTTGTTTCCAACATTTGGCTATGAAAAATTGTGCTGCTATAAACATGGGTGCACATATATCCCTGTGGTGGGGAGTTCTCAATTATTTTTAAAGACATCTCTGATATGCTACAGTAGCCTATATATATA
>NW_004524782.1:1589650-1643007 GCF_000260255.1 Octodon degus
ATATATGGAAGGGTCTACAGGGTGTTCAGGGTCTCACTACTAGATCAGACTCATAGTGATTCTCGTGTTTTCAGCCTGCCAAGAGCTGGGATTACAGGCACGTGCCATCGCACCCAGTCTCAGTCGCCATCTCAGCGTGCCCCAGGGGCAGGGCCAGCAGCTGCCTCTACCTAAGCAGGCACTTTAGTCCACTGAGCTATCTGGCCCTCCCTGACCCACAAACTTAAAAAAAAAAAAAAGATTTCTTAATTTCCAAACGTTCAAGAATCCAATAATTTTGTTTTAGTTGGAGGGCTGGCAAGATAGCTCAGTGGCATAAGCACCTGACTGGCATGTACAAGGTTCTGAGTTTGAGCTCGGGTACCACAAACAAATGAATAAATAAATAAATAAATAAATTAAAGTAGTTGGAAAGTATACTTTCTTTTTTTAAATATTTTTTTATTAATTTTATTTATTTATGTATGTATGTGTGTGTGTGCGCGCGCGCGGCCAGCTCAGCCCACCAGGGGGCGGGGCTGACTAGCATGTGGTGCTGGGGGATTGAACCGCGGTCCCTGTGCTTTGACCAAGTTTGTTCTAAGTAGGTGCTTTAGACCACTGAGCCATCTCACCAGCCCCATGGAAAGTATAATTTCTATGATGAGAACTACTTAAACTATGAGAGGCTCAGGTGAATTTTTATGAATACTCCTTGTGAGCTTTAATGGCACTGGAAGGATGACAGATATTTGCAAATTAAAGTAATACATTCTTACAGATATGAGTGCAAGGCTTTGTCTTTTGCTGGATTCCATTTATTAATCATATTGTCAACCAATCTTTTCCATCTATTCACTGATTTTTTTCATGCTTATTCATTAATGAGAGACACTGATGTCATGGTTTCCCACTACGTTTGCGGGTTTGTTTTTCTTTTTGTAGCTCTATCAGCTTTTGCTTTCTATATTTTCAAGCTCTGTGGTTCAGCGTGTACTAATTAAGAATTTTAGTATTTTGAGGAATTGAAACTTCTGTCACTGTGGCACGATCCTCTTTATTTCTGGTAAAGCCACTTACCTTGAAGTCTATTCGGTTCGCACTTACATAGCCACATAGTGTTCTTTGTGGTGAGACTGCACCACACCACACATCCTCTACTTGATGTGCCTGCATTTGTAGGTTTCAGATGCATCTTGAAAAATTGCATACAGTTAGGTGACTCTTTTTAGTGCCAATTGATTTTAATTTTTTTAAAAAACGTATTTGGTACAGGGTCTTTCTAGGCAGCTCGGACTCACCCTCCTATTTTCAGCCTCCCCAGCACTGGGATTACAGGTGTGTGCCACCATGCCTGGACTCTGAGGCCGGCTCACTGCGTCTGGGGGTGGGGCTGGTACAGCATGTGGTGCTGGGCATCAAACCCTGGTCCCTGTGCTTGCCTAAGCAGGCGTTTAGTCTGCTGAGCTATCTCACTAGCCCTGGTGCAAACATTTTAACAGGACCCTTACACTAACTTTACTATCAGTACTAGCATTTGGGTGTCACATTTGTGCCATCTTTGTGTGTTCTGCCTTTTCAGTAGATTTTTTTCCTTGTTTCTGGTCTACTTTTGGCTTGCCAGGGTCCATTTTCCTTTCCTGAGTTCAATTCTCTTCTGTCAGTAAAGCCTAAATGTTCATTTATTTAAGCTTCCCAAAGACATATAAAACTTTAGCTATACTTGCACATTTCCAATGTATTACTGGTTTTTCTTATTTGAGATCCATTCTGTTGTTAAGGCCCCAGTCATTTTTATTGTGTTACAATTCCTTAAATTATTACCAGTGGTGGAATAAGACAGAGGGCAGCTGGAGGGCAAATCATTGGGAGATTAAGCTGCACTCAGTCACCTTGGTGATAAAGGCCATTATGAAGACTGCGACAGACAGGCTGCTTCTGCCTGATGCGGAGACCAAGCAAAACTAGGAGGATAAGAGCAGGCCCTACATCTGCAACTCAAGACATGGCTGGAAATACCAAAAAGTATTCATGAAGGGACCAGGGAAATAGCTCAGCAGCCTAAGTGCCTGCCTGGCAAGCGCAAGGTCCAGAGTTTGATTCCTGGTACTGCCAAAAGAAAAAGGAAAAGAAAGTACTTTTGGCTGCCTTAAAGAATCTCTTATGTTTGTTGCTGTCATGGTTTGGGGTTTTTCAAGGTGAACAGTATAATACAGGACACATTTTATTAAAGTGTTTATTTATTTTTTATTTTTTTTAATATTTATTTATTTTTATTTATTACATTTATTTATTGTGTGTGTGTGTGTATGTGGCCAGCTCAGCCCACCAGGGGGCGGGGCTGGCTGGCATGTGGTGCTGGAGGATTGAACCGTGGTCCCTGTGCTTTGCCAAGCTTGTTTCAAGTAGGTGCTTTAGACCACTGAGCCATCTCTCCAGCCTACAGGACACATTTTATAAGATTATTTTGTAATCACCCAAAGAATCATATACAGGAGTGCATGAAATCTGTGCACACACTGAGGACCCAAAGAACCCAGCTGTGAACCTGGCTCCCGGGGCAGGGTCCTGCTCAAGACCTAGAGCCCATAACAATGCGTCTCGCAAGTCCAACTGGAGCCCTGGAGCCCAGCTGGAGGCCTTAGGACCTCATGCAGGCCCTCTTCATGGATCTATGCTGGAAAGGCCTAAAGCTTAGTGACGGTAGCTAGGAAGTTTGCCCCAGCGGGATGAAGGATCTGTGCCAGCAGGCTGAGGGATCTGAACCGGAGCCAGCAAGCAGGGCTCATGGTAAGCACCAGGGCTCCCCAAAGGTATCATGGACGTCCTCAGCACCAGTAGGTCCTGAGCTCCTCCAACAAGAAGGAAAGCTGAGTTCCCATCAGAAAAGCCAATGTGGAGGCTGGTGAGATGGCTCAGTGGTCTAAAGCACCTACTTAGAACAAGCTCAGCAAAGCACAGGGACCGCGGTTCAATCCCCCAGCACCACATGCCAGCCAGCCCGCCCCCTGGTGGGCTGAGCTGGCCACACACACACACACACACACACACAAATAAATAAATAAAATTTAAAAAAAAAAGGAAAAGCCAACGTGACAAGCTTCTCCAGGAGACTGAGCAGTGGGCCATCTATCCCTCTGGAGCCAGGAAGCGATGCTCCAGATGAGGACCAGAGCTCCCCCTAAATGAACCGCAGCCATTCTCAGTGACAGTGAACTTCCCAAGCTCCTTCAGTAACAAGAACAGCCAAGTTCATCAGGGAAGCCAGCATGACAAGATCCCCCAGCAGAATAGCCCAAGAGAACCAGCAACAGCTCCAACAGCTTCTCCAAACAGCTTTCCTAACAGCTTGCCTTCTTCTCCTTGGGTTCTGCTTCCTGTGTTGCCAGCAACAATCCTTGGGTGGGCCTCCCACACCCAGCAGCATGCTCGGTCAGTTGGGTGTGACACGTTGACAGCCAGTTAGCAATCCACTATGATCACTGTGTCAGCTACGGCCCACTTCCTGATCCTGGACACTAAACAACATCCACAAAATTAAGGCCCAGGAAATGTATTAATAGTTAATCACACAGAACCGGATGATGAGGCATGGGTGGGGTGACCTGCCTGAGGCTGTTAGGGTGCCACCAGAGAGCAAGCTCTTCCTGAGGCTGGGTGAGGTCATACAGCGGTTTTTGTCTTAAACCCATGGTGGTAGATGTAACTGCCACAGTCGAATACACAATGTCAACACCAAGAAAGGTGGGTAGGAGGAGGAACCCCTCTTGCTAGGTAGGTGAGACACTGGGGAGCTCGTTGCTTTAGGGGAGCTCTTGAACTTAGGCCCAAGTTCTATGCCAATATAAGGTATATCTAAGTTGTTTATTCACCTTTTGAGGAAAGAGAGAAAGAGAGAGAGAGAGAGAGAGAGAGAGAGAGAGAGAGAGAGAGAGACTAGCTAACATGCTAACAAAGCGTCCTTCTCTGTTCCACTCAGTAAAAATAGTTTACAGCACAAAATATTTGTTACGGTTTGTGTCTAGTTCTTCGCCCAAAGCCTCATGCAATCATGGGACTGGGACTCCTAGAGTTCGAGATTAACTCGTGATCCACTGGGATTATGGGTCTGAGTACTGCTGGGATTATGGGTGTGAGTGCTACACCCAGCCTGGGGCAGGTAGCCTGAATGTAATGTAAGAGACAGAGAGACAGACTTCTGGACCAAACCTCCGGTGACTGTGAGCTAAATGAACCTTTCCTTCCTTCATTTTGGGTGTTGGGTATTTTATCCCAGCAATGAGAGAAGAGCAACTGAGACAGTATTGCTGATTCAAAAATTACAAACGAAACTAAGACCTTTAAATTAGCTGAGCGTGGTGGCAGTGTACCTGTAATCCCAGAAGCCGGGAGGCCAAGCAAGAGGATCGGGCTGAGTTTGAGGCCAGCCTGTGCTACATAGTGAGATGCTGTCTCAAAAAAACTAAAACATCAAACCAAACGAACCAAATAAAAACCTTTCAGTTAGTTATAATTTTGCCTTTTTTTTTTTTTAAAGAAAATATATTTGGTACAGGGTCTCACTACACACCTTGGACTGATAGTAATCCTCCTGTTTTCAGCCTCCCCAGCACTGATATCCCAGGTGTGCACCACCATACCTGGACTTGGTTGTCAGCTCAGCACGCCCAGGGGACTGTGCCAGCACGGCATATAGTACCAGGGATTGAACCCCGGGCCCTGCACTTGCCTAAGCAGTTACTTAGTCTGCTGAGCTATTTTTCCAGCCCTAATTTTGCCTTTCGACACACATGATCATACACTCGTGCCATCTTTACTTCCCAAGCTTACAGTCTTCGAGGAGGTAGGTTTGAGAGTCTTAGCGTCAAGAGGAGAAGGGTTTCTACCAGACGACACGCCATGATTCCTTTAAAGTGCAAGCCACCTGGGGCAGGTCATAAGGCTAAACCAGCAGTCAGGGCAAGAGTTCTTCCTACTAAGGTAGTTAGTTGATGAAGTGTATCAAAAGGAAATTAGGTTCCTGCTGTACAGCGGGACACAGAAAGGTTAGCTGGAGCTCCCAGAACACTCCCTGGGGGCCCGGGGAGATGGCTCAGTGGAATAAGCGCTTCCCTGGCAAGCACAAGCGCCTGAGTTCAATCCCTGGTTCTGCCAGAAAAAAAAAAAAAAAAAAAAAAAAAAGAATCCTATGGGGCCTGCCCCTTAGCTCAGTTCTTTAAGTGCCTGCTTCAACAAAGCAGTCAGGCTTACTCAGGTTGCTGTGGTTTGATCCCCACAACTCAAGCCAGCCAAAACTGCCCTGAAGGCATTCAGAGAAAAAAAAAAAAAAAAACACAACCCTTCTGCCAGAACACTCCTTGGGGAATCTCTTCAGGTCCCTGGGGCCACAGCAGTGCTCAATGGTGAAGTGCAGCAAAGCAATACAGAGGGAGCGCTAATCATGATTTGGCTCCTTGGTTTCCCTGCTAGGCAAAAATCCCCAGTCAAGTTTAACAAAATACGCCAGGAGGAAAGGAGGATGGGAAGTGATTACCAGTGGAGGCTCAAGCGCTTCACCTAAATGGGAGCTAATGGTCTCATTCCCACCTCGTTCTCACCCTGCTACCTATCAGGTGTGAGAATGACTGCTGTAATCATGAGGATCTGTTGGACTAGACCAGCACGGAGCCTCACCCAGCAGTGCCAGGAGAGCACCTGGGTTCCCCTGCGAGCTTGTTCAGCAGCTCTGTGTGCCGGGAGCTGACTTCTCAGGCCCGCCTCATCTGCTTCCTCTTGCCCGCTGGAATTAGCCAATAGGAGGCCCACGCAGGACATTAGAAGGTGGAAGGAAAGAAGAGTGGTTCCTCCCCTCCCCTCCCCTCCCCTTAGTTCTGCCGGTAGCTGCGCTGTCCTACGTCCCCAGCTCTGTGGCACGGGCCACCCTGCAAGGCTGCAGCTCCTGCCAGCTTCAGCCCACCCATTCCCTCTCCAGGTGCTAAGGCTTAGCCCACAGCTTGTCCTGGATTCCTGCTCCAGCCCTTGCTGGGCCTCTGAATCCTGCGCTAACCTCGCTTTCTAGCCCCTTCATTATTCTCCGCTTAGTTAAGTCCCTGAATGCAGCAGCTCTGTTCTACTAAATCCTGAGTACTCGCCTCACCACTTTCAATCTCTCTGTCTCTCTCTCTGTCTCTTTCTCTCTGTCTGTCTCTGTCTCTGTCTCTCTCTCTCTCTGTTCCAGGAATCAAACTCAGGACCTTGTGCTTGCCTGGCAGGTGCTTATACCACTGAGCTATATCCCTAGCCTCGCTCGGCACTCCCTTGACCTTGTGTCTTTGACTTTCCATGGGTGATCACTTTTCTTCTAAGTGTCTTCCTTCAGAAATGGCTCCATGTCCACAGAACCACCAACTAGATGCCACTTTTAGTTTTCTTGCCCACATCCCAAGAGACTTGTTAAAAACTGCAGCTCATTTTTATTACCAGAATAAGCAGACGCTCAGCAGCCTTGTGTGTTCCGCTTGCTTCTCCGAGCTCACACTTTCCAAATCTTAGCTGGGAAATTCCTCACTAGGCTGTTATGTCTCTCTCAACTTTAAAGAAATCCTCAAAACTTGTAAGTACTTTGCGCTTGGATAACAACAGCTTATGGTATCGCACCCGGTACCTTGAGCCGCTTTCAGCAGAATGGTTGCTCTCCCTAGCCTGGCCCACCATTGTCCAAGACGAGGGAGTCCAGACCTCTCTTACCTCTTCTCAGCTCTTGCCATGCACTGGATTGTTTGCATAATCACTTGGGAGGAATCTGTTCTTAGATCCTAGGTAAGAAATAGTGTAACAGAGCAAGTGATTGACTTCTAAGACATCTACATGGAAAGCCAGTTCATTATCCACTGTGACATAGCAAGTTACTCCAAAACGAAGCAGCTGACCTCGGCACACATCCATTATCCCGGTGTTCCCTGGCACTAGGAATCTGAGCGCAGCTTAGTCTGAACCCTTGCTTAGGTCTCTCCCTAGACGCCCATCCAGGGGCTGAGCCAGGGGCTGCGGTCTCATCTGAAGAATCCTGTAGCGTGACCCACCATCAAGTTTACTACTGGTGGGGCTGGCAAGACAGCTTGGTAGTATAAGTACCTGCCTGACAAGCCCAGGGACCCAGGTTTGATCCCGGGTACTGCACGCTGTGCCTGATGTGCCCGTCACCAGAACTGGGCGTGGTGGCGCACACCTGTAATCCCAGCACTGGGGAGGCTGAGACAGGAGGATCACTATGAACCCGAGCTGCATAGTGAGTCCCTGTACCAAATAAATAAATAAATAAATAATTTTGGAAAGTTTGCTGCTGGCCTGTGGCAACACTTAGTTCTCTTAAGGTACTGGGATGGGAGCCTTAGTTTCTGGTTTGCTGTCAGCCACAAGCTGGGCAATACCAAAATGGCAGTCTATAGCATAACCACGGACTTCATCAACCAGTAGTGCCGGAAACACCCAGCAGGCCTAGGGAGTGGGCTAGCAGCACAGGTGCCCCGGTCTTCTGCAATCCAGCATGAACACCAACCTTAGGACACGGAGGCCATTAAAAGCCATTACAGAAGGTGGACAACCCCGTGAAACTGACTGCTGAATTTCCACATCTATCTCAGCTTTCCTTGCTTGTTTCAGTAGAGGCAGCCAAAGGTTTTTTTTTTTGTTTTGTTTTTCTTCCATGCATTCCTTGTGAAACAGTCCTGCCCTCCAAGGGCGTGGGTCCAGCCCCTTCTTCAGCACATTCTTAAGCAAAGCACTGCCCTGCAAGTCACTTTCATTTTCAGCACGTCCTGCTGTATCAGTACTGACATCTGCAGAAAGTCATGCTGCCGGCTTGCTTAAGGAGCTCCTGGAAGACAGAGAAACCGCTGTGCTCTCCAGCTTGAATGCCCGGGATGAACCCAGGTCTGAAAGTTGCCGGACAGGAGTCTAGTTTCGGCTATGGGTGGATGTAGATGCAACCTCACCGTGGTTTTGCTTTGAGCAGTAATTTATTTTAGCTGATCCTGAGCTCATTTGTGGACACACAGTTAGGGAGCGTGAACAAGTCATATATTTTGTTTGTACCTTTTTTTTTTAAAAAAAAAAATGGGGGGCGGTTTTTTAAAATTTTACTTATTTGTGTGTGTGTGTGTGTGTGTGTGTGTGTGTGTGTGGTCAGCTCAGCCCACCAGGGGGCGGGGCTAGCTGGCATGTGGTGCTGGGGGATTGAACCGCGGTCCCTGTGCTTTGCTAAGCTTGTTCTAAGTAGGTGCTTTAGACCACTGAGCCATCTCACCAGCCCTGTTTGTACCTTCTAATTCACTCGTAGCTTTCACTCTTTTTGTTCCGTTGTCAACGACAAGGACCACTTTCCACTCCACATATATCTTGTAACTCATATCCACTGTTTTAACTAGGTTCAAGACCCAAATATACTTCAGCAACCACATGGAAACACAGCTAAATTAGTCATAAATCCCATGAAAGACAGCTGATTATTTCATTTATTTATTTATTCATTTATTTTGTATTTTAGGGAAGGGTCTACAGGCTGTTCAGGGTCTCACTACTAGATCGAACTCATAGTGATCTGCCTGTTTACAGCCTCCCAAGAGCTGGGATTGCAGGCATATGCCACCACGCCCCGTCTCAATTGCCTTCTCAGCACGCTCCAGAGGCGGGGTCCTGCAGGCCAGGCATCAAACCCCAATTTTTAAAAACATGTTATTTAGAAAGAACTTTTAAGACTCATAGCTTGGGCAAATTTTGAAAGCTTCCACCTTGCACTTCTAAAAATAGTTGACAACCTTATGCATTCAATTTGGTAGATTTAAGGTTCGGGCTTCAAAAGACCGAAGGCCACAAAGAATTTATATTTTGAAGGTATTCTTTCAAAACCTGTGGTTTGGAAGTTTATTATGGAGAACAAAACGTGTTGTTTTCTAACGCTTTATTTTTTCCATACACTTTGCCATCTTTGATGCCTGCATTAAAGGTAGATGATCAGAGAAGTTGTTGTACACGATTTTAGATGGTGTCATTTCCACTCCGAGAAGCCTAAACTGGCAGTTGGCAGTCTTCTACAAATTCATCTGCACGACTTTTCAAATAACATTTTTTCTTAAAAGATGCATGACCTAAGTGGAATTAAATAACAAAAAAAAGCCAAATACAGATACAAAAGATTACTTTCTGTAAGGATGTGGGTGCTGGCATGCCAAACAATTCTACAAAGTCACTGCCTATCATGCAAATGACCTCTGGGATTCCATCCTATCCAATCTTCACTGTCCCATCTCCTGATAGCATTTACTCCTGGCTGGGCAGCCCACACCCAGCGATAACTCTGCTAGAGTAACACAAGCAGGACGTCATGGGACCAAGGCTGTCTGTGTACCTGGAGTTCCTGCAGAACCAGGTGCAGCCTAACTATGTATGTTAAGTAACCCAAAGACAGAGACAGGGAGAGATAAAGAAAGAGAGAGGGAGGGAGGGAGGGAGGGAGGGAGGGAGAGAAGAGAGAAAGAGGGAGAGAGAGAAAGAGGAGGAGAGAAAGAGAGAGAAAAAGAGGGAGGGAGAGGAGAGAGAGGGAGACAGAAAGGGGGAGAGAAAGAGAGAAAGGAAGAGAGAAAGAGGGAGGGAGAGGAGAGAGAGGGAGAGAGAGAAAGGGGGAAAGAAAGAGAGAAAAAGAGGGAGGGAGAGGAGAGAGGGAGAGAGAAAGGGGTGAGAGAGAGAGAAAGGGGGAGAGAGAGAGACAGAGGGAGAGAAAGAGAGGAAGGGAGAAAGAGGAGAAAGAGAGAAAGGGAGGAGAGAGAAAAAGGGAGAGAAACAGGGAGGAAAGAGAGACAGAAAGAGGGAGAGAGGGAGGGAGGGAGAGGAGAGAGAGGGAGAGAAAAAGAGGGAGGAGAGACAGAGGGAGAGAGAGAAAGAGGGAGGGAGAGAGGGAGAGAAAGGGGGAGAGAGAGACAGAGAGAGAAAGAGAGGAGAGAGAAAAAGGGAAAGAAACAGGGAGGAAAGAGAAACAGAAAGAGGGAGAGAGAGAGAGAGAGATTTGCTCCTCACAGCCCTGCGGAGTCCACAGTCAGGCTGCTGGCGTCCGGAGCGGCCTCGTCGCTTCGTCACCCCTCCCCCGCTTCCTCGGGCGGAATGTGAGAGGGTAAAAAAGAAGACTGGAGAAATTGACCTTGCAGCCTCAAGCCCTTTTGGAATCCACATTGATCCGTCCCTTCAAGAGGGTGGAGTCTTCCTGACCCGAACAGCGCCCCTGAGGCCCCACCCTCAACTCCGCCTCGTGGGAGACACCTTTACTCCGGTACTTGCTTGGTGGTACCTTTTGGAAACGAATCACCGGGTTTTAGCCAGAGGCCAACAGCTGAGCTCCAGACAATCGCAAGCGGCATGTCAATCACTCCATGCCCCGCCCCTCCCCCGCCCTCCCAGGCAGGCATCCTGCGGTAGCTGTCAGGGGAATTCTCCGCTCTGCTTCTGCATTTGCCTGCCGAAGCTCCCTGCTCACGCTGCTGGGTGGAGCTCTCTGACCCTCTCCTGGGCCTGCCTGGGTGATCCCGATTCATGAATCATTCTTTGCTTAAATAAACGCTATTAAATTTAAATTGTCTAGCTTTTGGCTAGGGGAATCTCGGGATGGAGGGAGAGGGGAAGCAGGGAGGAGCAGGCAAATACAGAGAACTAAGATGCAAGTGTTCGTGTACCAGCGCCCCACGATGAAGGCCTTCGTGATGTACAGCAAATGTGTACTAATCAATTTATTTAAAAAATAAAAAATTAGGGGCCGGGGAGATGGCTCAGTGGAATAAGCGCTTCCCTGGCAAGTGCAAGGGCCTGAGTTCAATCCCCAGTTCTGCAAAATAAATAAATAAATAATCTACGTTTTTTATTTTTTTAATTTTTTTATTTAAAGGCCTGGTCATCTTTCCCAAACTCAGAAGGCCTATGGGCCTGACTCGGGCCTCCTTACGATCGCTCAGAGGTTCCACTCCCCCCATTGCCCAGTCCTGCCCCCTTCTCCTCCCCTACAGGAGGGGATCCTGAGAGTCATCACTTAATTCCCTGAACTCAAATTTCTGTTTCAGAGTCAGCCTTCCGAAGAAACACCTGCAGCGCCCAGGCTTTCACCATCATTACTAATTATTTCAGCCTCTTACTCCTATAATTATATAATTACACACACAGAAACACATGCATGCACACACGCCCGCACAGGCATGCACGCGTGCGCGCGCACACGCACACACACACACACTTAGATTTCAATTGCATGATAGTGTTTTTTCCCCCTTTTTGCCTTGAGCACAAGATTCACTAAATTGCACTAAAATGCTTCAATTTGATAGTGACTATTAATATCTTTTTAAAAATGTATTTAGTATGGGGTCTACAGGGTCTCACTCCAGAGATCGGACTCGTAGTGATTCCCCTGTTTTCGGCCTCCTAAACGCTGGGATTAAAGGCGGGCACCATACCGCCGAGTCTTAATTGCCATCTCCGCACACCTGGGGGGAGGGGGCGGGGGGGTGCGGGGCCGACAACGCACGATCGAATCCCGGTCTCTGAATCTGCCTAAGTAGGGGCTTTAATCTGCTGAGCTATCTGGCTGGCCCTTGGCTATTAAGATCTTCACAGTAGCTACAAATAACATGATTGTCCATATTATATTTATTTATTTGCATATTTATTTGATACAAGGTCTCGCTGTGCAGCTTGGACTTGTATCGATCCTCTTGTCTCCTGTCTCAGCAGCCCCAGCAATGGGATTACAGGTGTGTGCCACCACGCCTGGTTTGGGTGGCTGGCATGGCGTGCCCAGGTTTCCAGACCAACACTGCATGCAGTACCGGGATAAAACTCAGGTCCTTGGGCTTGCCAGGCAGATGCTTAGACAGCTGAGCTACCTCCCCAGCCAGTTGTCCATATTATGAAGGGTTTCACCTCGGTGATGGTTATGGGTGGTTCTCATGTTCTCTGGGACCACACCTGCTCAAGGCTAGTGGAAATGACCTTTTTGCTGCCAGTCAACGTTTCAGTCTTCAAAAGACTCAGCTGAGACACAATTAAACAGAACAATGTGACCAAACACTGAGACCGGAACTGAACCTGGAGGCAACCCAAATGTGCAGGGCTGCATTGTTACTTAAGCATGAAATGAAAATAGGTCAAGACACCTAGATTAACAGGGATACTCCCACCACTTCTTAGGACTTCTGCAACAAAGTGGCACAACGGAGTAGCCTTCAGCAGCAGTGATGTACCCTCTCACAGGGATGAGACTAGAATTGGGACCTAGCTGTTGCACGGTGGGGTTCCTTCTGCCATTCTTCCCCCCTCCAGCTTCTGGTGGCTGCCAGGATCCTTGGTGCTTCTTATTAGAAGGGTCTACAGGGTGTTCAGGGTCTCACTAGTAGATCTGACTCGTAGTGATCTGCCTGTTTACAGCCTCCCAAGAGCTGGGATTACAGGGGTGTGCCACCGTGCCCAGTCTCAATTGCTATTCCAGCATGCCCCGGGGATAAGGCCGGCATGGCAGGCCCGGGGATTGAACCCCCGGCCCCTGAGCCTTGGTGTTTTAGGGCAGACATGCATCAGTCTAATCTGTCTCCATCACCGCCCGACCTTCCAGGCCTGTCTTCATGCCCCTTACGCCGTGAGGCTGCATCCCAGGACATCCAGTGGGTACCACGGACGGTATTGAAACCTGTGTGCCTGTGGTACGTACGCCCTCCTCACCTTATAATGAAGTTGAGTGTGTAGGTTAATCACAGCAAGGGATGCATGAAAACCGATAACAGAACCATCACGACGGTAGGTCGGTAGGTTGGTGGCAACAGTTAAATAAACCTTTTTTTTTTTAAATTTAATTTATGTGTGTGTGTGTTTGTGTGTGTGTGTGTGGCCAGCTCAGCCCACCAGGGGGCAGGGCTGGCTGGCATGTGGTGCTGGGGGATTGAACCGCGGTCCCTGTGCTTTGCTAAGCTTGTTCTAAGTAGGTGCTTTATATTTTTATTTTTTAATATTTTTATTTATTTATTTATTTATTTATTTATTTAGTGTGTGTGTGTGTGTGTGTGTGTGTGTGGCCAGTTCAGCCCACCAGGGGGCGAGGCTGGCTGGCATGCGGTGCTGGGGGATTGAACCGCTGTCCCTGTGCTTTGTTTAGCTTAGCTTGTTCTAAGTAGGCGCTTTAGACCACTGAGCCATCTCACCAGCCCGCTGGTGGCAACAGTTATGGGAACAGGATAGCGCTCTCAGAACACCTTACTGCGCTGCACTCTTCCTCCTGGGCTGAGGCGAGTCTGACAGTGCCTGGGATGGGATGAAGGACAGTGAGCATGGTGACACAGTATGAAGCTACTAGGCCTCTATCTGTCAGGGGAGCCATGGGGCCGAGGACACCAGTGGACAGAGGCTAACTGAAACTGCAGAAAGGGAGACCACGCATGGAGGGCGAAGGAGCTCCCGATCTTTCTCCTCATAAGGTTACCAGGCCCTGGATTTGGATCCTACCTTAACTCTGCATGATTTCTTCTTGATTCCACCAGTCATGACCACCAAATAAGATCAGACTCACAAGTACTGGGGATTATGACATGAGCACATCTTTTGTAGATCTGATTCAACCCATAATAGATATAAATGATTTTGGATTTGGGGCTGGAAGAATGCGCAGAGACAGAGGGGTCGGTAAAGGTAAGCGATGAAAAAATTCACCGTAAGAAAGAATTGGCCTGTTTATTAAATAAATCAACGGCATAGATCTGTCCAAATAGATTTAACAAATGATTTTGGGGGGAGAAGTACCTGAGAATGGGCAGAAAGAGAGGAGCCAATAAAGACCAGAAAAAAAGAATGTTCCATAAGTATAAATTGCCTTGTTTGTATAAAATTACGTGCATGTTCATGAAGAAGTTGGAACAAAGAGTTAGCTCTGTATTAATTTGTAGGGATAAGGTCAGGCAATTCTATGTGCTGGGTACTGTAGGCATTTTCCTCTTTGAATCCCTCGTGGGTTCAGCCTGTGATAAAGGTACTATTATTATTGTCCCTTTCTCACTGATCACAAGACTGAGCCACTGGGAGGCATAGCAGGCAAAGTGGGGCAGTCACGACCCAGCGTGGCCTCAGAATCTTTTTTTTTTTTTTTTTGCGGAACCAGGGATTGAATTCAGACCCTTGCACTTGCTAGGGAAGCACTTATTCCACTGAGCCATCTCCCGGCCCCTGAATCCTGCTTCTAATCACCTTGCTACATGCATGAGTGCGTGCTTGGAAAACAAAAACACTACGCATGTGTATGAACATTTGCATCATTTATTTATTTTGTATTTAGTACAGGGTCTATAGGGTCTACAGGGTCTCACTACATAGATTGGACTCGTAGTGATCCGCCTGTGTTCAGCCTCAGGTGCGCTGGGATTACAGGCTCACGCCACCATGGCTGGTCTCAATCACCATCTCAGAGTGTCCTGGGGGCCTAGCCAGCATGGCATGCCCCTGTGCTCTGCCTAAGCAAGTGCTTTAATCCACTGAGCTTTCTGGCCAGCCCTTGTATCTTTCAAAAAAGATGTCAAATCAAGTATCAAGATCCAAAATAAAACCTTGAGCGGCCAGGGAGATGGCTCAGCAGGATAAGCGCTTCTCTGGCAAGTGCAAGGGTCTGAATTCAATCCCCGGTTCTACCAAAACAAAACAAAACCTTGGATTTTAGTCAGTTGTTGGGGGTCAAGGATGAATGTGCTGATTACCCTCTTGGTGACAAAGGTTCAGGTCAAGTTCTAGGGGGAGAGAGAGTCAGGGTATTCTGGCTTCCATCATGGTATGCCTGACAGCCTCATGGAGTAGGTCCCCATGGGAAAAAGCTTCTGTTACCTGGGACAAGAGAGGAAGAGGGCAGCTGAGAGGCTTGTGAAGATCATGCCCATCTCAGGATCGTTGCTCCTCAGCCCAGCCTTCCCGAGAGCCGCTGAAGCAGCTCACATCAAATCAACAGAAGGCGTGGCATGTGGCAAGCAAAGAAGGTACGAGAAACCCTCCTCAAACAATCATGCTCATTTCTCCAGGCCTCCTGTCCAGGAAAGAGCTAAGATGGGGACAAGATTTGTCATTCTCCCACTTCCATTCCAACACAAAATCTTTCCCCCCACAAGTCCACTGGGGGCAAGTTACCCTTTTGGATTAATACAGCAATAGGAGCATCTGCTGCACTGGAAGAGTGTGTATTATGTATCTGAGGATTATCCAACCTGTAAGGAATAATCGATGCCCTGGGATTATCCTGGGATTAGGCTTGATCACTCATGCAGTCCTCTGACTCCAGTGCCTCTGGGTATTAACCTGAGTCCTTGACTAAGACCCAGTTCAAGGCAGGTCGGGGGCAGCTTTCCTGGCTAGTCACTCTTGTTTCAGAAACGTGGAGATGGCCTCCTGAAGGGTGGGGAGTTCCAACTGTCCACTAGAACACTGTCCCTTGCTTGCCAGCATGGTGGCACTGGAGTCTCAGGAGTTGTTAGAATGGTGGCGTCTATGTCTGAATGGAATGGAACTATGGACGTAGGGTAGCAGACACTGACAGCTACGGTGGCACTTGGGTGCCAATGTCTGATGAGAATGGTAACCTCCCCTTTCAGGGAGTGAGGGCATGGTGGAAGCCAAGCTCCAGGCACTGACGGGAATGAATGGTAGCCCCTGCGTCCCCAGGCTTGTTGGGAATGGCAGGTCCTGAGTCGTAGGGATTTGTGGAAATTACACCAGATGAGTTTTAAGAGCTAAAGGGGTTGGGGCCCTGTATAACGCAGAATGATAGACAGTAGTCCGCATGACTCAGTAACTTACAAGAGGGGAAGCTTTATGTTTCAGGAACTAAAGAAGAGTATTCTCTTATCCTAAGGACTTAACCAGATCCCAGCCGAAACCATCAATCATTTATGCACACCCACCCCTCCATTCATTCACTGGGCACGTTCCTGTGCCCCTCCTCTGCGCCACACCTGTGTTGGGTGGTACTGAAGACACCGAGATGACTCAGACTTAGCCTGTGAGTTCCCAGAGACAGACACCGACCCAGACATCATAATGCATCAGAACAGGATCAGGGAGGGACAAGGGTCAGCCTGGTGATGCAGTTACCGCATCCGGGGTGAGCGCAGGGATGCTCCCTGCGGCCAGCCAGGCGCAGTGCAGGGCTAGACACAGCAGCCTTCTTAATCATGGGTGACTGTGTCAGGTGAAGTGTGTGGCCAGCAGTTCCTGGCGGTAGCACAAAGCAGCCCCTGCCTCAGGAAATCATTGAAATCAGAGCAACCTGGGTGTGAATCGCTGGCTGTCACTTATTTTGTGAAATAAACTCACTTTTCAGAACCTCAGTTTCCTCATCCTCACATACAAATAACTTTCTAATCAGGTGGCTATGTCATAGATGAGGTAATGCATAGCAAGTTACCAGTCTGGGGACTGACCCCAAGTAATCATTCAATGAAGTGCTACAATGATTGTCATTATTTTCCCCTTGTCAGTGGAGCAGGGTAATGTGTTCCAAGACCCCAAGGAAATGCGTGAAAGTGTTCAGGTGGTGCCGAACACTTAGGCACGCTTTTCTGAAACATATGTACCTATAATATTTATTTGGTAAATTAGATACACTAATGGATTAATATCTGATAATAGGACAACTGTAATAAAATTCCAATAGCAGTGTTTCTGCACTTTGGGCCCTCTAGTAAATAATGATTATTTGAACCCAAGCCCTGCAGTGCTTCAGCAGTCCATCTAATAACTACTGTCAACTTGGGGCAGTTACTAAATGATTACCAGGCAAGTAGCATATACAGAGTGGATACACCTGTCCAGGGATGGTTTGTATCTCAGGCAGGATGGTGTGAGAGTTCATACACTGCTTAAAAATTGTTTATTTCTGGACTTTTACATGTAATATTTTGGAGCTACAGTTGATTATAGGTAACAGAAACTTTGGAAAATGAAATCGTAGATAATGAAAGACCCTTGTGGGGTACTACTGATGAATTTTAAAAGACTTAGAAGTATTTATCAAATATCTCATTTCTGGAACTTAAACACATTGAATAAAATCATTTTTAAAAACAACTAAAGCAGAGGATTTGAATAGGCATATGCACTAGTTAAAAACCCCAAACCTCCCAGTTTTTAAATCAATTGTATAAATTATGGATAAACAGAATACTAGACAGCCATTAAAATGAATGAGAGAGTTGTAACTGCATGGATATAGGGGAATCTTTAGGGTATTGTGTTAAAAAAGTTTAGGTTATGATTCTCTGCAGGGACAAAAGCGAGTAAGAGGCTGGTATAATACATATGTATAGATGTCTAAATTCCCCCGGGGAAAGACGCACAAGAAGTTACTGATTAGTTGTGTCCAGAGGGGAGGACTGGGTGGGTCTCTGGAGGCAGGGTTGGAAGGGAATCCCAGGACCACACATCCACACGGGGCCTGAAGGTCCTCCCAGCAGGTCTCCCGCACTTGACACCTGCTCGGTTGGAGGAGGCAGGGAGCATCTTCTTTCTCCAGCACCCTCTCCTCCCTTCAGGCTCCCACTGGGACTGTCTCTTTTTCCCTCAGTTCCTGGGCCAGACTCCAGCTTCCCGTCAGACCTTCCGAGCAGTCCCAGACGCCCCAGCCTCTAGGCATTCTCAGCCCCACCCCTTCCTTTCAGCCTCCGGGTCCCAGCTCCTAAACTGGACAGAGGATGCCTCCATCCCAGCCTCCCTCAGCTCATCCTTCCAGAAAGGTCGGACATTCAGACCTGACTCTTGCTTACAACCTTCGATGGCTCCCGCGCGCCGCGGAGGACGGAGTTCCCAGCCCGGCTCTCCACGCGCTGAGAACGGCCCCGCCCACTCACCCCAACCTCTCCCAACTCCTCGGCTCCCGGCCCAACGGCTCTGATCAGACTTGACTGCTCCGCCGTTCTCCGGAATCACCTTGGCTTCCTGCCTCTGGGCCTTTGCCTAAGTTGTGCCAGCGGCCTGGGACGCCCCGACTGCTGCCCCTGAACGATCCAGGTTTAACTTCACGCCTTCTCCGCTGCCAGGACTCCTCCCGCCCTCCCGGGACGCTCACAGCCTCGGGGCTCCTGGTCACTGCCTGATCGCCCCATTGGGGGACTTTCTGCGGCTGGGTCTGTCTCCCCCATTAGACAGAACGTTTCCAGGGGCAGATCTGGGTCAGAGTCACCAGAAGTCCCCAGGGGCAAGGGAGGGGACCAAATCCAGAGAGGGTGGGAGGGAGGAAGAGCAGGACCCCGTCTGGGAGGGCGTATGAGGAGGAAGAGGAGAGCGGGGGAAGAAGAAAGCCGGAGAGAGGAAGAAGGATGGAGACCCAGAGACTGGCAGGGAGGACGGAGAGGGGGCAGGAGGAAGAGAAAGGCGGCGTGGAGGAGATCCGCGGATAGCGCAGAGGATGGAAGGTAGACGGGAAGGAGGGACAGCTATGCAGAAGCGAGAGAAAGACAGAGACGCGGAGAGGAGGCCGGCGCGGGGAGGTGGCTGCCGGGCTGCGGAGAGCGATGCGGGCCCGGCCAGGCCGGGCGGAGGGAGGGCGCAGTGGGCGCGCCGGCCGCCGCCGCTCCGGGCCTCTCTTTTGTCCCTTCCCTCCTCCCTGCGTCATGCTCCCCTGGCCCGGCCTCCCCTCCCGCTCCTTCCTCCGCCCCGCTCCTCCTCCCCGGGGCTGGATGGAATTTTTTCCCCTGGACCCGGGCCAGCTCCGGGGCAGGGGGGAAGCCAGGCCGGCCCGGGCTGGGCAGCGGGGAGGGGCCAGGAGGGGGCCCTCGGGGAGGGGGCCGGTCCGAGGCCGCACTGCCGACCGCCGCGGGTCCGGGGCGGGGAGTGGGGCCGCAGCGTTGAGGGCGCCGGGGAGGCGCGGGGAGGAGGCCGGCGGGGCGCGGGTGCGGCGCGAGGATGGAGAGACCCTGCCCGCCGCGGGACCGCGGGAGGTGAGTCAGCGGGCCGAGGGCTGCAGCCCGGACTCAGGGCTCTCCAGGGTCGACGACTCCGGGTATGGATTTTTGGGGTCCCGGAGGAGGATCCGGGAGGTTGGTGGTGTCTGGAGCCCGGACTCCCGGCTCAGAGAAGGGGGCTGGGGACCTGGATTCTGGGGTTCCAGAGGCTGTACGGGAAGGGAACCCTTCCTAGACTCCAGAGGGAAGAGAGCGGCGGGGCTGGAAGGGCCGGGGTGGGGTGGCGGAGGCTGGGGGCGAGATGCCCGCAACGTCTGGGGAGGTGGAGGACGGAGGCTGGCGGTGGCAGCGCCCCGGCTGCGATGGGGTTAATGTCTGGCCGCGGGGAGGGGGAGGGGCAGGGATGGGGCTGCGGGCTTGGAGGGGTCAAGGGTGAGCCTCGCGAGCGGGAGGGGGCCGAGGAGGAGGGGAGGCTGTCTGGACTGCCAGACAGGCCCGGGTCAGCGCCGAGGGCAGGGGATGTCTGGCGGGGGAGAGGCCCAGCGGCCGGCTCCCTTGGGGACCTGGAATTCCAGGCCCCAACCCAGTCCTATCCGGACCCAGAGTCTACCACCCAGCTAGTCTCGGGATGGTAGCATCCGCCGTCTCCCCAGGACCCGGCGTCGGGCCCCCGGGCCTCTTCTCTCGCACCTGGGGCTGCACACTGCAGCCCCACCCCTTCCGATCCCGCTCTTCAGGATCGTGGATCCCAGCGCCTTGCTCTTGAATCACCCAGGAATCCTCCCCTAGCATCTTTACGCCTTGGTGCTGGGACTGGGTGTGTGTGGGGGTCCTTCTCTAGAACCCTGGAGTCCCTGCCTTCCCTTTAACCCCAGCTGGAGTCGAGCCCTCTAGGGGTTAAGGGGGCGGGGCCAATTGGTTGCTATGGTGCCAGACTGTTTGGGTCTGCTCTCTGACCCTTGGGGGCTCCCTAGGGTCCGCCAAGAGGGGGAGGGGGACCCAGACCTGGGGGAAGTCCAGCCCCTACCCCTTCCCCAAAGCAGACCTGGGCGGGGGTGGTTTACGCCCACGCCTTGTCCAGTGACCTTGAACGAGTCCTGACCCGTCTCTCCGGCCTCAGTTTCCCCGATGAGAAACTGACCCGGGGCGGAGAGGGAGAGGGATGCTCTGGTCCCGGGAATCTTGAAGATTCTCGCCTCCCCCTCCGCTCCCCCCGCCCCAGGCCCCAGGCAGCCCCGGGGCATGCTGGGAGCCCGGGCCGGGCTCCGGGCCAGGTTGGGGGGGCTCCTCCCTTCCCCTTCCTCCCCACCTTGGCCTGACTCTCGCACCCGCCGGAGGGTCTGGGAGGCTGCGGGAGGGAAGGGGGCCGGTGCGACCGCAGGCTGGTCGGGCCCCCTCCCCCTCCCCCGCTCCCGCCCCTCCTTCCCGCCCCCTTCCCGCCTCTCCTCCCCCTCCCCAGCAGGTCGCTACCCCAGCCCGGGGCCCCTGCTTCACCACCCCCACCCCACCCCCAACTCCAGACCTGGCTCGGAGCGGCGAGGGGGAGGGAGAGAGGGAAGGAGAAAGAGGGAGAGAGGAGATGGGGGAGGGGAGGGGAGGGAGGGAGACCGGGAGAGAAAGGGAGAGAGACAGAGACGCGAGAGAAGAAGGCTGGGAGATGGGAGGAGGCGCGGGAGGCCAGACAGAGGAGGGGGGAGGAGGGGAAAGAGAAGGAGAAGGGGAGCGAAATTGAGAAAGCGGGGGGACTAAGGGGGTCAGGGGAAGGAGAGAGACAAAGCGGGGCGGGAGAAGGCAGGAGGAAAGGCAGAGCCAGGTAGAGAGAAAGGAGAGGGAGAGGCCGGCGGGGAGGGAGATCCGGAGGAGGCGGGAGCGAGCCCTGGACGGACAGACTGACTGACGGACGGAGGGACTGAGGAAGGGAGGGGACGCAGTCAGGTAAGATGCAGACGAGAACGAGGAAGAGGGTGAGAAAGACCGGCGCCGAGAGAAAGAAGCAGGAAGGCAGACATGGATCCAGGCCGAGGGGGAACCCGCTCCCCAGTCTGGATGTATCGGAGACTCCCCGGGGACCCGCCGTGCGCGCGCTAGGGCGGCAGGCGGGCGTGGGGCTCCCCGGGCCGGGCCCCAGCCACCTGCGGCAGGGCCTCCTTGGGCTCAGCCTCCTACTTTGCTCACCTGCTGGGTGGGGGTGCGGCAGCAACACCTGAACGAATGGTCTGGGAGGGGCCGGAGCGGTGGGACTCAGGGCAGAGCAGTGACAGCTCCTGGGGACCAAAGCTGTTACCCTGCTAAGTGTGCGGAGGCCCGAAAAAGGGAGGAGAATGGGGAAGAAATGATGGAGAAAGCCTGAAGGTTCTGCACCTTCTGATGCCCCTCAGCCCTGGCTGGGGAGTCTCTCCACCTTGTCAGAGAAGGTGGGACTGGTGAAGTTTCCTCCTTCGGGCACCTAGGAAGCCAAGGCTCCTGTGAGGCTCTGCCTCCTCCGGGAGAAAGCCCTGGTCCGACACCAGTGTGAGGCAGGAGGCGGGGCCTGCAAGCGTGGATTCCTTAAGAAGGACAGGACTACATTCAGAATCCTGGGTTCCTTGGGGAGAAGGGGCTTGTGGTAAAGCTCTCTGGGGTTTTTGAGGAGGAAGGGGACAGCGGCTTGAGCTCGTGGGTTCCTGGGGGAGGAAGACCTGAGGTTTGGATCCCAGTTCCGAGGGAGGAGGGCTGGGCCCTGCACTCCTGGATTTCTTGGGAGGAGGGGTCCCTTGGGAAGGACAGGACTGCACCCTGGACTTTAGCATTCCTTGGGGTGGAAGAGGCCTGGGGCCTGGATTCCTAGGTTCCTTGGGAGGAGGGGGCCGGGGGCCTGGACTCCTGGGTCCTGGCACCCACCCGTAGAACCGACCTTGCGGGGCCTTCGCCACACACAAGCTCGTGTCTGTGGGTCCGTGTCGGGGGCTCACCATCGCGGCTGGGACCTCCCCGGCCCTCCCCACCCTCCCTGGCCCTCCTGGCCCCCCACCTCATCTGTCCATCTGTCCGATCTGCCCACCTGCCGCGCCCCCCGGGCTGAGGTAGGAGGTTGTATAGTTGAGGAGGACACCCAAGGAGATCACTATACGGCCTCCTAGCTTTCCCCAGGCTGCGCCCTGCACGGGACGGGGCGGCGGGGACCCCAGGCCCACACTCTGCCCTGAGACCCTGGCAGTGGCTAGGTTAGCTCCTCTGTCCCATCCCAGCTTCCGGTCCTCTGTGTCATCTGCTATCTCTTTGGCCTCTCTGTTTCCCCGTGTCTCTTGTGCTCTCTGCCTCTCATGTCCTGACGGCTTCATCTCTCTTCGCACCTTGCCCCTGGCTTCCGGTCTTGGACCCTCCCAGTGGTTCTTCATGTCTGTTCCTCTTTTCTTTGGTCCTCTTTTAGTTTTTTATCACTTGGAGTATCCTGTGTCTGCCTGTCTCTCTATTCCTACCCCCGACCAGGGCCTGTCAGGACTGATAAGTTGCCGGCCTCTGGGTCCCTGAGACCCTTTAACCTGTGAAGACGTCCAGGGTCACAGGTGAGGTTCTTGGGAGCCTGGCGTCTGGCCCGACCACAAACCTAGGGCTTGCAGGCCAGCCCCTGACCCCTTCTTCCTGAGCCTGACCTCTGACCTCTGGTCCCTGGCCATGGCCCCTCCCCCTCTTGTAGTGACCTCACAAAGGTCACCAGCTTCTCCCCAGGCACTGAGATCCTCCAATGGCTCTGCTGGTCCTCGTGAGTGCTGTCCCAGCTAGCCTGCAGTTCCTGCTGGTGCTCAGGGCAACCACGTGGGCCTGTCTCCTGTGCTTCACGACTTACACAGAGCGCCTTGGCATCTGCAGGATGTTTGGGGTAGAGGGCCCCAAGGTTGACCAGTGTGAGGAAGCTTTCACTGGTGCCTTCCAGGGTCTCTCAGACATGGAAATCAGTGAGGAGGGGGTCCCTTCTACATGGACCAGGGACTGGGGAGGAGCTGGCAAGTCTTAGGAAACGGGGAGGGAGGGAGAGACAGACAAGAGTGGAGCACGCTTGGGAAAGAAAACTGAAGTAGAGTGAGAGCCGCCTCAGAGTCAGGGAAAGGGGGCAGAAAGAAGACCCTGGGCGGGACTGGGCAGCAGCTAGGCCGCCGGGGACTTTCGAGCTAAGCCCCCAAGACTCGGGTCCTCTCCCTGGGACGTGATGTTGAGTGGCACCACCTCTCCAGTTCCTGCCTTCACCCACTGTCAGATTATGAGGAGAGAAGCCACCTGCATGACACCTTCACCCAGATGACTCTGTCCCTGCAGGAGGAAGCTGCTGCCCTGGGTGAGTGTCTCCTGAAGTTTGGGCTCAGAGCCCCCAGGATTGGGGGATGAGGAGACTCTGGGTTTGGGTGGTGACCACTGTCTTTGAGGGGTGACATCAGGGACATGAGTGAGACTGGGTGTTTGCCAGGGCAGGTACAGAGGTGGAGGAGTTGCTGATCCTAGAGAGGAGGTGGGGGCGAGTGGAAGGAAGAGACCTAGTGAGGTCTTGTGTAGGTAGACTGGCTGTGACAGGTCCAGCAGCCTCGCCGCATCCCACCTGCCATCAGCTTGTCTGTCTGACGAAGTGGGACGATTCTCTTGCTTCCTGGGGTGGCCTTCTTGACCACAGGACGAATGCATGCATGTTGTCCTTATGATTAAAGCAGTTGGGGGCAGCGCACCAGGTAGGAACTGTGGAGCAGATTGCTGAGGTGAGAGCCATGAAGAGAGATGGGGCCAGATTCCTCCTGGGACAAGGACACATGCCAGCGCTGCATGGAGGAGAACACGCCTGTTGTGGTGTGGTGGGACGTGTGTCACCCCAGGGGAACATGTGTCTTGAGAGGCCGTATTAGCACAGCAGATAGCAGTGATCACACAGGTGACCACTGACATACTGCCCTGAACCCCCAGAGTGGCTTCGTGGTAGGGTCAGAGGGCTTTTGGGAAACCACAGGCGCTGTTTTGTAGGATAAACTGACCATTGCATAGGTCTAGAGCTCAGGGCTTGTTTCTACATCAGTATAGCTTCCTTTTGTTTCCACCATGCTTTATGTCAAAATTCCTCAAAGGGAGAGAAGTTTGTATCCTTCTGGGGAGTCCTCCAGGGGCCAGGGTGGAGCAGGCTTCTGTGGGAGATGCCCCAATCACAAGGGGAGACCCGAGGAACCCTGGAGCTGGAAGGAGAGACACAGGGTTAGGGAGATGCCCTTTCTCTCTCTCTGAGTGCTGTCTCGTCACCCGGGGCTTTGAAAAGACCAGGAAGAAGGTGTGGATCTGGGATTGTGGAACAGACTTGGAGGAGAGTGGAGGAGGCTGGGACTATGGTGACGGACAGGGGTTGGATAGGATGTTGGGGCCTGGCTCGAGTACCTGGGGTCTGACTCCAGAGCTCTTTGGGCTGTGGGTCATCCCTGAAGTGAGTGTGGGAGCAGAGCCCGAGGGGACAGTGATTGTGTGGATGCACTGGACATCCGGGCACAGCTGGACATTTGGATGCCGGGTTCAGCAGAGGCCCATACAATGTGTAAACATGTGGCTATTGAATACAGCAAGAACCCCACTGGGAGCTCAGTTGGGACTAAGTCTGCCAGTGCCCTGCCCTTGCATCGGGCCTGTGGGGCACAGACACACTTCCACAGTAGTTTAGTGTCTCAGCCATGGTGATCTGTGCTTTGGAGGAGCACAAGGTGAAGGGGATGTGGTGATAATTACAGTTGGCTGATCGGATGAGACCCAAAGGAGAAGATCCAGTGGAGCTAAGACCTGACCGAGCTGACTGCGAGAGCCAGATGATGTGGGCAGTGGGTCCGGGTGCAGGGATGAGCCAGTGCGAAGGCCCTGGGGCCAGTGGGGCCCGGAGTGGAGTTGAACTTGAAGGGGTGGCAAAGGACTTGGGGCAGGGAGATGAGTGGGTCTCAGGACCCAGCGACCCCCAGATCTCCTGGGAGGGCTTTTGCTGACATGCAGAGGTCTGGGCCCATCTTTCTCACTGGCTGCCTCAAGGAGCTAGAGCAGAAGTCAGGAGGCCAGTGAGGAGTCCACGGGAGATGACTGGGCCTGTCATGATGGCCCAGCCTGGCCAGGACAAATCAGGGCCTAGGGGTAGGGCAGGAGGAAGGAGGAGCAACTTCGAAGGTTTTACTGTGTGCTACACCTGCCTCAGGTATGGACACACATTAAGCTCTTTAACAACACCTTGTACCAGCCCTGTAGGATGGGTTTAGGGCCCCACTTTCCAGGTGAGGAAGCTGGGCTCAGCTGGACCGGAAGGGTGGACCTTGGAGATGTTTGGGGCTAGGCTGGCCTAGGCTCTGGACCAGAGTGGTGGGGAGAAGCAAGGGTGAGTGCCTGGCCTCTCCCAGATGACCGGCCAGAGAGCAAGGCCAGTGGGCCTAGGGCTGCCTCTTGGTGGCCAAGAATGGTATTGTCTGTGTGTGAGTCATGGAGAGGAGAGAGTGTTAGAGCATCCCTTACCTGGAATCTGAAATCTTGCAAAATCCGAAACTCTTGTGAGGGTCACCATGACTCTCCAAGTGGAGAATCCCACATCTGACCTCGTGTGACAGGCCTCAGCCCAGGGGACACGTGACAGAGCCTGCACTCAGAATACTGTGTCAGATGACCTTTGAGCTCTGGGTATAAGGTGCAGGTGAAACACAAAGAAAAGTCGTGTTTAGGATTGAGTTCTATCTCAGCATTACCTCAACTACCCTAAATTTTAAAAAGTCCGAACATGTGGAACATTTCTGGTCTGATGGGTTTTGGGTAAGTGACACTCAGGCTTTATAGAAAAGAGGGCAGAATACTGGAAGGAGGATTGGGTGTGGAGGCTTGAGCTGGGTTCAGGTGTAGCTCAGACCACTTCCTGAACTGATCCGTGCCTCAGTGTCCCCGTCTCACATCTGGAAATGGTCACATCAGCAGCGTACCTTCTACAACACATTGTGTGCACTTGAAGCCCGGCCCTCTAAGGTCTGATGGTCACTCCTCCCATTCCAGGCCCAAAGGGTGCTGCTAGATGCTTTAGGATCCGCATGCTTTTATGTTGTGTGGCATTTAATACCTGCCACCAGCCCTGTGGTCCCTATTTTATCAGTGTAGAGAGGATCAACAAGTTGTCACTTGGCCAGGGGTCACATAGGGATGAGGGCTTGCACCCCACCCCTCAGGTGTGAGACAGGCTCATAGATGGATGTCCTGGGACTCAAGGCCACATGATCTGGACCAGAGCTGAAGCTCCTAACTGCGTGTCCCTCTTCAGGAGAGACTTGAATAATAATCCTGTGCCTTAGGGTGCAGTGGTGTAACCCACACCTTTGCCGTTTTGAACCTTTTGCCTCACCCCCCCCCCCACCGCAGCCTGTATACCTCCTCAGCTTACTTGGTATGGTCCACGCTCCCCCTCCCATGAGTCATTTGGTTTGGCCCAGGAGGTTTCAAAGACTTCCAGCTTTCTGGCCTCTCATTTGAGCGCCCTACTCTGACCACATCCTCCTGGCCATCCTGCTGTCTCCAGACCACACTCCTGTTCTGTGGCCAAGGACAGACCTCTAAGTCCTTGACTTCTCATTTTGAACCCACTTCTTGGCTTCAGTGGCCTTTCTCTCAGACTGTGCACCCCGGTGATCCACGCTTCAGCCTTCAGCCCCCGCCCTTTTTTTTGGCTAGCCTGGGGATTGAACCTAGGGCCTTCACCTTGAACTCCATCCCCAATCTTTTTTTTTTTTTTTTTCTTTTTCTCCCCCAGACAAGGTATTTGTCAAGTCATTAAGCTTAGCCGGGCTAAACTGGCCAGGCTTGGCTCTAACTTGCAGTCCTTCAGCGTCAGCCTCCTCGAAGGCTGTCCAGCCAGTGTCCTCTGATTCCCTCCCTCCTTGCATGGCATTAAATCATAGAGGAGCCTTCCTTCCCCTCTTCATAGTGTCTTTAGCAAACCAGAAGTTTATTTCTCCGAGTAAAATAAGCATTGAGTTAGGCATTTGGGGGAAGCACCAGGTGGCAGTTCCAATTTCTTGTGGACCCGAGCTCCTGCCTGCGTGGTTCACATATGCCACTTTGAGTCACATCTCAGTTGCTATAACTTGGTCATGTGGCCCTGAGGCCTGGCAGTGAAATCTTTTAGCTGGGAGGAGAGGAAAGCATTTCTCAGATGGAGTGTGGTGTTCTGTTACCGAAGATAAAAGTTACCTGTTTGGCGGCCACGTAACAAAGTGTCACAGACGGAGGGCCTTAAACAATAGAAGTTATTTCTCCACAGTTGCACAGGCTTGGAGTTCAAGATGAGGGTGGTGGTGTGTGCAGGCAGGGCTGGTTTCTCGTGTGGCCTGCAGATGGCTCCTCCCCCTGTCTCTCCCCATGGTCCACGCCCTAAGTCCCTCTTCTCAGAAGTGAGACTCGTCTCACTGGTATTCACATTCATACTGGACGAGAGCCCATCATGATGGCCTTGTGGGAGCGTCATCTCTTTTTTCGTTCTTTTTGAGACAGGATCTCGCTGTGCAGTTCAGGCTGGCCTTGAGCTCACTTTGTAACCCAGGCTGGTCTTGAACTCACAATGATCCTCCTACCTCAGCCTCCTGAGTGTTGGGATTACAGGCGTGGGCCACCAGGCCCAGCTCACCTCTTTATAAGATTAGCCCACTCTCTGAATACAGTCATATTCTGAGGCTTGGGCGTTTAGGACTTCAGCATATGACTAGGGCAGGGGGACACAGTCTGTGTACTGCCACACCCTGGTGGCATACCCTCACTGCATGTCAGGTATCCAGCAGTGCCACCTCCATGGGGTGGACTGGGCTGTCCTCTAGAAACCTCACAAAATCTTACAGCCTGGAGGCCGACAGAGGGGTCAGAAGCAGAAACTGTGGACAGTGCCCCTGAAAGAGGGAGACAGGAATAGCGCAGCTTGGGGGGTGTGTGTGTGTGCGCGCGCACACACACACACCTGCCCTATTTTTTAAATGTATTTGGTTGGTTGTTACAGGGTCTCACTATGCAGCTCAGACTTGCAGTGATCCACCTGCTTTCAGCCTCCCCAGCGCTGGGATTACCGGCCTGCGCCACTATACTCTGGACTCTGGCTGGCTCAGTCCGCCCTGGGGGGCGGGCGGGCTGGCGCAGCATGTGGTACCTGGGATCCAACCGTGGTACCAGTGTTGGCCTAAGCTTGCCGAAGTAGGTGCTTTAGTCCGCTGAGCTATCTCGCCAGCCCTGTGTGTCTTATTTAAAGGGTGTAGCTGCCACCAAGCTGGCAGCTAATTGCTGCCTTATGGCAACTCCGTCTCTGCAGTACAGCTCCCTGCCCCCAAATTCTTTTTTTTTTTTTTTAAGACATGCCAAACATTTTATGTGACCTTCCCAAATTTTATATATTGGTAACCGGCTCATTAAATAATAGGAAGAAAAACAAAACACTTCAGGCCAAATATAACACATCCAAGAGATGGATCTGGGCCCTAGGTCTCCCCTTGTGGTCTCCAGTTCCAGTTGGGATCTGGAATTCATGTTTCACATATTCATCAAGCTCTTTCTAAGAAGTCTCATGAGCTCTTTTTTTGTATTTTAGGGAAGGGTTTACAGGGTGTTTAGGGTCTTACTACTAGATTGGAGTTGTAGTGATCTGCCTGTTTACAGCCTCCCAAGAGCTGGGATTATAAACTCACGCTACCACACCCGTCTTAATTGCTGTCTCAGCGCACCCTGAGGGCGGGGTTGGGGCCTGGGGCCGGCTGGCACGGCAGTCCTGGGGGTCCAACCCCGTCCCTGCAGCTGCTTGCATGCGCTTTAATCTGCTGAGCTATTTGGCCCACTCATGAGCTCTGAGGACAGCACTAAAGAAAGACACACTTGGCCGATGGACTTAAATATCGACGTATATAGATGTGTCTTGCAAACTGGTGAGAACTATGCACGAAATGAATTGGGTACTATGAGAGAAAAACAGACTGGATTAGGGTATAGATTTGTGGCAGTGGAACACCTTTAGGGAAGTGACATGAGGTTAACACGTGGAGGATGACCAGGAATAGGGGAAGATGTGCTCCAAGCCGAAGTTGGCATGTGCAGAGGCCCTGAGTGCTAGGGAACGTGGTTCTCTGTGAAGGGAACTGAAAGTAGGCAGAAGGGTTCAACAGCGAGGAAGAAGGAATTCTTAAGTCAGCACCCAGAAGGCCTAGTGGATCCGGGTGAGGAATTTGATGGTTATCATCCCTTCTTGCCCAACAAGATAAAGGCAGATATAGCCAAGGGCTTCCATCCAGCAGAGACTGAAGGCCCTGGAGGAGGTGAGGAGGCAAGAGCTGTGTGTGGTACTGAGAGAGACCTAAGGGTGCAGAAGGGACAGACACCGTGAGGGCGAGTCCTTTGCCAGCCATAGGCCAGGGCTGGTTCTACAGGGCCCTCCCCACTCTGCAGGGTCCTTTGAGGTTGCCTTTCCTGCTGCTGCAGAAAAGATGAAGACGGCCATTCTACAGCTTAAGAAAGGTAAAATAGAAGCACGGTGAGAAATCCCACTCCAGGGTCCCCTCGGTAGTTCTCCAAGAGCTGGGTCCCAGAATGTGGGACTTCTGGCTGGCTCACTTTGCCCTGGATCACTGCATCTGGCTGGCTCTGGCCCATTGGCATGTGTCCTATCCAGCTAGCACCCTTCTTGGGACAGTCCTGTGCGCCCCCTACATTCCATAGAGATGACCAGCAGGAATCATGAGCCTGCCTGGTATGCCTGGGGAGGAGCCCCGCGGGTATGGCCCCGCCCACTGGAGGAGGATGCTGGGTTTGGCCCCGCCCTGAGGAGCTCTGGGTGCCTGGTCCCGCCCCTCGGAGGGGTGCTGTGTGCCTGGCTCCGCCTCCTTTGGTTTTGGTGTCCTGCTAGGTAAAAGACTTTGGGAGCTTTTCTATTGGGACCTTTCCCGGGCTTTCAGGGTAGTGACGTTTCCTCTCTTTCTGCAGTCCAGCCCTGCATCCCTCCCTGCGGTAAGGATTCAATGACAAACTCGGAATCCTCGGGTAAGGGAGGTGATTTGGGTCGAAGAGCATGAGTGGGACTCGGATCGGGAGGCCTCTAAGTGCCTTGGAGAAAATAAGTCAACCAGGTCAACGGTCTGGGGTCTAGGTCAGCGGGGAGAGGTCCCTAGAGCGTTTACATAGTGACACAGGCAAGGCGGGTTCATTTCCCGGAACCTGGCCAAAGGACACAGATGGGGCTCCTGCAGCAGCCTAGGCCTGCAACCTCACCCGCAGGGATCCAGGAGGTCAGCCGGCGCTTCCTCTGCCACGGGTGCTACTCCACCTTGTGCGACCTCCCACTGGACTGTCCAGGTGAGGGTGGGCGCTGGGGGCTGAGCCACCCTGGGAGCACGGGGGGTGAGGGCGGGGTCTGCGGTGCCACTCCATGCCTTCAGTGCAGGATGTGAGGGTGAGTCGCGGCGACCAAGCCCTATTCTCCTGCGTGGTGGGCTTCACGCTGCCGGAGGAGGAGGTAACCTACTCCTGGAGCTTCGCAGCAGGTGTGAGTCGGGGCGGGCGCGCCCCAGATTGTAGAGAGGCGGGTGGGTTCACGTTCAAGGGGTGCTCATGGGGAGGTCCGCGTAGCCACAGGCCTCCTGCAAGGGGAGCCCCAAGGCTTAGGAAGGTGAGGTCCTGGGATGGGCGTGTCAGCACTACAGAGAACGGTGAGGTGTTGAGGAAAGGGAAGGGGTATAGGCTGGGGGCGGGGCCAGGCTACGCCGGGGCTTGCAGCTGGGCAGTGTCTGTAGGACCTGGCCCAGGCGGACCCCTCTCCCGACCGACCCGCAGCTCCGGACTCGGGACGCGTCCTATTTCCGAGATATGCCGCGGGCCCGAGGGTACCTGGCGCGCATCCGGCCGGTGCAGCCCACGCACCGCGGGACCTTCTGCTGCTTGATTCAGCACGACCAGCGCCCCCTGGCGCGGCTCTACTTCTTCCTGAACGGTGCGGGCGGGGTCGGCGTGGGCGGGGCCTCCTGGCGGGGCGGGGCCGGCGGGGCTGACGCACCGCAGTGACCGGCCCGCCCCCGCGCGGGGAGACGGAGCTGCAGGTCACGTTCCGGGAAGTGCTGCGCTGGGCGCCGCGGGACGCGGAAATGATCGAGCCCTGGAGGCCCAGCCTGGGTGAGCTGCTGACCCGGCCAGAGGCTCTGACGCTGGGCAACCTGGCCCTGCTGGCCGCTGTCATGGCCTTCGCATCTGCCAGTGCGACGGTGCTGGTGTGGTGAGTCCGCGTGCAGCTCTCCCTCTTTGGCCCTCCCTCAGCCCCGGGGCTCCAGGTCCTTTCACCTTTGAGATCCAGGCCCCAGGACCTATAATTCTGTCCTGGCCATGCACCCACCCCACCCCCACTCCCTTATTTCCCCAGGATGTTCTTTCGGTGGTACTTGAGTGGCGACTAACAAAGGTACCTCGTCCTAATCCTGTTTTCATTCGTGAAATAAAAAGCATACATTTCTGCTCTGGGGTCTTCGGCTTCTGAAGGTGGCAGTGTGCTAGAAAGGCCGAGGTGATTCTAGTGCCCATAGGATAGTAGGGGCTCAGCTGTCGCAGGCAGGCCCTGGCCTGAGGCTGTTACGCTCCAGTCCACACCCCGCTTGCAGCTTTTGCAGCCCCTCATCCGGCCCTATGCAGAGTCCCAGTGTTGCCCTGGAAGCCTGTTGTCCTTCCCTTTGGAGAGAGGTCTCCATCCATCCACTTAAGAGTGCCGAGTCGTGTGAAATCTCTTCAGTTTCAAATCCTTTACCAAGTCTGCTCCTTTGTAACTCGTGTCCCTGTGGTTCTGGTCACTACTGTGTCCTGTCTGGGTCACCGTGGCAGCCTCCCAACTGCATCCCTGTCCCTGCTGGGCCTTGGCCCTCTGAAGGCCATTCTCTACGAGCTGGAGTAATATTTTACATCACAGCGGTCCAGCCTTTTGGCTTGCCTGGGTCACACTGAGTGAGGAGGAATGGTCTTGGGCTGTGTGCAAGATATAGACTGGGTTTTTCCTTTATTTATTTATTTATTTATTTTTTAAGACAGAGTCTCGGGGCTGGGGATACAGCTCAGTAGAATAAGCACTTGCTTGGCAAGTGCAAGGGCCTGAGTTCAATTCCCAGTTCTGCTGACCAAAAAAAAAAAAGATTGAGTCTCACTATGCAGTTCAGGGTGGCCTTGAACTCACTTTGCAGCCCAGGCTGACTTCAGAGTCACAGCTGACCTCCTGCCTCAGCCTCATGAGTGCTGGGATTGCAGGCATGCGCCACCACACACTACAAACTGTGGTTAATGTGTTTAAGTAACATGACTTAAAATATTTGTACTTAATAAATAATTTTACAAAACAGCACAAGCCGAGTCTTGAGTGCTTACACGTCTGCTTATTAACAAGAAATGCACCTTGTCACAGGTATGCACACACATCGCTGTGGGTAGGCTGAAGTACTGTTATTTGTGACTGGATTTTACTCATCAACTCACGTGTGTCATGTCTGATAAATGGGGATTTTGAGGGTGGGACAGGCGCAGCAGGCACCCGGTGCTGTCCAGCAGCCTCCCCAGTGCCCTGTTGTCAGCTGCCCCATCCATGTTGCACCCCATCACCAGGCAGTTGAGCAGGAACAATACTGCTGAATACCACATCAGTGTGTTAACAGGTTTTGACCCGTGGGACTGCATGCGACTCCTTAGAATATGCCAGATTGGGTTGCTTCTCTGCTCCATGTTTTTCAGTGACTCCCTACTGGCTTCAGAACAAAAGCCAGTGCCTGAATCGGGGTGAAGGTGCCCCACGGACTGAGCTCTGGCCGACCTTCCAGGCCTTGACCCTTCCAAAAAATCGGGGTGGGGGAGTGGCAGGGAAGGCACCCATGGTTTTTCTACCTGCAGTTCCTCTGGGCTTCTTTTCTTGTGGTTCTTTGGTCTCTCCCTAGGATTTTGGTTCACGTTGTTTCTTGACTAGATTAATTTTTTTTTCTTTTTTAAGTTTTTCTTTGTCCAGTTCATTATGGTTTTCCTGGAGTAGCCGTTACGTGTCTTAACTCAACCCCCATGACACCTGCATGAGTCTAGCACTAGAGGGGAGTCTCTACCTCCCCTCTGTCGCCCTCCTACTTAGCTCCTGGGGCCTCCAGTTTTAGTCCCTTGGACATTCAAAGCTTGTTTCACCTCCAGGCCCTTGCATGTGCTCCAGGAACTCCAGGAACCCACCTGGCTCTTGCTGTGCAGGCTTCAGCCCTCATGCTGCCTTTGTCCTGACCGTTCTGTCTCTGTGGCCGCTTGCCACCCTTTCACTAGCTTGTGCATGCAACTTGTGGGTACACTGTTGATAAACCATGTTTTCATCGGTTCTGTTGCCTCTCCCTAGGAGAAGCTGCTGAGTATGGCTCCTTTTTCCCCGTTGTGTTCCCCTTCATCGAGTCTATCACTCAGTGTGCACTTACTGAACACTTACTATGTGCCAGGTATTTTCATAGAACTCCAGGACTGGTAAAGAAAAATGAGAAGAGGAAAAAAATATCTGGCCTCTCCTTGAACTTAGACACTAGCTGATACTAAAAGCTTCCTCTACTCGATACTTATGACCTCAAGGTTCAAGACCTAGTGCTGTTTCTATAATGTTTTTTGTTTTGACCTTACCAACTAATTCCCCAACTCTCGGGATATTAGTTGACTGTTCATTATTTAATTCTGATAGCAACTACCAGAGCACATGTCAAGTGCTAAGGATTTAAGGGTTCACATCCACAAGATTGGTGCCCCTTTAGATACCAGTCACAGATAGTGGTGTTGGGCTACCCACGCTAATATCCAGCTTGGGTACAAAGGTAGGGGATCTGAAAATCCACCCCCACCCCAATTCAATAATTTTGCAGGAAGGATTTCATAACTTGATAAGGTATTGAGTAATTCATTATCAAGGATGTTATATAGAGGGTGTTCATAGCCAGGTAAAGAAGTACAGGGTAAGGGCTGGTGGGGTCTCCATTGGTGACGTCTAGGTCCCTGTGGAGGTGGGGAGCAGCACGCTTCGGGTATGTGGATGTGTTACCATCCTGGAGGCTCTCCAAGCCCCACACTGTGTCTTCCTGGTACCAGCGCAGTCAGTGGCTGACCGTCTACACCTCCGCCATTCCCTAGGGGGTGGTTGGGGAGGAAAGCTCCAAGTGTCCAGTCATGGCTTAGTCACGCTGGTGGCCAGCTGCCATCCAGGAGTCCACCAAGACTGAGCAGGATGGAGGCTGATCCTACCACCAGGAAATTCCAAGGGTTTAGGAGCTCCATAAGAGGCTCCCGTCATCCATGTGCATAGCAAGTGACAGGGTGTTTGGAGCTGTAGATCTAGGGTAGAGGTCTCACTTTTTTTCTTACCATATCCCAGGAAGAGATTAATAAAATACAATCATGTTAAGTCATACAAGACTACATGGAGAAGAGATGGCAGAGAAACAGACTGTGAGAGTTGTGAGGCAGGTGGTGTCAAAAGGATCTTAGGGCGAGACCCGGCCTAAGAGACGGTGACTTTTGAGTACAGACTGCAGGAGCTCGGGTGGGCACCATTTAGGTATTTCTGTTAGGAGTGTTCCAGGCTAAACTGGCAGGAGCAGAAGCCAAGGAGGCAGGCGGCCAGTGTGGTTGGAGCAGGGCTTCAGGAAATGAGTACTCGGTGTCAGAAAGAGAAGGGAGGGGTAGCCTGCAAGACGTTGGCGACTGTGAGGTCTGATTTTCCTCTAAGATGAGAGTCATCAGCAAGGCCGGGATCTGATGTACAGGGCTGCAGTAGGGCTGACAGCCGAGGGACAGGTGTGGAGGTCAAGGGACTGCAGGTGGTACAGTCACTTAGGCAAAAGATGAAGCTTCGGGACAAGGTGGTGACAGGGAAGGTGAGGAAGTGTGGCTTCAGCTCCTGTCCAGAAGTGAGACCCACTGAGGTTTGCTTAAGAAGCAAGAGTTTTGGGAACCACATGTTATAATGGAAACATTTTAGGTTTGTACAGTCCAGTCTGGCGGCACCCACCACTGGTGCTCAGTGTGGAACTATGTGCATAACCTTCAGTAGATTTAATTAGTGTAATAGTCCCTGCTCTGTGACAACAGAAGTCTCAGGGGCACGTGCCCCTGGGCACTCTTAACAGATCACACTGCTCTGTTTGTTGAGCTCCCTGAAGCGAGGAGCTGTCTTTGCAAACCTGGCAGAGGGTGGGTGGGACTCAGCAAGTTATGTTTTTGGCTTAGTGGATCAATGAATGACATAAATATATGCAGGGTCCCACACGGAGGAGTGGCGATGGTTGTGGACAGTATAGCTCTGCAACAATATAGCTCTGAGTCTGGGAAACTTGGGGAGCAGGTTTCCTAGAGATCAGGGGAAGAAAAGGGAGTGGGTGTCAATGTCTGTAAGGATGTGGTGTGTGAATATACACATCTGGAATTCAAGGGCGAGGTCTGGTCTGAAAATCAAAGATTGGGAGTCCTGTCTCTTAAGCACAGCATGGATGAGGTGCTCAGATCCTATCTTGATTACTGTTCTCCTTACTAAGACAAAATCCAGGACATCGAAATTAAGGAAGGAAGGGTTTATTTAGCTCACAGTTTGTAGCAGTTTCAGTCCATGATCAGCTGGCTCTAAGGTGGAGTGGCTTGGAACAGGGGCAGCACTTCAGAGCAGCAGAAGACAGCAAAAGCAATCAGAGCAAAAAAGCGGGGCTGAGTGGAGCAAGCCTCTTTTCTTCCCTTATGTTGCTTGCAGGATGCCGGGTAGCACTTACAACGTCTCCATGTCCTCCTTTTGCACAGGCTCAGGACATTTACAAAGTGCCCATCCTGCCCCTCTGCTGAGTCATTTAGTTAAACTTATAAAACTTCTCCAGTTGACACAGCAACATCTTAGAGCTAGGGCCTGCCCTCTACACCCTAGGAAGTAGAGTTGCTAAAGTATTTCTTTAAACTTGTAAACTACTTAACTTGACACAATGTATCAACCGTTATAAAGCTCCTGGGCTCCAGGGGAAGCTGGTGTAGATGGATAAGAGGAGGAGGTTTCTCCAATGTGCAGTAGCCTGGGGCCAGCCAGCCAGCACAGCGGACTAAAATGCCTGCTTAGGCAGTTGCAGGGACTCCAGCGCTTGGGAGGTTGAAAACAGGAGGATCACTGTGAGTCCGATCTGTGTAGTGAACCCTGTAGACCCTGTACTACAAATACATGCAAAACAAAACAAAACAAAAAACCAATGTGCAGCAGCCATGGAAAGAGGACCCAGACAGGATCCAAAACTAAGGAAAAATATTTCAAGGAGAGAGTACCTAACTGTGCCAGGTCTGCGAGCGTGTGTGCTGGAGGCCTGTGAAGTGGCCACTGGTTTTGGAGCTGAGGACATCACGGTGAGCGTGACAAGAGCAGCTTCCACCGGTGGCTGCACAGATCTATAACCTTAGGGTTGTACATTTGGAAAGGGTGGCCCTTGCGGGAAAGACATTGGCGGCAAGTACAGCAGCTTTCAAGTTGGGCTTGAGAACAGGAAAAGAAATGGAGAGACAGGTTGAGGGAGAATTTGAAAAGTGTGAAGGGTGGGTGTAGTGGCACATGCCTGTAATCCCAGCACTTGGGAGACTGAGGCAGGAGGATTTCTGTGAGTTCCAGGCCAGCCTGAACTACACAGTAAAATCACCTCAAAAAGCAAAGACAAGAAAGAAAGATGGGAGAGAATAGTACATCCAGTTGCTCAGGGGCAAGAGCCCCTTCAGGGAGGGAAACTGGTTAGTGCAGATCAGCTGGGGAGAAGGGCTGGAAGGAGACCTCAGTCTGCGGAGTGGGGAGGGCTCTGGGGTCACGTGATGGGCGGCTGATTTGCCCTCAGCAACATGGAGACTGTGGGGCTGAGGACTGAAAGTTTTCTCCTGGAAACCCCATTTAGTGAGACAGGAGCTTGCTCCGAGTGAGGCTGGGAGGTGGAGGTGGATGTGATGGTCCGGCTGCTTAGCCAGGGCACGGAGCGGCCGCCCCCTGGGCTGGCAGCAGGTACTCTGCAAGGGCCTGCGTGTTCCCGGAGTAAGGTAACCCTCATCAAATGCCGATCTGTGAATTAATATTCCTGTTCCCCATAGAGGGAAGCGCGGATTCCGGGAAGGTGAAGCAATGCCCAGGCCTGGTCCAAGCAGTCAGCGTCGAAGACTGAGCCCAGAGTTCTCAGCCATGGAGACCCACTCTACCCAAGTTCTCAGAAAACTGGACAGGGTGCTCAGAAGAAAATAAATAAAATTCTTTATTCCATCCTAGTCACAGTACAAATAACATTAAATAAGAGCAGGGCGAAAGTGGGGCCCTTTCTCCCTGATCCTAAGCTCCACATACCCTGATCAATAAATAGCCCCATAGTCCCAGCCCCATAGTCCAGACTGCCACACCTTGGGTCCATGCCTCTCTTCGCCGAGGAGCTAAGCTGAGGCCCAGGCTCCGGGGTGCCCAGGCAGGCGCTCATACCTGCACGCGGTAGCCCCCGGCCCGCCTCCGGCAGAGCCTGCGCACGCCCACCCAGTAGAACGCCAGCATCACAGCCCAGTAGCCCACGTAGGCGGCCGCGCCCACGGCGAGGTGGTGGCCCTCGGCGACCCGCGCAGGGCTGCTCCAGTCCGCCCGGGCCTCCTGGGCCACGCTGCGCACCAGGCCCCCGAGCAGCAGCAGGGCCCAGAGCGCCAGCGGCAGCACCGGGACGTAGTTGGCCGCCAGCTTGCGCCGGCCCGAGGTGCCCCAGCCGCTCTGGTTCATGGTGAGCAGCGCCAGGAACTTGGCGGGCAGCAGGCCGCACATGTAGAGCGGCGCGTACAGCGACAGCAGCACCATGCGCCCGCAGCCACGCAGCCAGGCTGCGAAGGCCGCCTTGGCCAGCGCCACACCCTGCACGCACAGCAGCACCCAGAGCAGCGCCCACGGGCGCCCCGCGTAGAACAGGCGCAGTACGGTGGCCGCCACGAAGAAGGGGAAGAGCCCGGACACCACGGCCTCGTAGGTCATCCACGCGTGGTGCCGGTGCCACCACAGCGCGTTGTACAGCCACTCGCGGAAGTAGGACTTGGACCAGCGTGTCTGCTGACTGAGCCAGCGCAGGAAGGACGAGGGCGTCTCGGAGTAGCAGCGCGAGCGTGACGTGTACCTGAGGTGTAGGGCGCAAAGGAAGGGGTTGGACAGAGCTGGGCGCACCCGGCCAGCCAGTTGCTGAATCTCTCTGGGCCTCGGGTTTTCCGACATGCAAAACAATAAAAGTGCTGATCTACTCTGGGAGGCTGAGACAGGAGGCTATCGAGTTTGGGTGCCACGTGGGCTATGTAGAGAGGACTTGTCTCAGAATTAAAAAAGAAAAACCTGAATTCAATCTCCAGTGGTGAAAGAAGGGAAGGAAAAAGGAAAGAAGAAAAGGAGAAAGGGAAGGGAGGTGGAGAGAAAGCAAGAAAAGAGAAAGGAGAAAGAAATGGAGAGACAAAGAAGGAAAGGAGAGGAAAAGAAAGAAGGTGGAGAGGGAGAGAAGAAAAAAGAAAGCGAAGGAGAGATGGAGAGAGAAAAGAGGGAGAAAGGACAAGAACTAAAGAAGAGAGGAGGGAGAAGGAAAAAGAAGAGAAAAAAGAAATGGAGGGAGGGAGGGAGGGAGGGAAGGAGTCTGGTCCTGGGAGGACTCCGGGAGGCCTGTGACAGGATTGAAGGCCAAGGGCTTAGGCCTGGGCCCAGCGCTGGCTCCGGAAGCAGCAGCGCCTGTGGTGTCAGCAGTGACTAATGCGGTGATGCGGGATCGCTAATATCCTTAGAGTTCCTGAGCGATTGCTAACGCTGTCTGTCGCTCGGGCATTACTAACACGGCTGTGCTTAGCATTCCTGGTAGGTCCCTGGCTGAGGAACAGGGCAGGGGCTGCTACCTGGGGTGGGCCGTGTGTCAGTCCTCATGGAACCCCCTTCCTGTGGCTGTGGAAGACCTCAGTGATGGGTCCCTGTGCTTTGGGCCACGCCCGCAAGGCCACATAGAGTTCCCTGTGGAAAGTCATGGGGCCACCAGCTGTTAGCTCCTTATAGGAAGTCCAGCTGTTTGTCCCCAGGAGCCCTGGGTGACAGTGTCCCGGCACCTCCCTGTGTCACTTGACATCCGCAGTGGCCTGCCTGCTTCTGTCCTTGCAGCCTGTACTCAAAACAGCTGGCAGAGGGATGCTGTCACATGTCACTCCTCTGCTGCAAACCTTCCAGGAAGCTGCATGTGGCTCACCCCTGTAATGCTAGCACTTTGGGAGGCTGAGGCAGAAGGACTGGAGGTTTGAGTATAGCCTGGGCAACTTTAGTAACTTGATGAGATCCTAATAAAATAAAAAACTGTGAAAAGCTTGGAGATGTAACTTAGTATGAAAGCCCTGAGTTTAATTCCTAGGACCCCAGGATAGCAGCGGGGAATGAAAATATAAAACCCAAAGCCACTCCAGGGTTCCCTGTCCTCAGTCTAACTCCCATCAGCCTCCCAGAGGATCCTGCGAGCTCTTACTGTCCCTCTGCTCTCCCCTAACTCCGCTGTCAGCCTCAGTCCCCATACCGCCACCCAAACTCTGCCTTCCACACCTCTTCCCACCCCCAGAGTGTGGGGCACCCTTCAGTGTGTACCCTTAGTGTGTGGTACAGACTGTCACCATGCTATGCAGTCTACTCACAGCTGCTTGACTGCCTGCTCCCCAGCCAGTGTGAACATGAGTCTGTGTCCCCAGAGCTTAAAACCTGCCAGGTGCTTAACGAGTGTTTGTCCATGGAGAGAGAACTGGGCAAAGTACCTGTGGCTCCCTATGGTATCCTATGCACTCTCTAGGTCTTCCAAAGGGGGGTCCCTGGAACTTCAGGAGATCTGGCTCCTGTTCTCCCAGGTCATGTGGAGTCACTTGTCTGAAGGAGATCCGGGGCTCTGCTCCTCTCTCATCCAACTCCTCCTCTTTTCTCTTCTTCCTCTTCCCTTTCCTCTCCTTTCTTCTTCCTTCCGCTTTTCTCATACCTTCCTTCTTTCCTTCCATCCTTCTCTTTCCTCATTTTCTTCTCTCTCCTCTTTTTCTTTCTTTTCACCTCCTCTCTTTCTCTTCTTCCCCTCTTCACTCTGTATGTGTTGGCTGTCCACTAGTTGGGGTCAGACCCTACCTCACCCACCTGTCTCTCACCTCCCTCTTCACCTGCAGCAACCCTCACTGCCTTGGTTTCCAGATAGTGTCAACTCACCCCTCCCACCTTGTCTCATCTGATGGAACCCATTGGTCACATGGTTCAATGCAAATGTCTCTTGGTATTTTCCTGTTTCCCCTAATATCTCACGTGGTAGAACTCCATTGCCATGCAGATTACCTTGGGTTTGGATGATTCCCAACACACACACACACACACACACACACACACACACACACACGCACACTCACTGGCCTCCCCATGTACCCACTGCCCAGCCCCTTCAGCTTACTTGGTGGCATAGCCCATGCTCAGCATGCGGTTGGTGAGGTGCCGGTCATCCCCAAAAGTGCAGTGTGTGCCCAGGAACTTCTGGTTGTACCAGGCCTCTAGGAACTGCTGAAGGAGCTTGTTTCTGTATAGGCCTAGGTGGTGGTGGGACCCAGAGCATCAGCCTTTGCTGTCCCAAGGATCGGCCAGCCCAGCCCCATCTTCCACTTCAAGCCCATACTTTGGATTTTGCCTAGTCTCCGTCTTCTCTCCTACTGCGGCTCCAGCCCCAGGCCTGGGTTCAAGCCCATTCCCACATGCGCACCATTAGGCCACACCATTTGGCTGTAAATCCTCCCATGCTCATTCCAGGGCCTTATGTATCCTCAGCCCTAGCCTCAACCCACCTCCAACATCAAGTGGGGCCCAACCCACTTGCTGACATATTCTGGGCCTCTCCCACCCTCTCCTGTAGTTCCTTCTCCAGCATGGCTCTCCTTTTTCTGTCTGTGTCCCTTTCCAACCCATTCCCCACCCCAAGACCATCTCCATGCCAGCGCCTCATCCTGTCTCATCTCAAGTCTACCCCAGGCTTGTCTTTGCCCACAGTCCAGAACACATTTGCCCCCCCTTGGGCTCCCCTTTTTCCATGTCACCCAACTCTCTCCCCCACTCACCCAGGGGACCGCTGATGCAGGACACACAGTGGAAGTAGCTCTGACAAGCTCGCTCCACATTGAAGGCAACCCAGTAGCGCAGGCTACTTAAGAAGCTGACCCAGGAGTCCAGGGGGTTAAGGATCCGAACATCGCCGCCAACTGCCCCAACGTGGGGCTCCTCATCTAGCACCCGCACCAGCTCCAGAAGTGCCATGGGGTCCAGCCTTGTGTCTGAGTCACAGACCTGTGAGGGAGAAGGGGCCAGGATCAGAGGAGACACCTTTGCAGGGTTGGTGCTGGGGTGGGTGGGTGGGTGGGGGCACCAAGGGCTGGAGGAAGGGCAGCTGGGGCTCTCTGTCAACAACCGCAATATAAATGTGAAATATTTACTCATGTTCAATGTCTGATTACTTCTTAAGATGAACTACCAGGCCATGTTCTTGGAAAATACCCATGTCTAGTGTCCATGACACTTGCTTCTAACAGACTACGGTAAAAGGGATGGGCAGTGCTATCACTCATTATATTACCTTTGATGGAAGTGAAGAATGAGTTTTCCAACATAATGAAGGCCCCACATGTTGTAACTATAAGTTAATCAAAAGCAAACTGTCCTGGGTCAGCTTCCTGACTTTTCCTGGGTGGGGCTGACCCAATCAGGTCAGGCCTTTTCAAAGAGTATCTAGGTGTCAGACTCTGGCTTGCTGGCCTTTGGTAGGCAAGCTACTACGAAGATTCTGTGGCTTCAAGAAATATTCTCCCAACAAACACAGGTGCTTGGGAGAGAACCTCTGCTCCTGGGTAAGAGCCAGGCTCGGCTGACACCCGACTGCAGCCTGGTGACACCCTGATCAGAACAGCAATTGGTGCTCAGACTCCTGACTCACAGAAACGGTGAAGTCATAAGTTGTAATGGCAACCAACAGACACGTGTGTTGTTTCAGGCTGCCAAACTTATCATAATCTGTTTTGCAGCAATAAAAATCTAATGTAGCCTATTAGTGACTAAATCTACAGGGAATAGCTGAGGGAATGACTAAGTAAATAAACAAATCTCTAGACTGAGTGCATAGATGGATGGATACACAGAGTCTCAATGTCAAAGAAAAAGAGAGAGGAAGGGATCTCTGTTTTTAATAGTTAAGTGAATGACTAAGAATGACCGGTCACCCTGAATGGAGAGATTGATGCATGAGTGAATGAGTGGAGGAATCTCCACACTGTATGAATGAAGATTGGGAGGAGGAATATTACACCACATGGATGGAGAAACTCATGAATGAGTCTCCATGTGAAATGGATGGAGAGATGAATGAACAAATGAATGTCTGAATGGAGGAAGTAAAAGTTTTTGCCTGGATGGGTAGTTCAAAGAAAGGAGGAACAAATGACTGTAACTGATCAGATAAGTTGATGAATGGTCTCCATATTGAACGACTGGATAGACGAACACAAAAGGGCATGAAGGAGTATTTGAGCCTAAAAGAACTGAGTGAATGAAAACAGGAAAGATTCACGGCACCGAAAACACAAAACGGCCATGATATGGGGTGGACAGATGCTCATGCAAATGAGCGGAGAGAGGCCTCTCTGTTGAGGGATGAACGGAGAAAGGAAGGAAGGAAGGGAGGAAAAAGGAAAGAGGGAGGGAAGAAAGGAGTAAGGGAGGAGGGAAGAAGGAAGGAAAGGGAGGGAGGGAAGAAAGGAGGAAGCGAGGAGGGAAGAAGAAAGGAAAGAGGGAGGGAGGGAAGAAAGGAGGAAGGGAGGAGGGAAGAAGAAAGGAAAGAGGGAGGGAGGAAAGGAAAGGAAAGGAAGTAAAGGGATGCAGTCCTGACTGCACTCAGCGAAGGCAGAGCTGCACCGAAGGAGGGAACCCTGGAAGGGGTGTCAGCTCACCTACCACCCGCTCACCTGCACGTAGTCCACGGAGTCGCCCAGAGCCTTGAAGGCCGTGTACATGACCTCGCGCTTGCCGCCCCAGCGCTGCGCCACGCACACGCACCTGCGCGTCCGCACCAGCGCCTCCACTGCCAGGCGCCCGGGGTCTTCGGCCTCCACCTCCCGGTAGGCCCCCGCGCCCACCGCGCCCGCGGCCGCAGGCTCCCAGGGCTGGTGGTAGTTGCCGTCCCACACGTAGGTGGCCGGGTCCTCGTCGGCGAAGACCTCGCGGAACATGTCGACCATGTAGAGGTCCTCGGCGCGGTTGCCGTCCACCACCATGAGCACGCGCAGCCGCGCGCGCGGGTACAGCAGGGCGCGCGCCGACGTGAGGCACTGGCGCAGGTACGCGGGGTCCTCCTGGTACGCGGAGATGGTCAGCGCCACGCTGCGCGCCGTGGCCGCGTCCGGGGGGCCCCGCTTGGCCGCGCGCCGCGCAGCCGCCTCCACCCTCCGGTGCTCCAGGTACGCGAAGAGGCTCTGCGCCACCAGGTGCGCCGAGAGGAAGGCGCCGTAGAGGCCGAAGGCCAGGAGGCTGTGGCGATCGGAGGCCAGCGGCACCCCGGCCGCGTAGGCCCAGGTGATGAGGCACAGGATGAGCACCGCGAAGGCGATGGTGAGCACCCGCCGGGCCAGGCCCGAGCAGCCGCGCGCGGTCCGGGTGGGCTTGGGCACATCCTACGGGCGAGAGGGCAAAGGCAGGGATGAGCCCGGGCCTCCTCCAGCAGACCCCCGGGCTGCTGGGAAGTCTCCCGCCTTTTGTACCGAGGATATCCTGGGACACCTCTAGAAAGGTATTTCCATTAGTGAGGGTAATTGTGGCCGGTGGGTGTCTGTCTAGGATGGAAGCCTGATTGATCTGTCCTGGTAATGAGTTATTTTTCACTTTTTAAGCATCTGTTGGGGCCACGGAGATAGCTCAGGGCTTTAAGCACCTGCCTGGCAAGCAGAAGGTCCAGTGTTCGATTCCCGGTACTGCACACTGTGCTGGCCCTGGAACTCAGCACACAGTGCATACGGCCTGTAATCCCAGCACTCTGGAGCTTGAGAGAGGAGGATCACTGAGAGTTTGAGACCAGTCTAGGGGCTACAAAAGTGAGCACAAGGCTGGCCCAAACTGCATATTGAGACTATGTCTAAAAAACCAAAACAAACAAAAACCCCACAAAAATAAAACAACAACAAACTGACCCCAAAGCGTCTTTTAAACCCACCAGCTTTATAGGCAGTGGAGTGTGGCAGGAATTCCTGTGTCCACCTCAGTGACACATAAAGTCAGATTTCATTGAACAATCCAGGATTTCTTAGCAGCAGGGCCATGACAATGACAGCACAAAGGATAGCATAAATGACACATACCAGGGCTTTTCTAAGCCTTTTGTATGAATTAATTTATTTTGATCTTTACACTAGCCTAGAACAAGGACCCTGTTCCAAAGATGGGGCACCTGAGCCACACAAGGCTGTAGCAACTTGCTCAAGGCCGGACTCAGTAGACAGAGGATCCGGGATTTGAACCTGGGAATCCTGTCCCTGAACCCCAGCATTCTCTTCAGTACTGACTTGGTCGGTCAGGGGCCCTGGGAGACAGGGTGTTTGCAGCCACCATACAGAAAATGCAGCCGAGGAAGGATCAGCCAGGAGGAATGGCCTGCCTGTGTGAGCGGTCACAGGCGCAGCAGTCCTCTCTGTGACGGCGCAGAGGCCAGCTGCTCCTGCTCCACTGTGCAGCCCTATTGGGCATGCCACCGAGTGAGGAGCATTCTGCCTCATCTGTGACATGGGTATGTAGGGCCTTGTGGAGGTCCAGATAGATTCCAGTCAACCTCCACCCTACCAGATAGGCGCAGTGATGCCTTTCTGTCACAGGTGAGGAATCTGAGGCCCAGAGAGGCGAGTTCTCTTGCCCCATGTCTCATGTAAGCAGAGGAGCCCTCTGCTTGCGCCACATATGCCACCTCCCAGGACCAGTGAAACCCATCTGTGGGACCCCATACCTGCGTCCTGGCCACCAGAGACTACTAAGCCATTGAAATGCAGTCGGCACCAAAGTTTGTTTTTTTAAATTTCCTTTAATTATAGCCATTTAAAAACTAAAACCAATACTCCAATTATTGGAAAATGTTTACATCCATGCGGAACAAATTAAGCCTATGAAGCATGTAAGTTACATATTGAAATAATTGTAGTTTTAATAAATAGCAATGATCAAAATGTTAAGGCCTGCTACAGCCTGTAAACCAGTAGCTTTTTCTATTTGAGATGGCTCAAAAAGCCTAAAGAAAAAGAATGATTTATGATACATGAAAATCATATGAAATTCAAATTTCAGGGTCTTTAAACCGAAGTTGATTGGCACAGAACTTCTCTCCTCCGTGTACGCATTGTCTACTATGTCAAAGTTGAGTAAGAGAGATCAGGGGTCTTAAGACCCCGAATTCTCAAATATTTGTTATCTGGAATTTCACAGAGAATGTTTTCAGTCCTCTGATACATCGGGTTAAATATCAAATATATTGTGAAGATTAATTTCACCTGTTTTCCTTTTTTAATTAACTAATTTAATTTTTGGTGGTACTGGGGATCAAACTTGGGACTTTGCACTTGCCAGGCAGGCGCTTATGTTGGTGCGCTATATGGTTGGCTTTTTAAAATTTTTTAATTATGTTTATGGTTCATGTTATGCCCCTATAGGATGGAGGTGAGGTAGGACTTTTATGGTTTGTTTTTAAGGCTAGGTTCTTATGATGTTGGACATGGTGGTCTCAAATGTACAGTTCTCCTGCCATGGCTTTTTTTTTTTTTTTTTGTGGGTACTGGGAATTGAACTCAAGGCTTTGCACTTGCCAGGCAGGCCCCAAGCCACTGAGCTACATCCTTGGTCCTGCCTTAGCTTTCTGAGGAGCCTGGACTGCAGATACATGATATCCAGTTTGTGGTAGACAGTTTAATTACTCACTAACAGTTATCCTGTTCCTCTGTCCTTTCACCTCAAACCTGGTTCTTGCCCAGCTCATGGCGCTGGCCCGACTCTTACTGATGGACCCGCACACCCCCAACCCACAAACGCACACAGGACAGGAAACGCAGACTAAAATCACTCATAGTCTATTAGATAAGCACAGACATCTGCTCTCAGGAGAGCACAGTGACCCCGGGGACGGCCACCAGCCACACAGCGGAACCTTCTCACTCGTGTCTCCCACATGCCACACTCAGGGACACACGCCCTTCACCGCAAAGGAGTGACACTGATAAGAGATGTCCACAGGGAACAAACTCACAGTCACCCAGCCGTGCATCTGGGACACGGGTGAGGACGCAGAGGGATTCAGAAGAAGCAGTAGTTAACAGTGCAGATGAATGAACAACTGTTTGGAAGGCAGCACTCCGCATTACAGCAAGTGCTGTGAAATCCATACTACTCTGTTAAGCGAAAACCCGTATCACTCGTAATTCTGTTTTAATTCTAGTTTATACTCTCTTAAAAAAATAATAATAAAAGGGGCCGGGGAGATGGCTCAGTAGAATAAGCGCTTGACTGGCAAACTCAAGAATCTGAGTTCATTCCCCGGTTCCGAAAAAAAAAAAAAAAAAAAAAAACCAGTGCAGGTGAGATGGAGCCATGTGAAACTGCTGTTTTTATAGCCAAGGAGCTGCTGAACATGGGCGATTTCATTTAGTTTCTTTCTTTCTTTTTTTTTTTTTTTTTTTTTTTTTTGCTCCGAATGCCTTCAAGGCATGACTGGCTGGCTTGAGTAGTGGGGATCGAACCACGACAACCTGAACCTGACAGCTTTGTTGAAGCAGCCACTTAAAGAACTGAGCTAAGGGGCAGGCTCCCGATTTCATTCAGTTCTACCAAATATTTTGTTGAACATGCTAAACCCCAAGCCGGAATCACATGTAACAAGCAAATACAGCTCCTGCTGTCCTTTTTTCCTTTTTCTTTTTGGGCGCAGCCAAGGCCACAGTGTTGCATGCCAGTGAAGCGGCAGCAGCCACGAGAATAACAGAAAAAAAAGTATTAAGCTAAAAGTAACTTTTTGTTTTCCTCTAAATAGTGCTTACACCAAAGAGCTGCGTAACTATTTTAACTATACATATTTAAAAAATTTACATTGAAAATAAATCTTATACAATGGCCACTTATGAGTCTGTAACAACAGATTGAGCCAACATTCAACACAATTTCATGTCATCATCTCCCAAATAGTTTGCCGTTCCCTTAATCTTTTGCTTGGGAAGGGAGGGGTTAAGTTCACGTTGCTTCCTTCCTTCCTTCTGCTTGCTTTCTCTGCTCTGTCTCTCTGTCCTACGGCTCACAGACACACACACAGACTTAGAGCGAGGTGAAAACGTACAGAAACACGGACCTGTCAAGCTCACACACGTGCCCACGCCTGGCTGCAGTGACAGGCAGGACCTTGCGTACTCCACCCCCACGTGCTCCCTGTCCTGCACACACCCATCTCTGTCCCGCACACCAGGCCACCTGTGAAGTCATGCGGCACGCACGCCAGGGCCAACGCACACGGTCACACACACCTGTGTCATCCTGCAGTCTGGTGGTCGTGGCTCTTCAGCGTTCTGCAGTCTGTGGCTGGACTTCGGCTGGAGGGTCATTTGAAGCCAGGCAGGGTGGAGGAGGCTGACGTCAGGAGACATGGGAGAAGGGCTGTGAGGTCATACAGCCCGACAGCTCCACCCGCTTCCCGCCAGTGCCCCAGCCCCTGCCAGACTCCAGCTCTGTGCCCGCCTCTGCATTCCTTACCTGGCCCTTCTCTCCCGCCTTGTCTCTTCCACCTGGGGACCTCCCCCATCTCCATCATGCCCCACCCTGTGTTTCTTCCTGTCCTTTCTCCCAAATCTGCATTTCTCAGCTGTCTGTCATCTGCCTCTCCTCTCTCTATCCTCTTTCTCTCCATCGCCCCATCTCTCACTTCTCTTTCTTCCTTGCCTCCACCCTCACCCCTACCCATCTCTCTTCACCTCCCCCTTCTGCAGCCACGCCAGCACTGCCCTTCCCCTGGCCCGCCCTTGCTCCCTGCAGCATCTTTCCAGGGATGCAGGGAGTAAAGCTTACACATGAGTGTGTCTATGGGTGTGGCTGTGCGTGCCCTGGATTGGAGGCGGGACCGCTTGGGATGGGGGGTGGCCTGAGAGAATGCCTGCCTGACGCATGAATGTGCGTGTGTGCGTGCGTGTACGTGTGTGTGCTTGCGTGTGCGTGTGCATGCCTGTGTGTGCTGCACATGTGTGTCTGCCAGTGTTGGGAGCACGGGGCTGGAGTTTACCTCTCCAAGGACTCCAGGGTGAATTTCAAGTTGTTTGTCATAGCTGCCTGGGCTGTCAGGGAAACTGAGTCAGAGCAAGGGTGGAAAAGAGATTCAGACACGGCAGGGGGGCCCAAGCCCGCAGTTCTCAGAGCTGCAAGACCAATTGTCGATGTTATTGCTTTCAGTCTTTCTTTCTATGTGTCTTTAAAAATCTCTGTCTCCTCCTATCGCACTGCTCCTCAGCCTTCTTCTCCCTGTGTCCCCGGGGCCCGACTCCCTAGCTCCACTCCTCTGTCCATCTTCAGATCCGGGTCTCTGTCTCTGTCCCCCGTGCTTCTCCCTTCACTCTGCCGCTCTCCGTCTGCACATCCCACCCCATCCCCTCTACACACCCGCTGCTTCTCTAGGTTTGTCTGCTTTGCCTTCTCAGTTCTGCCTGTCGCTCTCCTGGATTTCCTTATTGTGTGACTGTTTTTCCCATCGTGTGTGTGTGTGTGTGTGTGTGTGTGTGTGTGTGTACTTGTCTGTTTCTCTGTTTGTCTACCTGACTCTGTCTCTCTCCACCTCCGGCTTCTCTCCATTCTCACCTCTTTCTGAGGTTCTATCTCTAGGACTTTTCCTGTCTCTGTGACTCACTCTGTCACTTTTCTCTCTGACCTCTGTCTCTACTTTTCCCTCTCCCCCTTGTTCCATCTCTTCCAGCCCTCCCCAGACCTCTCGTTGGCCTGAGTCCTCACACCCTGGGTTTCCCCGAGTGAGTCAGGGTGTGGGTGCTGGGTAGGGGCTCTGCCAGGGCCTGAGCTTCGGGGAGAAGGCCCCATGCGGTGCGAGCCAGGGCGCCGCCCACCCGCCCGAGGAGGTCAGGCTGTGTCTGACACTGTTGCCTGGAGCCCAGGCTGCGTGGTGTCAGGGTGATGGATGCTCTGATGGAGTCCCGCCCCAAGCGGGGCGAGGAGATTCCTGTGCTGTGCGGTGGGTGGAGGCAGCCCAGGTCCCTCCCACAAGCCCGCATTTGGCTCTCCAGCCCTCACCCTGCCCCTGCCTGGGTGGAGCAACTGTATAAAACCAGATGCTTCTAAAACAAGAATGAGAGCAAGAGAGACAGACAGAGAGAGAGAGAGAGAGAGAGAGACAGACAGACAGACAGAGACAGAGAAAGAGAGACAGAGAGACAGAGACAGAGAGACACAGAAAAAAACAGAGACAGAGAGTCAGAGACAGAGACAAAGAGACACACAGAGACAGAGAGAAACAGACAGAGACAGAGTCAGGAGTCTGAGACAGACAGAAAGACAGAGACAGACAGAGAGACAGAGAGAAACAGAGACAGAGAGTCAGAGACAGAGACAGAGACAGAGACAGAGAGAGAGCAAGACACAGAGAGAGACAAAGACAGAGACTAGGAAGTTACCCAAGATCTTTCATCTTCTAGGACCCAGGAGTCCAGGCTGCAGCCCTCCTCCCTCAGACTTGGAGGTCTGGGCCCATCTTCCTCCCTCACAGGAGGCATACAGTCTCCCAGAACTCCTTCAGGAGGAGGTGACCAAGGCTGGAAGCAGCCAACCCAGAGCCAGAAGCCGGAACAGATGAAGGTGGTATGCGCTGCAAAAGGCAGGGCTTCCAGTACTCTGCCCAGAACCTGTCCCTCCAAGGGACAGGTTAGTCTTGGCCTGGGCTTTAGTGATCTGCTTAAGATATGGAGCATCACAGAAAACTTCAAGATGAGATTTATGAAACACCAGGACAAGTGGACCAAAGGGTGGAGAAGATAAGGCAAATATGGCGGGGAGGCAAGGAAAAAAATCTTTTTTCACCACAGAGACATTGGCAGAGCTTCTGGCATGAGGGGCTCTGGGCTGGGCACAGCTAGATGACTCAGTGGGAGGCCCTCCCCTTGTGGAGGTGCCAGTGTGGTGGAGGAGACAGCTTTGTAAACAGAGGGCCACACTCCAGGGCAGGAATGCCCAACCCAACCTGGGAGTCGTGAGGGCTTGCTGGAGGAGGTGATCCCAGCTGATGGCTTAGCCATGGCAAGGATGGGGTGGAAGGTGGCACAGGAAAAGGAACCCAAGGTGGGAACGGGTATAGCCTGCCCACAAAGTATGGGCCACAATGTTGAGGAAGCGTACCCGGTGGCTGGGGTGTCCAGCAAGGCCTATGCAGGGCCATATTAAATTTCAGTTAACAAGCAAGACTATGAATACATTTCTGGGGTACAAGAGGCTGCTGTGAGGCAGGGACACATTCCAGAATGGCTAAGTCGAATTGTTGAATATGTGCGACATGCGTGGTATTGCACTCTGGCCTCAGAGGCTGGGCCCTTTGTTCTGTGGTCTCAGGAACCTGGGTTAGGGACAAGGCCAGTTCTGACCTCATGCAAGAGACCAACTGGGAAGAGAGACCAGGGTTTCCTGGCCAGGGTGGCTCAGTGGTTGGTGAGGTCATGTCAGAGATGCAGGGTGTCCTCTGGGCTGGAGAGAGGTCTGAGGCTGATGTTGAATGGGGTTGAGAAAGTGAGATGGTGGGAGCTTGAGAGAACTCTGAGGGTGCCTCACATGAGGACCAGGGTACCTGGTCACTGAGCTCTTCATCTGAGCCAGCCCAGGCTAGCTTGGGACCTGTCCTTGCCCCACATCAGGAAGTCCAGGTCTGGATGGTTACTACAGGCTGCTATCTAAGGTTTTAATTTTCTGCAGTCGACCAAGGTCCAAAAGGAAAATACCAGAACCAAACAACACATGCATTTTAAACTGTGTGGTGTAGCACTAAGTGGTGTGATGAGACCTTGTGCTGCCCTTCTGCGTCCTACAGGGCTGTGGCTCTTCCCTTCGTCCAGTGTGTCCACACTGTACACCCTGCCTGCCCGTTGGTCCCTTAGGGGCCGTCTAGGTGATCGGACCACCTACTACTGTATCTAGCACTTGGGTTCTGCTGGCCCTTATTTTACTTCAACATGACCCCACTCACTTCTTAACCCGCTTAAGATCAAACATAAAAGTAACCGCAGAGCAAAACAGTCATGTTTCTGGCAATTCAGATCTGTCAAAGAGAAAGTGAGGAGCTCTCCTTTTAAGTGGCAATTCTTGATTCTCTCCAGAGCTCAGAATTATCTGGAGTTTCAGACATCCACTCTGGGTCTTGCAAAGTATCTCCTGGAAATAAGGGAGTAGTACCGCTAACATGGTACTTGTTTCCTGCAGAACTAGAGAGGGTAAAGGGACCCCAGAAAGTAGCTTGAAAAAAATCCAGGTAGATGATTTATTTGTTAGATATCTTGGACTTGGAAAGAAGCCCTTTGAGAAAATCCAGTTACCGAGAGACCAGAAAAAGGTAGGTGGCAGAAGGGGAGAGGGAGGCTGGTTCGCTTGATCACCTGTCTAATGCAGAAACCTGCCCACCCCTGCTTTCCTGAGTCCCTCCACCCTGCTCTGCCATCCCTTTTTTCCCCATAGCATTGATCACCTTCCTACATACTGTATGAACTGTCTCATTTAGTATTTTTTCCCCCCAGGGTCTTGCTAAATGCATAGCTGAAGCCAGCCTTTGACTCACTGTGTAGCCAAGGCTGCCCTCGAACTCTCAGTGATTGTCCAGGGTCAGCCTCCTGAAGGCTGGGATTACCCGCATGCACCCCCTCACCCAGCTTGCTCATTTCAGGCCTTGTGCTTTGGGGACAATGTGTCTCCCTTGACGGAACCAAGCTGCACACAGTTGTCTTTAGTTGCTTTATTCATGATGATTGTCTCTGGAGGCTAGATCAGAAGCTGTTACCTAATAGATTCTCAGGAAACAGGTGTCCTTTGATGTGGAAACAGAGAATCAAAATGGGGATGGAGAAGGGAAACAAAGAAAAGGAGGGTTGCTGCTTGTTTCTAAATTTCTGACTCTTGCTGTCTTTGAGATTTTTTTTTTTTTTTTTCAGTACCCAGGAGCAAACTCAGAACCTTGCGCTTGCCAGGCAGGTGCTTATGCTGCTGAGCTATCTCCCGGGCCCTTTTGCTGTCTTTGATTTCCTTCTTCTGTGATGTCTCTCCTGCATTCAGCATCCTCTGTGTGTCTCTGTGTGTGTGCCTCTCTACCGATCTGTCTCTATCCTCCCTCCCTCTTCTCTGCATCCCCCTCTCTCCTCTGAGGCTGTATCTCGTGTGTGCTCCTCTCCGTCCTCTGACTTTTACTTTCCTTCAGAGTTTCTATTTTTGCATTTCTCCATCTTGCTTCTTCCCATTGTCCCACCCCTTCCCGGCTGCCCTGGACCATCTGCCTGGCACGGCCAAGGCCTCACACTTTGGATTTTCCCAGCTAGGCAGAGTAAGGGAGAGAGTGGGAGGGTAGGAGGGAGGGTGATAGTGAGAAAGAGGGAGAGGGGTTGAAGCAGATAAGCAGGAGGGAGAGGCCGCTGGGCTGGGACAGCCCCCACTCCTGCTCCACAAGCCTCCTGTGCCTCTCAGAAAGACAGCCTGCAGGGAGCTCAGGGGGGCTCAGGAAGGAATCCCTAGGATCTGGGAGCAGGCGGAGGCCTCTGACTTCCAGGAACACAGAGGGCTTGACTCTCATGGAGCAAGGCCAGGCGGGAGTTAGCCCAGGCTGTTCCTCCCACGCACTGAACTCTGGGAAACACCTAGGCCTCCAGATTCCTAGGAAACCCTGGGAGGGAGGGGAAATCGTGAAGGGGAGCGCTGTGCCACCAGCAGCCCGAGACACCTGCTCCCCACTTCCCCCACTTCTGCCCCCTCCTCTGGAGAAGCCAGAGCCAGCGAGAGGAAGAGGGAGGGGGCTTCCTTCTGCAGCAGTTGTGCACGCCCGCGCATCTTTCAGGGAAGCAGAGAGGAATCTGCTTTCCCAGGCAGGAGAAGGAGGACGCAGCAGCTTCCTGTTCTGAGTGATGGGATGCGGAGAGCGGAGCCAGGTAATAGAAACCAGGTGCTGGGGATTGGGTTTCTGCGTACCAGCTGCTCGAGGTGGGGAAGGGGTCTGGGCCTGAGGGCGGAGGCTGGGCCTGGACGGATGTCTCTGCTAACAGAACGTCTGTTTATTACCTTCTTAAAAAACAAACATTTGCTAGAGAGAGACACACAGAGAGAGAGAGAGAGAGAGAGAGAGAGAGAGAGAGAGAGAGAGAGAGAGA
>NW_004524782.1:1643107-1653629 GCF_000260255.1 Octodon degus
AGAGAGAGAGAGAGAGAGAGAGAGAGAGAGAGAGAGAGAGAGTATAGCAGTAATTGAGATGACATTAGAAGCAGTATGCATTTGAAAGACCAGAATGACAGGCATTCTATACTGGATTATTTTGCTGAATTCATGCACCTACAATATAATATTTGGATGGCAGTGGAATATCCATCTCTGACAACACTAAGAAAAAAAGGCGGGTATAAAGGAAGGACCATTTTGTAGTGAAAAAACCCATCTATATCTGTATATACAAAATATCATAGATATACAGCTACTTTCTCTTAGTTCAATGAGCAGAAAGATTGGTACTAATGGTGTTAGACAAGATACATGTCTGCATCTTGTACTGTAAATAACTGCTATGAAGACAACAATATACAATGTATTAATTACTGTAACTGTCCTACTAACCTGTTTTGAAACTGTCTAATTGCTGTTTCTTTCTCAGTACAATTAATTAAAAAGAAAGAAAGAAAGAACATCCAGGCCCTGGCTCGTGGGCTGCCACCTCTGATCGCTGACAGAAAGTTCCCCTCATGTAGGACACTGTCCCACACTTGGGGTGAGCTCTGTGTTTCTCCTCATCCCCAAATTCCCACTGACCCCTTGAGTCCCGTGCCACAGTGGGGACAGAAGAGCCTCTAGAGGAGGCGCACACAATGTGATTGGGCAGCAGGTGGCAGGGCTGGCCACTGAACTGCCTGGTCACCAGGGAGGAGGGCACTGGAAAGGGAATCCTTGTGATCCTGCTTCATGGGCACAGTGTGGGCCATCGGGGGCTACTGGGGCTGCAGGGATGAGAACTGCTTGAGTCTGTGAGTCTGAGGACAGCTTGGGCAGCATAGGCTGTGTGTGTATGTGAGAGAGAGAGAGAGAGACAGACAGACAGACAGACAGACAGAGACAGAGACAGAGAAAGAGAGACAGAGAGAGAGACAGACAGAGATAGAGAAAGAGACAGAGAGACAGAGACAGAAACAGAGACAGAGAGAGATTTACACAAAGACAGAGACAGAGACAGAGAGAGATAGAGACAGAGACAGAGACAGAGACAGAGAAACAGAGAGACACACACAAAGACAGAGACAGACAGAAACACAGAGATACAGACAGACGGGGAGAGAGAGAGAGAGAGAGAGAGAGAGAGACAGACAGACAGACAGACAGATGGAGAGCAAATGATTATGCCTTGGCCCTTCCAAAACTCATGTACAAGTCCGAGTCTCCTTGTGACAGTGTTGAGAAAGCTCAGGAACTTTACGAGGTACTTAGGGCATTAAGATCTAATGAGTAAGTTCTTGCATGAATGAGTTCTTTCTTCCCCAGGACTGCGCCTCTTATTCTGAGCATGGTTTGTTACAGCGTGAGTCCATCCCTGTGCGCTCACTCCTTACGCACCCACTTGCCCGTCTCAATTGCCTCCGTGAGTCAAGGCAGCCCTCTCCCCATGCTCAGCAGGCCCGGGTGCCACGTTCCTGGGTTTCCCAGGCTTCCGAATCATGAGCTGAATAAATGTCAATTTTGTATAAGTTACCCAGTCCCAGCATTATGCAGTAGCTACCAGAACCACATTAGGATGGAGTCTCTGGGGCCTCTTTGGGAAGGGCACAAATCTGGGTCACGAGGGCCCCGCATCCTAATGGCATCACCTTGCTAGGATTTCAGCAGTGGGACTGAGGGAGCCACAAACACCTATGTCATAGCCATTCACGTGTGCATGGCTATGACATAGCCATTTCCGGGCCCTGTCTCATCATCTGCGAAATGTGACTGCGTCAAGTCGTCATGTCTCACAGGGTAGCTCTGCAGGTCCAAAGCGCGTCTGCTGGCACACAGGCTGTGAGGTGGAGTGTCGCTGCTCTTGCACCAGAAGCTGCTGAGGGTTCCAGGACTAATGCAGTTGCCAACAGGTGGGGCTGGGGAGATGGCTCAGTAGAATAAGCACTTGCCTGGCAAGCACAAGGGCCTGAGTTCAATCCTGGTTCTGAAAAAAAAAAAAAAAAGTTGCCAATAGGGGCCCCTTTGCCTCCACGCATGCAGCAGTCCTCATCTGAGGAGTCATCTGGGGTCGCAGGAGGCATCTCTGCACTGGAGCAGACCAGGTTGCAAGGCCAGTGGCCCTGCACCTCGTCCCCCACCTGAACCCCCTTCAGACTGGGAGACCCCGCCATGCACTGGTGTGAGTGGGTGAAACCCTCCTGGGCGCCGACTTCATCTGGGGCCTAGCTTGTCACTGGAGTGTGGACTGAGGACAGCCTCCTATTTTGGGCTGTGAGAGGGGTCGCAGAGCAGAAGCTTGGGGCCGCCCAAGTGGGCTGCCCCGAGAGTGGGCCACCATGGCCCACAGCTTCCGAGCAGAGATCTGGGGGCCCCTTGCAGTCCGTGCTGCAGGAACCCTCAGGGCTGAGGCCCCACACCCCAGTGATGTCATTGCCAAGTGAGGTGGAGAAGAGGAAACAGTTTTGCCTTGGCTTCCTGTTCTGTTGGTGAGGTTTAAAAATTATCCCCAAATTCGCAATTCTGGACTTGCAGCTGTGAGCAGCTGGGGAACAGTGACGAGGGCAGGGCTTCTCTGGGGTCCCCTTCTCTTCCTGAACACAGGATTTGAAAGGAAGGAGCACAGTTCCTCTCTACCTGTCTCTGTTGTTTTGCCATCTGAGGCGATTAAATTCCTGTCCCATGAGGAACTGAAGGTCCACAACCACACCCGGAGCTCAGGTGTGCTTTGTGCCTGGCCACTGCCTGCTCCTCAGGCCCACGCATGTCCTCCTCAAGGTCACGCATGCTGCCTGCAGCCTGCTCCCCTTTGCCTATGAAGAGTGTGCCTGCCATTCTGCATCACCTTTTTCTTTTCTTTTCTTCCTTTCCTTTCTTGAGACAGGGTCTTGCGTGTAGTTCAGGTTGCTCCTGAACTCACCATGTAGCCCAGGCTGGCCTTGAACTCATGGTGGTTCTTCTGCCTCAGCTTCCTAAGTGCTGGGATTACAGGCATGTACCACCATGCCCAGCTGGCCTTCCATTCTTGTGATGCCCCTGTGTGTGTGTGGGCAACCCACTTGCCTGTCTCTTCTCCTTTAATTTGTCTACTGTTTCTCTGACTCAGGTACTGGCCCTCCAGAGGGGACAGGGAGGCTTCTGGAACCCCTCTACTATAGTTCTTCAGGGAATGGTTATGGACTTTCCAGCCATCCCATCTTGGACAGGACCCCTCTGATCCTTGAGGTGATTTTCATTTTCCAAATGTTGACCAATGATAGTGTACTGAAGTGTTTCGCAAACGAGCTCATTTACATGAGCTCTGCAAATCTTCCATCAGTAATTTTTTTTTGTATTTTAGGGAAGGGTCTACAGGGTGTTCAGGTTCTCACTACTAGATCGGACTCGTAATGATCCGCCTGTTTACAGCTTCCCAAGAGCTGGGATTACAGACATGCGCCTCCATACCCAGTCTCAATTGCTGTCTCAGCGTGCCCTGGGGATGGGGCCAGCACAGCAAGCCCCCACCCGGGGATCAAATCCAGGCCCCTGCACCTGGTTGCAGGCGTTTTAATCTGCTGAGCTATTTGGCCAGCCCTAGTAATTTTGTATTCTGAGGAAATGTTTGCACAAGATCACTGGCCTGCCTGTAACTGAGGTGCGTCATTTCTTCACTCATCAGGCAGTTTTGGCATGACTTCCTGAGGGATTGAGCGTGACTCCTCAGCAAGTCCAGAGGACCTATTCCTGGTCCCACTGCTGACATCCGCCTTTGGAAAAGTGTTTTAAACTGGATCCTCTGACTCTGTTCCAGCCTCTGCTTCTGGTTACTTGCTGATGATCTCTGGCATTACTTGCCTGGAGAAGTAGCCCTTCAGTCTCGGCCTTCTTATTCACATGGTGTTTTTCCCTGGCCAAGCTTCCTCTTTTCATTAGGATACCAGTCATAGTGGATTATGGGTCCACCCTATTCTAGTATGACTTCATCTTAACTTAAATAATTATACTTGCACTTATCCAAATTCAAGTGAGCCTACATTCGGAGGTACTGGGGCTTAGGGCTTCAATACAGGAACAGAAATGGAGGCCACTATTTGATCTGTAGTACCAGGGAGTGTTGCCAACAGCCACCAGCAGCTAGGAAAGAGGCTTGGAGCCTCCGAAAGGAACCAAGCCTGCCGACCCACTGATTTCAGACTTCTGGTCTCCACAACTGTGAGATAATCCATTTCTGTGGTTTTAAGCCACTAGGATGGTGGTAATGAGCTACAGTGGCCCTAGCGGAGTAATATGGTAGACCAGATGTGATACATCTGTTGGGTTGGCCTGTGCCCTGGAGACCTTCCCATTCTGAAGCAGTCAGGATCAGAATGAGCCATTAGGAGTTTCCTCTTCCACAATCCCAGGTCCGAGGTTTGAGAATAAAGTCTGCTGAATGGCTGTCTAATATAATGGTGACCAAAGGGAAATGGAACCAAAAAGGGGGAGGGCTGTGAGGAGGGGAGGCACGTCGAACAGGAAGTATGTCACTCTTGTCTGGGTCTCAGAGGAGAGAGTGAACCCAGCCCCAGCCCTGATGTCAACTGTGACCGTGGTTCATGGTGGAGTCTGGGCTCCCCACTTCACGAGCTTTCACCAAAAGATCTCCCCCAGATAATGGTTATAGTGCCCATGCCACAGAAGTGAGTGCAAGGAGGGATGTGTGACTGGTCTGGGGTCACACAAGTAGTGACAGAGCTGGGGTTTAAATATGGCTGTTAGAGAATGCAAAACACATGTGCTGTCTGCGCTGTGGTATTCTGGCAAATGACTAATGACTGACTCTCCAGGGGAGAAAACTGTGTGTGTGTGTGTGTGTGTGTGTGTGTGTATAATCATGGCCATAAATTGTACTGATTTTATTTTTTATTTATTTATTTTTTAAATTAATTTTTATTTATTTATGTGTGTGTGTGTGTGTGTGTGTGTGGCCAGCTCAGCCCACCAGGGGGCGGGGCTGGCTGGCATGTGGTGCTGGGGGATTGAACCGCGGTCCCTGTGCTTTGCTAAGCTTGTTCTAAGTAGGTGCTTTAGACCACTGAGCCATCTCATCAGCCCTGTACTGATTTTAAAGGATGTAGTAGACATAGTGATATAAAATTCTCCACATTATGATTACAATGTACAATTACAACTGCTTGCAACGAAAAGAGGTGACCCCTTGAACCTCAGTGCCAGTGCTTCTAATTCCATTGCCAACCATGTCACAGCATCAGGCTACAAATGCATGCCTGGAACAATTCAATTCAGCTACGAGGTAGCTCCTGTCACGTAGCTGGTACATGAATGCGGGTTGACAGTTTCATTACTGTAGGTAAAAATAGGAAGACAAATGTTGAGAGTTATTTGTTCATCAAAACATAGAGAAATAGTTAAGAAGTGATGAATTTTAATAACTCATTCTCATGTTTTTTTTTTTTTTCTGGTACCAGGAATTGAACTTGGGACCTTGCATTTGCCAAGCAGGTGCTTATGTCACTGAGCTATATCCCCAGGCCCCTCCTCATTTTTATCATCACGGATTTGACTGAAGTGCATATGATTTAATTTTATAATGTGGGTGGTAAGATTCATGAAATTTGAATGGTTCTCCCTTTGGGAGCCGATGGGCCATTTTAGCACATTGCCAGGACTGTGCCCCTGTCTCTGAATAAGGAAGAGAAACATCAGGTCTTTACAAGACAGACTCACAGGAGTCAAGACTGCTGGCCGCTCTGAGGTATCCCCAGCCTGTGGGAATCACATTGATCATCAAGGGGATTAATCCATGGTGCCATCTCTAAATTGGACACCAGCCAGCCAGCTGTGTCAGGTCACCGGCACAACAGTGTTGGAAACCGGCCACTTCCCTCTCTAGTGCTGGTGTCTCCCTCAGTCACACTTTGTGTTTCCAGATGTGTGGATGATGGTGGGGCTTGGCAAAGACCAGATATGATTTTCCTCATCTCTCTTAAGCCTGCACCCACTCATTCCCCCCAATCCGTTCAGGTGTAGAAGTCTAAAACTCACCCCTATCCCCTGTGTGCCCAGGAAATGCTTGCTCCCTCTCCTTTCTCCCGCCTTCATCCTGCCCTCTATTGCTTCCCCTTTTCTTTCTCCCTTCTGCCCCTTTCCTTTCTTTTCTCCCTCCATCCATTCTCTCTCACCTTCTCCATCTCTCAGCAGAACTTTAATTATAGAACATTATGCAAGTCCTCAATAAATGCTTAATCATTAAACTCTGACAGTGTTAATGCATCTGTGTAATGGGCACCTGGGTCAGGAAACACAACACCCTTATGACTCCCAAAGGAAGCACTGCCACGCCTCCCATTAGCATGTGCTGATAGCCCCCATCTTTAAGATCCACGCAGGGGAACCGTGCAGTGAGTCTTTGGGTGCACCTGGTGTCCTTCACTCGACCCCAAATCTGCAAGACCTACTCCCGGTTGTGCCTGCAGTGACGATTTCCTCCTACTGACTTCTGTAGAGTGGTCAACTCTGTCCTGCATTGTGCAGAAAATCCTTGCTGGGGAGGATTCTTAGAGTACTCATTTCACAAAGGCGAAGAGGAGGCTCAAAGGGACGGAGCCAAGCCCTGGTCTCAGCAGGCCGGCACTCCCTAAGATCCCTGTACTTCCCCCAACCCCAATCTATTTTCCGACTGAAGTTACTTCCCACTTCTGTTTTGGCTTTGCCCTGGGCTTTCTCCAAGTTGTGGTCAAATGTGAATGTGTCTCAAGCTTCTGAGATTTCTGAAAAGAACTGAGGAACAAGCGGGGAATGTAAATTCGTGGTTCTTGGGTAACAGGAACTGAAGTTACTCTTGATTTCCAAATATCCCGGATGTGTTAGCAGTTTGTGGTGAGCTGGAAACTCCTGGAAATCCAGATATCACTAGTCCCCTCACCCCTAAGTCCCTGTCTCATGGCCCTGTACTTTGGGAATTGATTTGTCATCTTCTATAATGGGTACAATTTAATTCAAATTATTTATTTATTTATTTATTTATTTATTGTGGTACTGAGGAGGGGATTGAACTCAGATCCTTGCACTTGCCAGGCAAGCACCTATTCTACTGAGCTATCTCCCCGGCCCTAAAATGGATGGATTTTTTTTTTTTTTGGTACCAGGGATTGAACTCAGGACCTCTTCCTTGCCAGGCTGGCACTTAAGCACTGAGCTATCTCCCCAGCCCCTTCAATTTTTATTTTCTTGCAGAACCAGGGACTGAACTCAGGCCCTTGCACTTGCCAGGGAAGAGCTTATTCCACTGAGCCATCTCCCCGGCCCTAGCCCCTTCAATTTTGACGATAACTACCCCTAGTCAGCACGGCACCCACAGCTTAAAAATGCAGTCCCACAAATCTATCCTCCAGTTCACCTGCCAGCTACAAATGGAGAGTTTCTGGCTTACAAATCAAAGGTCCCACTGCTCTCTCCTCAGTCTTGTAATTGGTTTAGGATCCCAAGGAATGCAGGAGAACACTTTACTTACTATCACAGGATTATCATAGAAGGAGCTTATAAAAATATGGATGATGGCAAGCACAAGGGCCTGAGTTCAATCCCCGGCTCCAGAAAAAAAAAGGATGACTAGCCAGGGGAGGAGGTACACGGAGACAAGCCCAGAAGGAGGACTGAACACCTGAACACCTGGCCCTGTGGAGTCAGGTCGCACCACCTCTTAGCATCTGTACTAGTCAGTTCTCCACAGCGAGGAGTGGCTCCTGGAGGTGTGACGGTTACTTTTATGTGCCAACTTCCCTGGGACACAGGGTGGCCAGATATTTGGCCGCACTTTATTCTTGGGGTTCCTGGGAGAGAATGTTTAAAGTGACATTGACACTTATATGTGTAGTCCGAGTAAAGCAGGTTGCGTTTTCTAGTGTGGAGGAACCTTAGCCAATCAGTTGGAGGCCTGAATGGAAAAGGCTGAACCTTCACCGAGTCCTTATTCCTGACTGCCTTCAAACAGAGACACTTACTTTTTCGTTTAAAAAAATCTTTTCTTTACTTATTTGATATAGGGTCTCAGTGTGCAGCTCAGACTCATAGTAACCCTTCTGTCTCAGCCTGCCCAGTGCTGGGATTACAGGTGTGCACTACTACACCCGGATTCAGTAGCTGGCACGGTGCACTCAGTACCAGGGATCGAACCTGGGTCCTTGTACTTACCAGGCAGGCACTTAGACCACTATATCCCTTGCCCACACTGACCTTTCCTTGTTGTCAAACTCAAACTCAAACATCAGTCCTTCCTGGGTCTTGAACTTGCTGGCCTTGCATGAGCACTACATCATCAGCTTTCCTGGTTCTTAGCCTCTGGATTCAGACTGGAAGTCAGTGTCAGCTCTGCTGGGCCTCCAGCTTGTCACCTTATCCTGTGTCATAGTCTGGGGTTTTGCAAGGGGAGAAGTACAACACAGGACATATATTTTATAAGATTATTTATAATAGTCACCCCAAGAGCCATATACAAAGAGAGTTCAGAAAATCTATGTCCTGCTACAGTAAACCCATATGTACGTATTTTACAACTGTTATTCATGTCTTCCTCTAATACTATATCCCTGATCTTTTTAAAAAGGTTTGTTTTGGCTCCATTCTTCTTATTTGTTAGTTGGGCACAAAAGATATATACATTTGTTCTCATCAATATATGAATATTAAATTTACAGTTGTTGACTTCCATTCTCTCCTGTGCTTCACAAAAACTATTAAAATAGACATTAACTTTGTAAAGTTCAGAAAATTACTGTTATAGAATAATTTTATTTAAATTTGTCACATGCAAAGTATTAATACCAAAGCTCAGGAATTGCCTTTTGGCCTGTTCAGAGACCCTGTCCTTTTTTTCTTTTTCTTTTTTTTTTTTTTTGACTGGTGTGGCTTACTGAATCAAAGCAGCTTAATTTGAAACAAGTTCAGAATCTTTTTTTTTTTTTTTTTGCGGAACCAGGGATTGAACTCAGGCCCTTGCACTTGCCAGGCCAGCGCTTAGGCTACTGAGACATCTCCCCGGCCTTCATGAGACTCTGTTGGTGACAATTATTTTTGTCTGACAACTCACCAAATAATAAATTGATGATGGTTTGTATTCAGTTGACAAATTTAGAAATAACAAAATTAAAACACTTCTTATTTTTTAAAAAAAGAAGAGAAAGAAAGAAAGAAAGAAAAAGAAAATCTGTCCATACATGAAAGATCAAGGAATCCAGCTGAAGGCCTGGATCCAGCCTATAACAATGCCTCCTGCAGGAACAGCTGGAGACCTAGAGCCCATGACAGTGTCTCATGCAGGCATGTTTCATGGACCTGTGCTGGGAAGACCCAAAGATCAGCGGTGGAAGCTAGAAAGCCCATGCCAGGGGGACGAAGGGTCTGTGCTAGTGCCTGAGGGATCTGAACTGGGGCCAGGGAGCAACACTCAAGGTAAGACCCAAAGCTACCCCAGAAGTACCACAACCATCCTCACCAACAGTGAGGTTCTGAGCTCCTTCAGCAATGAGGAAAGCTAGATTCCTATCAGGAAAGCTAATGGGACAAGCTCCTTCATGAGGCTGAGCAGTGTGCCATCTTCCCCTCCAAAGTGTAAAAGGGTAAGAACCAGAGCACCTCTGAAATGAACCACAGCCATTCTCAGAGACAACAAGGTCATGAGCTCCTTCAGTGACATGAACAGCCAAGTTCATCCGGAAAGCCAGTGCGACAAGGTCCACCAGCAGAACAGTCCATGAGAACAAGCGGCTTCCAACAGCTCCCCAACAGCTTCTCCAAACAGCTCCCTCAATAGTCTTCCCTAACAGCCTGTCAACAGCTTCTCCAATTCTGCCTCTTCTGCTGCTGGCGACAACCCTCAGGTGGGCCTCCCACACCCAGTATCCCACTGATTCAGTTCAGCTGAGTGCAACAAGTTGCCCACCAGTTGTCAATCCACCACACCCTGCATAACTTGGAACCTGTCAGCCTCCTTCATCATGCGTCCCAATCCTTGCAACAAGTCTCCTTCTTCACAGAACGTCTGTGTACCCTGTAGGGTTTGTTTCTCTGGAGCATTCTAATGCAGGAAACAAACTAGGAGTGTCTCCTGCAGGCTTCCACATGGAGTTAGGACCAGTGGGGTAGTTCTAGGGCGCGAGCCACTGAGGATGTGTTCCAGGACAATTGTGGAGAGGGTAGGGAGGCAGAGGAGGGGGCCATTGGAGGTATACGCAGAGGTAGGATGAGAGGTGGTAGAGTTCTAGTTTACTATGGGATGCAGAAGACAAGCATGGATGGAAGATGATTCATGTATTTCATGTTAAAGTCTTGACTAAGGTAGGGAAGCTAAGAGTGTATTAATTATGCTTTTTGTGGTATGTAGGGAGATTCTACTTCTTCCAGGACTGGCTGATTCCTAAGAGAAGAGAAGAGGAGAGAGAGAGATAGAGATAGAGATAGAGATAGAGATAGAGATAGAGATAGAGAGAGAGAGAGAGACAGAGACAGAGAGAGAGAGAGAGACAGAGAGAGAGAGAGA
>NW_004524782.1:1653729-1660155 GCF_000260255.1 Octodon degus
GAGAGAGAGAGAGAGACAGAGAGAGAGAGAGAGAGAGAGAGAGAGAGAGAGAGAGAGAGAGAGAGAGAAATGGCAGCTGCCTCTAGGAGCTGGACAGGGCAAGAAAACAGTTGCCCTCAGAGGTTACGGAAGAAGTAGCCAGGCTTGTAGTTAATTTTCGCCCTATGAATCCCATTTCAGGCTTCTGATATCCTCAATCTTTAGCTAATAAACTTGTTCTGTGTTAAGTTACCAAGTTTGTGGTTATTTGTTGTAGCAGACACAGGAAACATACACTACAGTGCTTGGCCCTGGGCGTGTTGGTGTCCCTCATGAAGACTCTTAGCCCTGCCCATGCCTTCACTAATCTCTGCTACAACAGATAATCTCAGATAATCTCTGCTGCAACACTAATGTCTTCTCTCTCTCTCTCTCTCTCTCTCTCTCTCTCTCTCTCTCTCTCTCTCTTTCTTTCTTTCCTTCCTTCCCTCATTCCCTCCCACTTTCCCCTCCTCTGCCTCCTTGACACAGGGCCACCTTCTGTAGCTCAGATTGGATTTTAACTCACTATTGTGTCCAGGCGAGTGTCAAACTTACCACAATCCTCCTGCCTGAACTTCCCAAACTCAGGGATTACAGGGGTGCATCACCACCTGCTCATTAAATTCTTTTTCTTCTTCTTTTTTTAAAAAATGTAGTTGGTACAGGGTCTTGCTACTCAGCTTGGACTGTTAGCGATCCTCTTGTTTTAACTCCCTAGGGCTGAGATTACAGGTGTGTGCCACCACACCTGGTTAAACTCTTTTTGTGTGATTAATTTTAATCAGTTATGCCATCTCTTTCCTGAGGGAACCCATACTTACACAGGAAAGAAAATAGATTTGCCCTAGCTCACGGAGCTCCTGAAAAATGAGGTCAGAATTCTAGCCCAGACACTGGGACAGGAGAGTTCCCACTCTTCACGTCTCGGTTCTGCTAGAAGGGCTTGTTTTCCACTCACGACCACCCTTCAGGGGGTGAGCTGACTGTTGCAAGGATGCAGCATTGGACGGGGCTATCATTTGGCCTTCCTCTGGACCCCAATTCCTAGGCTGCTTTCTCTTTGGCTTGCCGTTTCACCAAAAGAAGGAGCTATCCCACCCGGGCCACTGGGTGAAGGGTCATGCCAGCTCTTTCCTGCCTTTCGTCATCATGCCTCGGTTGTAGGCACCAGCCTGTCTGCCACAGAATGTGGGAATCTCGGGAATAGATCCTTATTGGAGTTAACCCACAGCAACTCAGTAAAGTGAACCTGAGTCTCACCTACTTGTTGGAAGAACACGGGACTTAAAGGAGACCAGCTATGGAGAGTACACCAAGTGACCTCTCTTTCTCTGCCCCTGGTAAGCTTGGATTACTTGCTCCATTCTCCTTGTGAGTTTTTATAGTAAATTAGAGAACCCTAGGGTGTGTGGAGACCCTCCCAAGCTCGCAGCTAGTGTCAGAACTGAGGGCAGCGTTTTGTGAGAACCATGATCTCTGACCAGCGGCGGGTCCCAGCTTGTCACATCCTGTTCCTGTTCTCATTTCCTCATAGGTGAAGAAGAGAACTCAGCTGACCTCAGGGAGTTGGTGAGCCAAAGATTCATTGCATGTGCCAGTCCCTGAGTATTGATAAAAGAGGTACAAAGCATAAGACTTAGGTAAACTAACATTTATTGAAGCCTTTTGGGGGGAGGAAGGAAAGAATCAGTTGATGCCCGCTGCAAGTGCCAGGGTTAGGGACATTAGATGAAATAAGTGCATTGGGTGCTGCAGTGCAAAGCTGAGGCATTTTCTGGGGCTGCACAAAAAGGCCATCCTGGGGTGGCAGAGAAGTAACTGGTCCCTGAGACCACACCATGTGCTCAAACTCAGGAATCTCCCCTGGAACTTGGATGAAACCAACCATCGTGCTCCATCCCATGACCAACTGGCATGATCCAGTATCTGCAGATGCTGCGTACTCCTAGGCCTCTTCACCAACCCTCTTTTTTTTTTTGCCATGATTTTATTCATAAACAAATAGCAATGAGACAGTTTCAAATCCAATGGGTAAGACAGTTTCAATAATTAACACACTGCATACATTCTTCTTAGTGGTTAATTGCTGTTCAAGATGCAGACTTGATATCGTATTTGCAAACACTATTAGAACAAATCATTCTATTCATTCAGAGAATGTAACTATATATCTATCCTAACCACTTTGAATACACAGATACAAAATGCACATTCATCTGTATCCCCTTTTTTGTTACCAACCCTCTTTCATCTACCACTTTTTCCTTTTCCCTATCCCAATAAATGATACAGAGTTGTGGCATCGGAATGATTTGATGATTGCTGGCACCAGCAATCCCCTTAAGGAACCTGTGGTCATGAATGATTGGCTTGGGTTAGCAAAGGAGACCTGGAGATAGGCAGTCGTTGGGTCCAAGGGGCAAAGTCTCTGAGTTGCATAAAAGAAGAGCAAAAAGTCTGGAGGGGAGGAGAAAGGAAAGAGGATGGACACTTAGGAACAAGGGTTTCTAGAGTCCAACCGTTCACTTTCATATGATCTGTGGCTGACTAGGACGGACCTAACTCCACCCAAACTAGATCCCATGCTTACGGACCTTGAGCAAGGAGTTTATAAGGAAATTGAGGGAGAGGTCTGAGTTGTAGCCTGGGTTAGTCACATTGGAAATAAAGACAGCAAGTACCACATACTGAATTAATTCTGTTCCAGCCACAGGTGGAGTAAAAAGTGAAAATAGAGGTTCTGTGGGAAGAATAGTTGAGTCCCAACTTTTGTGATGCAGCACATGGGGCAATTTGATGTTTAACTCTAGGGCCTTTGGGCCTTTGGCTGATATCTTTATGGCTTTTTATTTTCACTTAGTTATTGATCACTAAAAGCTGAGCTAGTGAAAAAGTACTTCTCTTACATTTTGTACTTCTCCCAGTTTCATTTCCTTGGGGCGAAGCAGTAGGGTTCATTGTGCACAGGGAGACACTTCTGCGAGCCGAAGTGGACATTAGCAACAATTATCCTAGAGCATAATGATTGTGATCATGACCATTTCCAGCTAGTGGGGGTGCGTGACCTCTATTTTTCTCACCTCTGACCACCCCAAGCTGGAACTCCCCAATCAAAAAAAGACATCACCAGTAGCCTTGCGTCTGGTTCTTCTCTTCAAAACAGGGGGCACAAACAATTATTTCCAAGGAGCAGCAAACCCCAAGAAGCATAGGAGTGCCTGTGGTACAGGACAACTCGAGAGGAGATGAGACTGAAGATGATCTAGGCCCTCAAAAGCATCCCTGGCACCTTCCTCACTTCGCCTGTAACTCGACCTTTGCAGGAGTTGAAGCAGAATTGCCTGATGTGTCACCGGTCGGCGCCGAGTCCTCAGTCAGTGCCCTCTCCAGACTGACTGGCAGGGAGTGGAGCAGTCTCTCCCGGAAGTCCCGCCCCATAAAGACGTACAGCATGGGGTTGAGGCAGCTGTTGAAGTAGGCCAGGGAGCTCGTTGCCGTCACTGCAATTTTAAGGTTTTCACCCATCCCTCTAAAGATGTCTCGGATTCTGATGGTGGTCATGAGCGCCACTATCTGGAAAGGGCACCAGCAGAGGAGAAAGGCAATGACAACAAAAGAAAGAACCCTCAAGGGACGGCTGGACTGGATGAGGCCTTGCTTGTACATTCTGGTGGCGATGAGTCCGTAGCAGATGGCAACAGTGCACATGGGCAAGCTGAATCCAACAACGAACCGGATGATCCCTCGGACGGTCTGCATGGTGATGGCCACCCTTATCCGCTCTGTACGGTTTGTGGTCCAGGGTGAAAAGTCAAAGGTGCAGGCTGTTTTCCCAGGTGCATGAGTCACCGTGGTCACACGAATGATGACTGGTAAGGTAAGGAGCAGCGCGCACATCCACACCACCATGACCACCTTCTTGGCCAGGCTCACAGTCCGGTGGTTCTGGGCCCACACCGGATGCAGGACACAAATGCAGCGGTCCAGCGCAATGAGAGCAATCAAGAAGACGCTGCCAAACAGGTTGATGTCCACTATAGTAAAAATGAACTTGCAGAGGAACCAACCGAGAGGCCAGTATCCTCCCCAGGCCTGCCGGACCGCCAGGAAAGGCAAGGTCATGGTGAAAGAGAAGTCAGCAAAGGCCAGGTTCAGGTAACCGATGGTGGTCACGGTGCGTTTCATGCGGAACCCCGCCACCCAGATCACAAGACCGTTGCCCAGCACACCCAGGATAAAGGTGACAGCGAAGACTGTGTAAGAGAAGACATTCAGGGCAATGTAGCCAGCAGGCAGAGTCACAGTCCCGGCGGACGTGTTTGTGGGGAGAGAGGAGTTGCTCACCATGTTGTCCACACCTGCGAGGGTTTGGCAATGGGCATTTTTTAGTTATCGAGCAGTGTGTAGCTTCTCACTGTCTTCATTCAGCACCCAGAACCCAGAACGTTTCCCAGACACACACTCTCCCCTTCTCTGGAACTCCTACACCAGGTAGAACAAGCTCACCTCAGTGCTCTGTGCCCAACAGTGTGTCCCATGTTTCCGCAGTTGCTACCGAGCACCTGCCAGGCAGATTACTTGCCTAGGGAAGCGTCTTGCTCTCTAAGGAGAAAATATTGAGCAGCAAGTGTGTGGAGCAAGGAGATGCTCCAACAAAAATTATTCCCAGTAGAAAGAATGTGGAAACAACCTCGCTGTCTATGACCCCATAAGGGAAATGTGGTGTTTCCGCCTGACTGAATATTTTGAAGCCCTAAAACTGAATGAAGCACAGAGACATGCCATCGATGAATTTTGGAAACATTATAAAACTAGTCCGACATAGAATGCCACATAGTGTTATGATTTCGCAACCTGCAGGCTAGTGATGCTAAGGCCTAGGGGAAGCTCAGGGCTTATGGCTTAATGGGCATGGATTTTGTAGATAGTGGTGGCAAAACAGTTGAAATGCTCTTAATGCCACTGCGCTGTACACTTAGAAGGGACATTTTGTCATGCATATTTTACCACAACCTTTAAAGGTAAAAAGGTCTAAAAGCACCAGGAAGTCAGTGGTAGAAAGCTTCCGTGACCAGAGTCAGATAGTCATGAGCTAAAACCTCCACCTGCAACTCGCTGCACGAAAACTACCGCATCTAAATTTCCCCATCCCAGACGCTGCTTCCTTCTCTTAGGGGTCAAGAAATGTCCCTTCCTCTGTCGTTGTGGAGGCAAAGCATAGTAAATGTTGGATTAATTTTCAAAGACAGGCAGAATGGATCAGTGAGGCGTGATATGATGTGTTGTATCTGGCTTGTTCTGTTCTAGGGAGAGTAAGAATGGAGACTTCATGTCCGCCTCCTTCTCTGCGGCTACCTTGGCTGGATGGATAGGATGTGCTTCTCCACCCCGTGCACTGGCTCAGTGTTCTTGGGGATGAGAAAACAGGGCACACGAGCCGGGGCTGAGATTTCGTGTGATGAGGTATGCGAAGTCTATGTCAGGCTCTTGCAAAGGGGTTGTCCTCTCTTCTCATCTTTGCAGCAGACTTCCTCAAGTAATTTTTGTGATGATGTAGTGAGTCAACACAATCAGGCATAGGTCGTGTACTTACACAGTACATGCTGAATAACACTAGGGGTTCCCGTGTTTCCTTTCCCTCCCTCCTTCTTTTCTCCAGCTGCCCATCTTTCTACCCTTGGAGCAGGTCAGGAAGCAGAACATTAAAGTTCATTGCTTAAAGCCACTTCACAGTTCAGTGAAACTCCAGCAAAGTCTGTTTCTGACCCTGCCCTGCGTGTTCCCAGGCCTGCACCATCCATACGGTGCTGTTTGTCATATGGGGCCTTATGCCCTTGCCATGTGGCTTAGTCCCATGTCATAGGCTGTAAGAACGCATGCCCATCAGATTTGAAAGACTTAGTATGAAAGTAGTGTGCAGTAAGAGAGTAATATACTATATTTCACTGATTTTTCACATTGACCTGTGGAAATAATAATATGAATATATATATATATATATATAATTATTTAATAAGAGAAGTTTTAAAAAATTAATTTAATTTTTTACGTATTTAGTACAGGGTCATCAGGGTCTTACTACACAGATCAGACTTGTAGTGATTCTCCTGTTTCAGCCTCCCAAGTACTGGGATTACAGGCAGGCGCCACCATGTCCACTCTCAAGAGAAGGTTTTGAGATTGATTTCAGGAGTTGATTTTTACTTTTTCCAAGTGGCTACTAGACAATTTCATTTCATACATGGCCCATGTTTCTACCGATCCTGGGTTGTTCCTGTCTCAGAAACTTGCTTGACCATCACGTGCCTTGCTGCCCCTGCGCCCACGGTGTGCTAATTGAGCCAAAGAGTCTGGGTGTGGTGACACACGCTTGTAATCCCAGCGTTGGGGAGGCTGGAAACAGGA
>NW_004524782.1:1660255-1672188 GCF_000260255.1 Octodon degus
AAAGAAGCGAATTGAGGCCTCTCCTGACGTTCCCTTGAGCTCTCACGAGCAGGCTGACCACTGTCCTCAGGAAGCTCTGAAGCACGGTGCAAAAGTAAATAAAGTGAATAAGGAAGACACTACAATAATAGGTTAGGGCATACTGGAGAGAAAAGCTATGGAGTTTGTCTCCCCCAGCACTAGGGAGAGAAAACCCAGCTCACGATGAACACAAGGCACGGTGGCTGCCATTTTTGAGTCTCTTTTGCCTGGCGACCGCCGTCCCACACCCTCACTGCTGCTGACCTCCAGCTAAAGCTAAGTGACCTCAGCACTCAGTGACAAGAGAAAGCAGCTCTGCAGAGAGGAAGTGGCCTAAGTTTACAATTCCCCAGCGGACAACGCTGAACTGTGCCGACAGAGGTCACGAGAGTCAGTGTTCACGCCCCGCCTTCCCTTCAGAGCTGTAGCCTCCTCTCCCACCCATGACAGCTGAACCCCTGGCCTGCCCGATCCCTACGCTCTGTTGTGTGGCTTGGCCTCCATGGTGAGGAAACAAGCATCCTGGCCCAAGATCTGCCCTCTATTCAGCCTCCCAAACTCACCCCATCCTCTTTTCTCAAGAGTTCCCCTCCTTCCTTCATCTCTTCTTTCTCTGACAGCATCAATATTCTCCCAGAGAAACACTCCCTTCAGCACCCCAATATGTTCCAAAAATTCTTCATCTTAAACAACGTCACTCTTCAACTTCACATTACTTTTCATCTCCAAACAAGTCTTTGGCATTCCTGCTTAGAAAAACATCCAGAGAGAACGCTGTGCGTGTCCTGCGCTCACCCTTTTCCTCTTGCATTTCTCTACAGTTCCCTGCCAAGTGTTTCTTGTGCCCAGCAGGCTATGGGATTCATCCTTGTCCAGCTCCCCAGCCCTTCGACCCGAGTTTCTCACCTGGATGATCCTCCAGTGGTGGTTGTTGCCCAGGATGGTTCTAAGTTGTGATCTCCTGGGGACAGCGACTCTGCTCTGACGTCGCTGAAGATATACCAAGGGAGCAGAGAAGGGGAAGAGGAACTGACTAATTAGGTAATGAAACAGGAAACAGAATCTCTTCATGATTCTTAGTGACCGCATGAATACACCCGCAGAGACTGTTTATGTCGCATCTCGGGGAGTGGCCTGGGTCCCCTCAGAGACTGGAATGCTTCAGTGTTTTTTTAAACCTCAGTCCTCAGTGAGAAGCAGAGGCTCAGCTCCTTCAGCATTAGAGTTCATGGAATTGGGGGCCAAAGAGCCTTGCCTTCAAGGTAAAGGAAGGCAAAGCATTGAGGTGAGCAAAATCTGTGGTAAGCAGTGAAAAGCACAGAGGAAGAGGGAAAAGACACACACCGGAAAGACACCCAGAGAAGAAAAGGAGACAGAGAAGGTCCAGACCACGGCACAGGACTGAGCACTCTCCACGCAGCCACCATGGTCAAAACCAGCTCCCGGATCTCCACGGCTGTGCAAGCTCACTTGTAGGGTTCTAGCCAGCAAGATTTCAGTCTTCAGGAAGTTTGAACTAAGGCTGGAGAGTAATTTGCAGAAATACGTGAAGATTGACTCGGCGACAGAGGTAAGGGCAGTTATCCTAAAAGCATCACTTCCAGTACCTTGTTCCAAGCAGGATGTTTTCAATTTTACCTACTGAAGAATTACACTTATCAATGACCTAAACCAAGAACATTTACAGTGTACTTCCCAAGAATATCGAAGGTGGTTAAGAATAGGTTAAGTGCTGTCTGAGTAATAAAATCAAGAAACATGCCTATTTTAATCAGGCCCCTTGGCCCTCCCCAGCACTGTGCATTTCTTCCTCATTAATAACTCATGGCAGCAATACAGTTGCCACTGGCCAGGGAGATGGCTCAGTAGAATAAGTGCTTCCCTGGCAAGCACAAGGCCCTGAGTTCAATCCCCGGTACCGCAAAAAAAAAAAAAAAAAAAAAAGTTGCCACTGCTCTTGATTCCACACTACAGCATCCCAAGACAGGATAACAAGGATGCAACAGCATATTACTGAAAATTTTCAGTTGAAAATTTCTGAATTTATATGCTACAATTTTTTTTTAGTGTATTTGGTTGTTATGGGGTCTCATTATGCAGCTGGGACTCATGATGATCTTCCTGCTTTCAGCCTTCCCAGTGCTGTGATCACAGTTGTGAGCTACCACGCCTGGACTCTGGCCAGCTCAGCCCACCCTGGGGCCGTGGCTGGCACAGCATACCCTGTCTTGGGATCCAACTTCAATTCCTGTGTTTGCCTAAGCTTGCCTAAGAAGGTGCTTTAGTCTGCTGACCTATCTCACCAGCCCCCAAAATTTCTTTTTGATCACCCATAACAGATGCATTTTGAAGGTTCCCAGGAAATAGGGATAAGGAGATTAAGTGTGTCCAGAAATCACAAGGAAGGTTGAATCCAGTTGGAGAACTAAAGTGGATGGCCGAGGGCATCATTTTGCATGAGGAAGAGTTGATTGGGGCTGATTGGGGCTGATTGGGGCTGTGTGGTGTAAGGCAAGCAGGGTGCAGAAAGAAAGGAAAGTCTCAGGGTGGACTTGCGCATGCACACGGCCCATTGCCCCATGCGGGCAACAGCCAAGGGAAGTGGAATTGGCCCAGCCGGGTTGGGGGAATCCCAGCCAGTGCTGCAGGAATTCCCAGCCCTATTAGTAACTGAACTTATGCAATGGCCTCTGGGGACAGTGAAGTCTCTAGGTGGGGGCCTGAGAGGGTGAAGCCTGTGCTGGAACCCGGCAGGACAACGATTATGCAACTGCAGAAGCCATGTAGCCAGGGTTGGCCTTTCCTTTTTCTTTTCTTTTCTTCATTTCTTTTTATTTTTATAATCTCTCTCTCTCTCTCTCTCTCTCTCTCTCTCTCTCTCTCTCTCTCTCTCTCCTCTCTCTCTGTTCTTTTGGAGGCAGGGTCTTGCTGTATAGCAAGCTTGGGCTGGCTCTGAATTCTCAGCAATCCTCCTACTTCACCCTTCTGAAGGGTTATTTTCCATAAGGTGCTGTGTGGTAAGCGCGTCCCGTTTAGCAGGACAGGGTCTGCAGCACGCCTTTAGATTCTCCTCTGCAGCAAGCACAGACAGTGTACACACAGCCAGGTCCCCAGAGCACCAGCCAAGGACATTGCTGTTGTACTTCATATCTTTTTGAAATGTTATAAAATTATTTTGACTTCCTTTGCCAGTGAAAAGTGCAAATCTATTTTTGTCTCTTTTGTACAGCCCATAGGGAAGCAGACAGTGGGCTGGATTTGATCCTTGATTTTAACTGCTGAGTCTCACACACTTCATCTATGAGTTGAGAGAAATAATATTTACATTCCCTCTCTCTCTGTCTCTCTCTCTCTCTGTCTCTCTCTCTGTCTCTCTCTGTCTCTCTGTCTTTCTGTCTCTGTCTCTGTCTCTGTCTCTCAGTCTCTTTGCCTCTCTCTGAAGAGCATGTAACAGATGAATGCACTCAATATGATTACCTGTGTATAAATATTGTGCATACCACAGAAACTAGGAAAAATCCTCTTTATCTCTTATTCTACGTTCCTTCTGCATGACTCTCTCTGCTCAATGTTTGAATCATGCTTGGCCAACAATCCCCAGATCCTTAGTTGTAGCCCAGGTTTGGGCTTGAGCTCCAGATATCATGGAGCTTCATCTTCCCACTCGTCTCCAGCATTTTTTCTCCTCTCTTTCTCCTACAACTAACTCTACGTCATAGCATGCATTTCTCATCGGTTAACCCCTAGCACCACAGAAGGTTTGCAGCGATAACTGAGTTGAAGTGAGAGTGTCAGGCTGGGTCTTCATGCACTGGGATGGGTGTCAGTAAAAGAAAAGGAGATTAGGATGCAGAAAGTGAAGATCATGTGAGGGCAGGGAGAGGTAATGGCCATTGAAAGACTTGGAGAGAGACCCAGGAGACCTAGTCCTGTGCACCCTTGATCTTGGACTCTAACCTCCAGAATACTGACTAAATCAGTGATTTAATCCACTGTAGCTTTGGTTCTGTGCCATGGTAGCTCTAGCTGTCTGCTCTACTCTGTTTTTCCTCATAGGTTCATTTTAGCGATGACCCCAGATCTACCCAACTACTTGATGAATTTGTTAAAGAAGATGGCCATGAAATGCTTTGCGGTTTCTTCCACTGAAGGGTAGAGCCTGTGTCTTCTCACTTTGCACCTGATTCCGCTTGGGCCAGCGTGGGGTGTAAAGCACCCAGTTACTCCACAGTAGAGCTGAACCCCATGTGCAGGCCTGAGAGCAAGACCAAGAGAATTGCTTGCTGAGGAAAACTCCCACACAATCGATATCAGAAGCATTGCTTCTTTAGACTGTGCAGTTTTGCTTAAACATTATCTTTCTTCTATTGCTTGCTCCTAATTCTTCTCCCCTCACTAATGTTTCTTTCATGTTTCTTTTTTTTTTTTTTGGTTTGGGGAAAGATTTGATTTTTTTTCCCAAAGTTTTATTGATAAACAGATAGCAATGAGACAGTTTCAAATCAAATCGGAAGTACAGTTTCAACAAATAATACACTGCATATATTCTTCATAGTTGTTAATTGCTGTACAAGATGCAGACTTGTGATCCTATTTACAAACACCATTAGAACAAATCATTCTATTCATTAAGAGAATGCAACTATATATCTATCCTAACCACTTTGAATACACAGATACAAAATGGACATTCATCGGTATACCCCATTTTTTCTAAGTTCTGTTATTGAATTTCTTTCATGTTTCTGACTCTCTGAAGAAGATAGATCTTGGCACCTGAGTCCTAGGCCCTGATACTCCCAGGATTGACCCTGTGTCTCCCACAGAAGGTTGGAGCTGGGGGAACACCCAGAGCTGCACCTTCTAAGAGCCCACTGCCACCATGTCTGCAGTACCTTCAGGAAATTGTAAGAACCGTCCAGCTTCTCTCACTTGATTGACTGTGGCTCCATTGTCCCTCCCTCCTACTCCTGTGTTTGGGATCCATAGGGCAAGGATTGACCTGATAGGGGGCAAAGGGAAAGAATTTAGAGATAGGATCTGTATGCAGAACTCTGACAACTGAACATGTAAGTTCAAAATAGACAGTACTGAGAGAATGGGCATATGAAAGTTTGGGTGAATGAGACACATAAAAGCTTAGTTTGGGCAATGTTAGGTCTGGGGTGTCACTTGAATTCCCATGAAGAAATGCCAGGAAGTCAGGTGATTATATCCACAATACAGCACTGGGGGAAATGCCAAAGCTGATGATTTAGATTAGAAATCATTGATAAGATGCTTCATGCTGTGAGACTTGATTGGATCACTTATGGAGTCTAGAGGATGGGTGGGTGGGGACAGGTACAACCCCAAAATTTAGACTTGTTTGGAGGACAAAACATTGGTATGATGCAGTGAAAAGGGGTTACTAATCACATTGTAGACATAGTAAAGGATGCTTGTGTGAGCAAGGTATTTGCTTAAAGCAAGAGAAAAACTGGTCTCAGGAAAGAGGACATCTGATAGGTCCTATGGCAATGGGAACCATGACAAGTACGGAGAAGGGACTGTTGCACTGGTAACAGGGAGTCATCAAACATCCCCCAGGAGACCACAGTTGGTGGAGTGCTGAGGACCGAGGCTACATGGAGTGGTGGAGAGAGCAGTTAGGGGTTCCCCCTTCTAAAGCCTGGCTATTAATTCTTCTCACAGGAAGTGGACTTTTCAGAGAAATAGAGCTGAAGTTGGAAAGGAAAATAGACCAGCTATGATATGTGTTTAGAGGGAAGGGTATTATAATGCCCATGTGGCACTGGGATTGAAACAGTAGAAAGGAGATCTGGAGAGTTGTTTGGCCAAAAAATTAAAAGAAAAATGCAGGAAGCGAGTTTTGGGGAAGGTGGGATAGAAAGGACTGGAACACATGTGAAAGTCATCTGAAAGTACAAGATCTCTTTCATCACAGCTCAGGTGCAAATGGGTTGGAGAGGTTTGGAGAGAGGAGACTAAAAAGTTGACATCATTTTTTTTTCTTCTTTTCTTTTTTCTTTCTTTTTCTTTTTTTTTTTTTTTGCAGAACCAGGGATTGAACTCAGGCCCTTGCACTTGCCAGGGAAGTGCTTATTCCACTGAGCCATCTCTTCAGCCCCTCTTTTTTTTTTTTTTTTTTTCTTATTTTCTTGGAGAAATATCAGTGACAAGTCAGTAAGCTGAGTGTGAGTAGTGGAGGGAGTTAGGTGGTTTGAGAAGAAAGAACCACTGAAATAGTCACCATAAAGATGAGAATTCGATGGGCTGGCCAAATAGCTCAGTGGACTAAAGTGCCTGCTTAGGCAGATGCAGGGGCTGGGGTTTGATTCCCAGTATGTCATGCCAGCCGTGCTCCTGCACTGAGATGGTGGTTGAGACTGGGTGTGGTGGTGTGTGACTGTAATCCCAGCTCTTGGGAGGCTGAACACAGATGGATCACTATGAGTCTGATCTATGTAGTGAGACCCTATAGACCTTAGTAAAATACATACACACACAAAAAAGATGAGAATTTGAACCTGCTAAAAAATACAGTGGATTCACAAGAAGGGTCAAGTTTCCACTTGAAATGGATGACCATTAATTTGAAATCTTTGGTCTCTTTAATCACTAGGTCAACGGGCAAGTCACTTCTTCTTTCTGACCTGTGGTTTCCTCTTGTGTCACAGGATGGTGACTTTGGACCCCAAAGGAAGGATGCCGTACTTGGTGCTGACTGGTACATGTCACAGCCTCACCACAGAGGGCTCATTGTTGGCACTGGTCACCTCCTTGGCAGATGGCTTTCTTCGCAGTTTCGCAATGGGGGTAGACCCGCGATTTTACAACTTTGTCTTGGTGACCTGACTCCACCTCTCAATGTACTTCCTGGTTGTTGCTATTTTAAAATCAGTTAGAGATTATTTATTATATTGTCTTCTGAGCACTTTGTCGGATATTTTCAGGGTGGGTGAAGAAACCTGGAGTCTGTTGAGGAATATGGGGTGAAGAGCTCACGTCTGGAAGATTCAGACTGACTTAGGTCAAATTCTGGTGATGTTGCTTTCTAAGTGTGAACTTGCACAACTAATGTAACCAGGTTAAGTCTCCATTTTCTCATCCATGCAATGATTACATTAATTAGAACTCAAGTACTCAGTATTTGTGATCTCTCAGGTGGATCTGGCACCTCGCAATAAACACATGCAGTCTGTGAGAGGCCCTGAGGTGAGCCACGGACAGTGAAGGCAGCTGCTTCAGTGTGGAGAATGCTCACAAGAGCAGCTGCTGTTGTAAGAAGCACTGCCGCTGATGGGCCTGTGACTTTTGTTACCACACAGCTAGGAAGTGAGCCTTGGAACACAGCACACAGATTGGGAAGACAACGTCTTCCGGTTGTGAAACTTACGTGGTCTAGCAGAGATTTCTGAGTCTTTTCACCTCTACTCATCATTTGGAAGTCAATCTCCACGATAAAACACATCCATTCTCCCGAGGAGGAAACTGAAGCTCAAAGAGATGACCTTGTCTAAAAACTCACACTGGGGTGCTTCAAAGAAGGGATTAGAATATGGATTTATACAACGTAAAATCCCAGGAGTCTTTCTGCAACAATGAACTTTGAAGTGGAGGTGATTTTGCCTCCTAAAAGACACTTTTGATTGTCATTAGTTCAAGGGGGTTGCTATCAGCTTCTAGTGGATACAAGATCCTTCTCAGTATCCTGCAAGATATAGGACAGTCCCATTGACAAAGAAGTATCAGGCCCCATTGTCAGCAGTGCCAACTTGGAGGAACCCTGCAGTGCATGATGTCCCATAGAAGACCCCAATGAAAGTTGAAAGGAAAGACAAGAAAGGAGAAAATACAAAAGGAAAGAAGGAAGAAAACCATCATATTAGAATACAACCAGACCCATGCAGTCCTGGGAGACCCCCTTTCAAAAGCAGAAACTAAAGCAACAGCTCTGGGATTGGTTAATCTGTTTTTTTATCTTGCTGAATGTGATACTGAAGAAACCAATAGGGCTAGAGTTTCTGTTGGGCAAAAGAGAGATGACAGTGACTGTCCCAGAATATTGTTGTGGGTATTTATTTATTTATTTATTATTATTATTTTTTAAATATTTATTTATTTTTATTTATTACATTTATTTTTATTTATTGTGTGTGTGTGTGGCCAGCTCAGCCCACCAGGGGGCGGGTCTGGCTGGCATGTGGTGCTGGGGATCGAACCGCGGTCCCTGTGCTTTGCCAAGCTTGTTTCAAGTAGGTGCTTTAGACCACTGAGCCATCTCTCCAGCCCTGTGGGTATTTAAATGAATAAATCTTTAGTAATTTCTACTTCCAGGCTGTGCTTGTTGAAATCTTTCTTTCTTTCTTTCTTTCTTTCTTTCTTTCTTTCTTTCTTTCTTTCTTTCTTTCTTTTTTCTTTCTTTCTTTCTTTCTTTCTTTCTTTCTTTCTTTCTTTCTTTCTTTCTTTCTTTCTTTTTTCTTTTTGCAGAACCGGGGATTGAACTCAGGTCCTCACACTTGCCAGAGAAATGCTTATTCTGCTGAGCCATCTCCCCGGCCCCAATATTTCTTGTACTGCTTATTATTTATCGGATTCTTCGAAGGTGTCGCAGTCTTTCTGAACACCAAGTCATTGTTACAGCAACAAAACGTAACGAACATTATTGAGTGATTTCGTAGATCAAACCCGGCACTGCGTGTGACACTTACAGATCCACAGTCACTAAGGAGCACCCCACAGCGGTTACGAGAACTTACTGCTCTCTTACCGTGTATGACACAGAACACGGAAGCTATGCAAACTATCTGTATCCCAGAGATGATTTCAAGCAGGGACAAGGAAATGCACTGTGTTGAAAACAGAGGTGTGATTCTTTGCTGAGTTCCTCTTGCCCCAAAGCCGGAGGTTATGTATTACCACATAGTACCGGTGCCTGTTCAGCATTGTTTTCAACTACAAACTCCAGGTAGCTCGGCAACTCTAAACTCATGGGAACATGAACCAGACAGTGTCATTAAGACTGTAAAAGCAGGAAGGGACTGGGGAAGAGACACTCGATGAGACTTGGGGCTATAAGGCAGTGAAAAGTGTTCATACTAAGATTCAAACCTCCTGAGTGGACATATGAGAACTTGTACTGTAACGTCATGTACCTTGGTAGTGTCCCAAATTTTCTGATCAAGAAGATTATGGGGCCAAAGAGGAAAGTGATCGATGACAGTAGAGTGTGCCTAAGGAGAGTCACATGGAGAGAAAACATTCTCTCAGGCTTTCACAGAGAGCACATTGGCCAAGCAATGGCCATGACTCATCCACATGGCTGACACTGACAAAGATTCTACAATCTGAGGTACAGGATCTCAGGATAAATCCTGAGGGGATTTCACTGACCTTCTCAGACCCCAAAGCTACAACTCTTGTTGCATAGGTCCTGCTTTACCTTGGTCTTAACCATCCAGCAGAAAAATATTAAAACGAATTATAAGAAGTAAAGCCATGCTGTTATGTTGAGCTGTAGGGGACTCAGGTCAACAATTTCTGACGTTGCCAGTCAAGCGGAAGACCCAATACTATTATGGACTACTGAACTCTTTTAGAATATTTTGCTGAGTTTACACACCTATAATATTTAAATGATGGAACTTAACAAAGAAAGGGTATACAGATGAATGTCCATTTTGTATCTGTGTATTCGAAGTGGTTAGGATAGATATATAGTTACATTCTCTTAATGAATAAGAGGGATTTGTTCTAATGGTGTTTGTAAATAAGATAACAAGTCTGCATCTTGTACAGCAATTAACCACTAGGAAGAATGTATGCAGTGTGTTAATTATTGAAACTGTCCTACCAATTTGATTTGAAACTGTCTCATTGCTATTTGTTTCTCAACAAAATTATGGAAAACAAACAAACAAACAAACAAAAAACAAGCCTCCTGAGTTTAGGTCTAGGGATATTCTCATCATATGAAGCTGCCTCACCTTCCTCTTGTCTGTACAACCATAGTGTAGCATTTCTGTTTCAGGAGCTTGGGATTATTGTGTTGAGTGAGGGGTAGATGGACACTAACAAATGTGAGGACTTAGTGACAAGCTTCGTGTGAAGGTCAGTTTAATAGCAATGTGACAAAGGGGCTCAGGTTTGTCCTTCATCCTATACTGAACCTTGTTCCAGCTTCATCTCACCAAGAGCCATACCCTTGAGTAGTTATGCTTTAGTCTCCTGACTTGTGGGAAAGAAGACTTGAGGCTCCTATTGGTGTCATTTCTTTTACCTCAATGCACTGTGTCTGAGCTAAGTGGAGTTGGGAAAGGGCTATGAGAAATGAATGGTGCTGAGTCCTAGAGAAGACAGTGGAAATTAATATAAGACTCCTTACTTCACCAATAAATACAATATTGGTGCAGGGGCCTTGGATTTTAGGGAGGGGAACTGGTGGCTGAATCTGTGGAAGATGAGCTGCATCCCAAGTGCCCTCCTTTTTATTTTGAGACAATCTGGCTAACGTGCTTAGTCTCACTTTGAGCTGTGATTTTCCTGTCTCAGACTTCAAAGTAATGCACACCTATGATTACAGGTGTGCATTACCACACTCAGAAATTCCCCAAACTTTTAAAAGTAAGACTATGGCAGTGTCTTTGCGATCCTACTTTGGTACTATTTTTCTGCATCATTTGAAATAATGAGTAATTGTTGGATTTGATTTGATGTGGTACTGGGAATCGAACTCAGGACTTCGTGCTAGCCAGGCTGGCTCTGTGCTGCTGAGCTATATCCCTGGATCTGGATTTTATAAAGTGCATTTTTAGCCATACTAAGCTCATTATATCACTTTTATCCTTTTACCTATGTGATCATAAATGACAGTAATTAATTTTTGAATGTTAAACTCTACTTGCAGTCTTAGATTGAAGCACAATCATTTATTGTATTTTTTCTTTTCTGGTCAGTTTCCTATCTTTATAATCTGCCTCACGTGATTTACTTAGCATATATGTATTTATATAAAGATAATTATGTTGCTTTCCTTTCCTTTAAAGTCCTTGTTCTACATCAAACTAATACAGATTCTTAAAGTGAGTTAGAAGCTCTCTGATTGTATTCTGTGGTGTTGCATCTTCCTTAAATGTTTAGGAAGATTCACTGTTTAATCAATTAGGGTCCTGGGGTTTCTTTCTGACAAGGCTTTTATTAGGATGTTCAATTTTGTTAATAGTCACTCTATTCAGTTTTTTTCCTCTTTTAGTTAAGGAAAAATGTATTTAAAAAAATGTATTATTTATTTTTATGTATTTGGTCCAGGGTCTCACCATGCAGCTCGGACTCCTAGTGATTCTTCTGTTTTTCCTCCCTAGTGCTGGGATTATAGGCGTGCACCTCCATGCCTGGACTCTGTGGCCAGCTCAGCACACCTGGGGACTGGGCTGGCATGATATGTGGTGCCAGGGACTGAACCCTGGTCCATGTGTTTGCTTAAGCAGGCATTTAAAAAATGTAATTTTAAGGGGTTTGTTCATTTTACAAAAAGACCCTGCCAAATGCATTGGCATCAAATAACATAATTATATATGAAAGTTGATAGGGTTTCTTTCAAACAATGAGAATGTAAGCTTGCTGGTGTCGAAAACTTTTCTCTGTATCATCCATCGATGGACCCTTATCCTCCCTGTATGTAAAAGAATGGCTTCCATATTTATTGAATTAATGAATAACACAATCTATTATTTTTTTCCATAATTTTCTTGATAAAAAATAGCAATGAGACAGTTTCAAATCAAATTGGTAAGACAGTTTCAATAATTAACACACTGGGGGCCTGGCCCTAGCTCAGTCCTTTAAGTGGCTGCTTCCACAAAGCTGTCAGCCTCAGGTTGCTGGAGTTCGAACCTCACAACTCTCCCACT
>NW_004524782.1:1672898-1679225 GCF_000260255.1 Octodon degus
GCTGGCATGTGGTGCTGGGGGATTGAACCGCGGTCCCTATGCTTTGCTAAGCTTGTTCTAAGTAGGTGCTTTAGACCACTGAGCCATCTCACCAGCCCGTGAAGCTTATTCTTAGTAGGTGCCTGAAAGACTAGTCATAGAAATGACATTCCTTTAGTTCTACATATCGATAATAGTCTAGGGGTAAAGATATGCCTTACTAGATGCAAGTTTTTTCTTCAGTGCTGCTTGAGCACAAAGCCTTACTCATGCTAGGGAAGCACTCTACCTCTGAGCTACAGCCCCACCCTATAAAGGCACTCCAGGAAAGCAAAGATTCAGTAATATTTCTGACATGTGAACACTCCCCATGTTACGGGCTTCCTCACACAATCTCTATGCCTGCTTCTCTGCGTGGTCTTCAGGCCAGCCCAGAACGTGTTTCATGACACTCCCGCTGATGTGAGCTGCTAGCCTGGGTGCTCAGAAACACACACAGGGAGCAGATGAGTTTGGTGGTACAGCTGCTGCATTTGATGCAGTACTGCTTGCGGAGAGATTTGGACCAGGTGCTGGGCTTCTCTGGCTACTGGAGCGCTGAAGACTTCAAGGACAGACAGGTTCACAACCGGGCAACCTGTCAGCAGTTATAGGCTGCTGTGCGGCCCGTTGAGACGCTGGTCCACATGTTAAAACTAAACAGAACACACAAACAAACAAAAAAAGGAAAGGTTTATTTTGGCTCACAGTCTGTAGAGACTCAAGCCCATGGTCAGCTGGTTCCAGTACGGGGCGTGTGGCACAGGAGAAACAGCTTGTGGCTTGGTGGAAGGCAGCAGAAAGAGACCAAGGGGAGAGCGGGGAAGATGGACCCTTCCAGGCCACATCCGCGGCACCCACCTCCTCCTACCAGGCCCAGCTCCCAACAACGCATATAGATGTAAACTCATGGAGGAGTAGCACACAACATGATCCAGTCGCCTCTCCAAAGCCACCCTATGAGTGCATGAGGTTTTGGGGGACAGCTAGCTAGAAACCATACCAGTCTCCAGCTTGAAAGATCTGCAGCCCTTAGGACATGCAGCCCACCATGGTGAATGAGCTCCTGTCCTCACCCACGCAGTCTTTATAAATTCACACGTGGCTTATACTTACATGAATGTTTCTGGTTCTGACTTCCTGCTTCAGATAAAGAACCTGGGCTGGCTATTGTCAGATGCTTCTGTTTTTTCAGATAAATCCACCCATCACAGGACGTTGTCCTTTCACTTGCTTTCTACAGGTAAGTGCACACAAATGCATCCTTTCTGTCGAATACACTTTCCTAATGAATTGGCAAAAGAAATGAGCAGAGTTGAATAATGGGCAGTCCTGTCATTGGGAGCTCTTCTTCATACCCTTGCTTTTCTCCTAATGTGTCTTCTGCTTCCCTCTTCTCACCCCTAAAATAAATCCTTTGCATTTTCAAAGCAGAGCAATTTATCCACTTTATAGCATTCCTGTATGATATATAATATATTTCCCCCAGGATCTCCAGATATATATACAGTCTTTAATGCTCAGCTAAAATGTGGTCATAGAAATAAGGTATGTGGGTGGGTGGCTGGGGAGATAGCTAGGTAGTCTAAGTGCCTGCCTCGCAAGCATAAGGGCCCAGGTTCAATCCCTGGCACTGTATATTGTGCCAGCCCACGCTGAGCAGGCCACTGAAACTGTGTGGTGGTGCATGCCTGTAATCCCAGTGCTGGGGAGGCTGAAAACAAGAGGATCTCTGTGAGTCCGAGATGCATAGTGAGACCTTGTACCAAATACATAAAAAGCAAAAAAAGAGGAAAAGGTCATTTGGCTCACAGTTTGTGAAGGTTTCGGTCCTTTGTCCTCTGGCTTCAAGGCAGAAGGGCATCACAGAGGAGAAACAGCCCGTGGTGAAGCAGGGCAAGCAGAGGCAGCAAACAAGGGCCTGGAAGCAATCCTCTTTCTGTCCCTTATATTTTATCCAGGTTGCTTGGCTTTAGACACAAGTCATAGCAGGGCTGATTGCCATCCTCCAGGGTTCTGCTTTTTCTCTCCTGGCCCTGATCCTCTGCAACACAGTAGCACCTTCTGTGTCCTCCCCATTTCTCTTCTCTTCACTGGGAGTTTCTGTTATGGTTGATGCCAAGTTCTCACTGTCCTATGGCAGACGGATTGTCTTTGGGGATGTTTTTAAGTTTGTGGGACAGTCATCATAGAGACACATGAATTTGAATTTGATTTATCTAAAACGTCAAAATAGGCTGGGGAGATGGATCGGCGGTCTAAGCACCTCCTGGAAGGTGCAAGGATGTGAGTTTGGCCCACAGTACTACCTGCTATGCTGGCCTCAGAATCCCAAGTGCCATTCTGGCCACAGAAACTGGGCCTGGTGGTGCATACCTGTAATCCTAGCAGCTGGGAGTCTGAGATAAGAAGAGCACTATGAGTCCACACTGCCTAGTGACAGCCTATACCAAATAAATAAACGTATGAATAATAAAATCAAACCTTGAGGATGTCATCCTTAGGAAGGATGGGATTACTTCTGCTTGGGGAGAAGAGTTTAGAGGGATCTTGAAGGTCAAAAGATGCTCTGCAGTACAACTGTCCCTGGCTACACCATATTTATCCCCTCGTCAATAACGAAAGTGGGTGGCTGCCAGGTGTGGTTTCCAATAAATCCAGCACTCAGGGAGGTTAAGGAAGGAGGGCTGCAAGTTCAAGACTAGCTTTGGCAACACACAGAGACCCTGTCTCAAAATTAAAATGGGCTGGAGATGTAGCTCAGGGTGAAGAACTAAGATTAAATCCCCCTCCCCACACTGTGAAATAAAGGAAGTGTTCATTTATCCAGCCGAAGTATCTTGCTTTCCAGCATTTTAGGTACTTTCCTCTCATTGCTGAGACAAAATACCCAATGCTCAAAGTTAAAAGAGGAAAGGCTTATTTAGCTCAGAGTTTGTAGAGGTTGCAGTCCATAATCACATGGCTCCATGGCAGGGCGGCTCTTGGCAGAGGGCAGCAGTTCATGGGTGTGGAAGACAGCAAAAGCAAGCAAGCCAGAGAGCGACACAAGCCTCTTTCTGGCCCTTATACCATGTCCAGTGTCCAGGATTAGAGTGGTGCCAGTCCAGTCGGTGGACTGATCCGGCAATCACCCAGCCTTAATCCCAAGACCCTTAATCACAGCATTGGATTACGAGTCAGTCACACACTCTAGATTCAGCTGCCTCCGAAAAAGCCAAGACTGCAGGAGGCTTGTGGGGGCATCTTGACACACGCCATGACGCTGCCCATCCTTCCACGGAGAGAGACGTGAGTGAATTCTGAGTAGTTCAAGATAGAAGGACTTTCAGCATGTCGGTCACAACATTCCTTTCTCCGTCTCTCTCTGTCTCCATCTCTGTCTCTGTCTGTCTGTCTGTCTGTCTGTCTGTCTGTCTGTCTGTCTCTTTCTCTGTCTGTCTCTCTCTCTGTCTCTTTCTCTGTGTCTCTGTCTGTCTGTCTGTCTGTCTGTCTGTCTCTGTCTCTTTCTCTGTGTCTCTGTCTGTCTGTCTGTCTGTCTGTCTGTTTGTCTGTCTGTCTCTCTTTCCTTCTTTCTTCCATCTACATTTCTCTCTTTCTTTTCTGTACTGGAGGCTGAGCCCAGGGCCTTCACACTGGGATATAACACCTACCTTCCACCACCACCGCCACCATCATCACAATCACTACTATCACCAATATCACCACCATCATATTAGGACGTGCTGTGTTACACAATGCATACATTTAAAAAAAAAAAAGAGGCTTGCCAAATAGCTCAGCAGATTAAAGAGCCTGTTTAGGCAGACACAGGGGCCGGGTCTTCAATCCCCAGGCCTCCTGTGCCCAGCCCTTCCCCTGGAGTGGGCTGAGACAGTGATTGAGACTCGGCATGGTGGCGCGTGCCTGTAATCCTAGCACTTGGGAGACTGTAACCAAGAATATCACTACGAGTCCGATCTATGCAGTGAGACCTTGTCAACCCTGTCCTAAAAAAAAAAAAAAAAAAAAAAAAAAAAAGCCTGCATTCACTGTGGGTGGTTGGTACATCTACATGACATGCTTTCATTCTTTTTACATCCTTTTGCCTTCCCCTTCCTACGGCTTCCTCCATTTCTTAGTCCTCATCCCATTTACCGAAGACCTGTCTCCCTATATTGAGGCAATATCTTGCTAAATTGCTAAGTGTTCCCAGGTTATGCTAGAAGGTGGAGCTCTCCTGCCTCAGCCTCCCACAGCGCTGAAATTACGGCTGTGGATCAGCACAACTGGCCTAGACTTGATTTTTTTTAAAAAAGAGTTCTAGATCCACCACAGATTTAACAGAAGACACAGAGCTTTCCCACGGGCTTCTGCCTCGGCACTCCCAGACTCCAGCATCAGCACCCACTAAGCTGTGCAGCTGTTACACCGAGGACTCTTCACCCACGCACCACTTCACCCAAAGCCTACAGCTGATGTTAAGGCTTACTCCTGGAGGTGTGCTTTCTCGGAGTCCGGACAAATGTACAAAGAAGCATCCACAGTCGCAGGATTGACAGCCCTTTCACAGCGCTGGACATATATTCTGCGCTCTGGAAATCCATCCCTTCCTCATGCCTACGCTCTGGCAAACACTCGTGTTTCACTGGCTCCATAGGGTATTTATTTTATTTTTTTAAAAGCAAATAAAAAAACAGTCAAAAACTAGAAGTGATATAAAACTTCACTAAACAAGATGTTAGGAGTTGAACAACGGTTGCTGTATCGCATATTGTCTTCCGGTTAGTCATTTAGATCACCAGAGTTTGGTTATCTGAGCACCAAATTTGATGATAACAATACATAATATAGCAGCCATTGTTAATTTTCTATTCTTGTTTGGAAATTCTGTAGCATTTTTGTTGTTCATCTAATTGTTGTTTTAAGTGTATGTATTTGGTACAGGGTCTCACTACACAGCTCAGACTCATAGTGGTCTTCCTGTTTTCAGCCTGCACGGCTCTGGGATTACAGGCCTGCACCACCAAGCCTGCTCTCTGTGGCTGGCTCGGTGCGCCCAGTGCAGGGTGGGTGGGCAGCATGACATACGGTGCCAGGGATCGAACCCTGCTCCTGCGCTTGCCTAAGCAGGCACTGACTACGCTGAGCTATCTTGCTGGCCCCATTTTGATTGATTTCTTCGGTCTTTGATTTTTGTTCTTTGTTCTTGTTGTTTTTGTTTTTTTTTCTCTTAAAAATAAAAAAGATTGCCAGATATAAGCATGCAAAATTGGTCAAAAAATTAAAAAGAAGAAAAAATAATTTATGCATTAACTGCTCCTTTCATTACGTCAGCAGAAATCAGCAGAACAATACCCCAGCCATCCTGTGTATATACATATGTTTTTTCCCTCTCTTCATTCTTTCTTTTCTCCTTGTCCTCATCCCAGTTGTTCTTTCCCTTTGAGCAGTTTCTTTCCCTTTCACAGTGTCTATTGTACCTTTCGGGTTTTATTTACTCTTTCAGACCTTGTAGTGTTGCCTTTTCCAGAATGACAGACACTCGGAGACACACAGTATACAAGCCTTTTACAAAGGACTTCTTCCACTTAGTAACTGGCATGCCCCTTGGTGGCTCTGTAGCTCCTTTCTTCCCAGTGCTGGGTGAGAGTCCTCAGCCTCCAGGCGCCGCCCGGTAAGCACCCATGCCTCAGCTGACGTGCATCTCGCTGGGTCCCACGCTTTGGTGATGATGAATAACATTGCTGGAACACTCATGTGCAGGTTTTTATGCAGCGAGCCTTTTCCGGGTCTTCTGGGCAGGCACCAAGAGGTATACTCTCCATATGTGTGTGGCAGGAGTGTGCACGCTGAGTGCGATGTGGTTGTCCTATTTTGTGTTCCCACGGGCAATGGATGTGCTCCACACTCTTGGCAGTGTTTGGTGTTGTCAGTGTTCTGTGTTGTTTTGTTTTCTTCCTTCCTTCCTTTTTTTTTGTAGTGGGGATTGAATGCAGGATCCAATGTTTGCTTCCCCGCCAGCCCTCGACCTTGCAGTGCTCCCACCGCTGCCTCCTCGGTAGCTGGGGTCACAGGTTTGCTTTACCACAGTACCATGTCCAGGGCTTAAGATTTCTTCTGGGAGAGGATCCCCTGTGCCAGTAACTCCACAATGAAGTAAATGGCATCACTTGCATGCACAAATTCATGTTCAACAGCTTGCATGTTCACAGGTGTTTATTGCAGAATTGTTCACGGCAGCCCCGAATTGCAAGCCACGAAAGTTCACCAACCATAAAATGGGCCAGTGGCGGAGGCAAATCACTGGGCATCAGCACATTTTTAAAA
>NW_004524782.1:1680605-1681120 GCF_000260255.1 Octodon degus
GCAGGAGCAGGAGGAGGAGGAGCAGGAGCAGGAGCAGGAGGAGGAGGAGCAGGAGCAGGAGCAGGAGGAGGAGGAGCAGGAGCAGGAGCAGGAGGGGGAGGAGCAGGAGCAGGAGCAGGAGGAGGAGGAGGAGCAGGAGCAGGAGGAGGAGCAGCAGGAGGAGAAAGAGAAGAAGGAGGAGCAGGAGGAGGAATGGACAAAGATCCGGAGGAAGCATGCATGCCCAGCCCGGCAGCTCCACCGATGCGGGCAATTGTTTTTTCTTGGGCAAGTATTTCCCGTATAAAATTTATTGAGGTTTGGGCCAGGGCTATAGGTCAGCGGTCTAAGCACCTGTCTGGCGCGAGCAAGGACCGGGGTTTGCTCCCCTGTTCTGCATGCTGTGCTGGTCCTGCCCTGGACTTGCTGTGCCATGCCTTGAAAACGATTTCTTTAAATGTCACCTAAACTCAGGTCTCTTTTCTTTTTTCTTTCTTTCTTTCTTTCTTTCTTTCTTTCTTTCTTTCTTTCTTTCT
>NW_004524782.1:1681355-1684351 GCF_000260255.1 Octodon degus
TTCCTTCCTTCCTTCCTTCCTTCCTTCCTTCCTTCCTTCTTTTCTCTCTCTCCCTCTCTCTCTCCCTCTCTCTCTCCCTCTCTCTCTCCCTCTCTCTCTCCCTCTCTCTCTCTCCCTTCTTTCTTTCTGTATTTAGCAGAGGGACTTGTAGTGATTCTCCTGTTTACAGCCTCCCAAGCGCTGGGATTATAGGCACGCGCCACCACACCCAGTGTCACTTGCAGTCCCAGCACACCCTGGGGCGGGCCTGGCATGGCAGGCCTAGGGATCAAACTCCTGGCCCCTGTGTTTGCCTAAGCAGGTGCTTTAATCTGCTGAGCTATTTGGCCGGCCTTCCTTTTCTTTCAAGCTTTATGTTTTCTGCATTTAAGCTACTTGAAGTAGGGTACTTCATAACCATACTTGCTGCATTTCCCTAAATTTGGAGCTAGGAGGATCTAGTTCCCTAAGTTTGGATCTAGTAGGCTGAGAGGCAGCAGCAGGCCACAGCCCTGGCACGGTGGCCCTCCAGGGCAGGTTGGATGGCACTAAATGACAGTGAAAACTAATTCATTGGAAGAGAGCGCCATCTTGTGGCGGCGTAAGCACAAGGCCTAGGAAGAGAAGTGTCTCGTCTGCAGCTCTACGACCTCATTGGGCACAACCCTAGCAGATCTGGATTATTTTCCTGGAAACTCCTCCAGGAGGGAATTTCTACATACACATGAAATCCGGGAAGTCCCTTTCATTTCAGAGTGTACATTCCAGAGTCTGGACCTCCCTCCTATATCTCTTTCTACCCTAGGAACTACCACTATCATTAGCAGAAAGAAATCCTGTGTAAAAGATTTAAAATCTTGGGCCCGGAGAGCTAGCTCAGTGGACTAAAGCACCTGCTTAGGCAAGTTTAGGCAAGTTTAGGAAAGCGCAGGGACCGCGGTTCGATCCCCAGAACCACATGCCGCGCCAGCCCCACCCCCAGGGCGGGTTGAGCTGACCAAAGTTTGCGGGTAGTGGCGCACACCTGTAATCCCAGCGCTGGGGAGGCTGAAAGCAGGACGATCACCACGAGTCTGAGCTGTGTAGTCAGATCCTGCAACAACCAAAATACATTTTAAAAAAGATTTATAATCCTGCCAAGGGAGGTGGCACATATCTGTAATACCAGCACTTTGAAAGACTGAAGTAGGAGGATTAGTCCACCCAACTCTGTTTCAAAAAAAAAAAAAATTAAAAAGGCTAGAGGATGTAGCTTAGTGTCAAGATCCTGAGTACAATGTCCAAAACATTGCATAAATAACAATTGAAAAACTCATAATCTTGGAGCACTGATCTCTCCCTTCCATCCCCTCTCCCAGCTCCACGTTCCAGCCAATGCCTCCACCTCAGAATCGCCCAGGGAGGTAGATTTTCAGGTATGGATGAGGACATCACAGCATCACGGCCTCTGACTCATCGAGTCTGGAGAGGAGCTCAGAAGTCAGTACTTATTTACAGGTTGAAACTGTTCCAAAGCCCGGGCCACTGTGATTTTCCTGACTGAGTATTGAACAAATGCTCTCTTTAACACAGGACAGAATTAGGAATGAAGACCAGAGAACAGTCAGGCCTGGAAAACACAGAAGTGACTTTATGGTGCACAGTCCAGGATGAAGGTGTCTTCCCAAGTGGCTGGGGATGCTGCCCTTGGAGGAAGGGTGTGGGTGGAAGTCAAGTGAGCAAAACCAACCTTGTGAAGAAGGCTGGTGACGTCCCAGGCATCCTGTGCAAGGGCCCTGGGTGGCCTCAGCGTCCTGAAATGTTGGATTTCTGTATGGTAAGGTTTTTACATTTTTTGAAATTAATTGTTTTTTTTTTAATTCATGTATTTGGTCTAGGGTCTCACTACGCAGCTCAGACTCATAATGATCCTCCTGCTTTCAGTCTCATCAGCGCTGGGATTACAGACATATGCCACCACGCCTGGACTTGGTTCCTGGCTCAGTGTGCCCCCCGGGGTGGGTCAAGCACATCATGTGGGACCAGCGATCAAACCCTGGTCCCCGTGCTTGCTGAAGCAGGTGCTTAGTCCGCTGAGCTATCTCACCGACCCTCTGCACAGTGAGCTTTTGATGTTTCATTCTCCTGAAAGGAGAGCATTTGGATAGCAGCAAAACCATAACTTGGTAGAAAGAAGCCTCTCCCACACCGTTCCCCCTCCCTGGTCCTCCCACAATAGCGCACCTAGTAAATCAATATGCTTAATTAGGAATCAGCTTTGTATCAAGATGCATAAAGGCATATGAGAGACATTGACACCCTGGAAGGACAGCCCTTGATGAAAACCTCTCACTGTCTCTCCAGTCAGCCATGCCACTCTCACTTGCTCTGGTTCTGACAGTAACTTCCTGCCTCAGGTTTTGAAGTCAGTAGTTGCTAAATGGTTACTCCTGGCCACTGGGTTCTCTTCCGGTTTAAACTGCAATCTACATGTGAGTTTTGGATGATATGGTAGAAGATTTAGCTAATGAGGTGAATTCTGAGAGGCCTTGACTTGATAGAATTCTCTTTCTTTTGTATTGTTTGGCCTGATTCTATGTCCCATTTGATTTCATATTGTATTAGTTGGTTTCTGTATCAGTAATTATTGCTACATGACAACCAACCCCAAAGCTTAGTGGCTTACAATGACAAGAATGAAACTTACTGTATGTTAGGATATGTGTGAGTCAGGAATTTAGGAGTGGGCTGGGGAGATAGCTCAGGGGTCTAAGCACCTGCCTAGCAAGCACAAGGACCGGAGTTCCATCCCGAGTAGCAGACGCTGTGCCAGCTCTGGAACTGGGCGTGATGGTGCATACCTGTAATCCCAGCACTGGGGAGGCTGAGACAGGAGGATCACTGTGAATCTGAGCTGGGTAGTGAGACCTGGTATCAAATCAAGAAATGAGTAAATCTTCTTCTTCTTCTTCTTCTTCTTCTTCTTCTTCTTCTTCTTCTTCTTCTTCTTCTTCTTCTTCTTCTTCTTCTTCTTCTTC
>NW_004524782.1:1685936-1687846 GCF_000260255.1 Octodon degus
CTCCTCCTCCTCCTCCTCCTCCTCCTCCTTTTCTTCTTTTTGTAAAGGAATTTAGGAGTGGCTCCAGTGGGTGTTCCTGGTGTGGGATTTCTTGTCAGGTTGTATCCAGGGACAAAATCTTCACTTGCAGCGGCGAGCACCCATGGCGGGATCACTGGCAGCGTTCCTTACCGGTTGTGCAGCTCTTCACCTGACACAGTGTCTCCCCAGCTCAGCATTTCTAATCCCATAGCCAGTGTAGTCGAAGTACTCCAATCTCTTGGGAAAACAGCTGAGAAATTTTTTTATTCTTTGTATTTTAGGGAAGGGTCTACAGGGTATTCAGGGTCTTACTACTAAATCAGACTCCTAGTGATCCGCCTGTTTACAGCCTCCCAAGAGCTGGGATTACAGGCATGCGCCACCATGCCCAGTCTCAACTGTCCTGGGGGCGGGGCCGGCATGGCAGGTCCGGGAATTGAACCCCAGCCCCTGCTTGCAGGTGCTTTAATTCACTGAGCTATTTGGCTGGCCCGTAAAAAAAGTTGGTGTAATGAATTAGGAAGATTCTGCAACCACAGCACAGGAAGTGCCTGAGGGGAAATCTGTTTACTATAGCTGCCCCTGGGATCGAGGGAGACAAGCTGTGACTTGAAATGACCTCAAGCCAAGGCATCTGTCATTCCCTGAGTCCCATCTACCCGCTGTGCACGGCGCTGGGTCCTCACCGCGTGCGGGGTCTCCACCAGTGCCGTGCTGACTAAGCAGCCTTGACACTTCGTGACAAGAAGAAACTCGGGCTTCGGGAGAGGAAGTGACAAAGCTGCGATTCTCCAGAGGGCAAAGGTGAGGATGGTGACAGATGCCACGTGACCCCGCACCAGTCTTTCTCTGTAAGTCCTTCCCTGCTCCAGAAGACACGCTCTCCTATGACGCTCACTTGCCCATGACTGACTCATGGTAACGACTGGGCTTTCTGCTTTCTCCTCAGAGCTTGGTCCCCACTTCCGCTGCCTCTCACAGATAACGCTCTGGCCTCCTGCTCCTGCAGTCCTGCTGCCTGCCTCATCCGGGGCCCTGTTATCGATTTCTCCTGTAGAACCAGAACACAAGTATCCTGGCCCAAGTCCTCCACTCTATGTGTCCTCCAGCCTCACCCCACCCTCTGCCTCAGGAGCTGTCCTCCTTCACGTGTCTCTTGTTTTTTTTTTTTTTTTCTGCAGCCTCAGTTTTCTCTCTGTCTTCCCCCATTCCCATCAGTACCCCAGCATGCCTCATAACAGTAGTCTGACATTTTTGGAAAAAAGGACCAATGTCATGGAAGACAATCATTCCATGGACTTGAGCTGGGACATGGTTTCAGGATTCGATTTGCCTAAGAAACACACAGCCTGGAATCCTTGCCTGCTCAGTTCATGCAAGGTTGGCATTCCCAGGAGAGTCTCAGGCTGTGGGAGGGTTGACAGTAGGCAGGACTCAGCCCATAATGCAGGCAGTGAAGAGTGGTGGTAGATACGCATGAACATTAGCTGTCCAGCCCACTGCAGACCACTGTAGATCTTCTGCAGTGTGGTGACTGCTAGCCATGGACCAGTACCTAACAAACCATGGACCTGGCCCAGTTCCTAAGAAGCCATGAGCCTGTCCCAGTCAAGAGCATAGGGCTTGGGGACCCTAGATGTAGAATTTCTTAAGCCTTAAAGAAGCAATTACTCTTCAATATTACATTATGCTTTAAACTGTAGCCCATTGCTTGCTTTTTCTTCATAGGAAAACATCCTGAAAGGGGGGTGTGAGTTTTCTGTATTCATTTTCTCTTTTTTTTATTTCTTTTTTTTTATTTTTCAACAAATAATACACTGCATATATTCTTCTTAGTGGTTAATTGCTGTACAAGATGCGGACTTGTGATCCTATTTACAAACACCATT
>NW_004524782.1:1688320-1690454 GCF_000260255.1 Octodon degus
TCTTCTCCCCATGTGACTCTCCTTAGGCACACTCTACGTCATCAATCACTTTCCTCTTTGGCCCCATAATCTTCTTGATCAGAAAATTTGGGACACTACCGAGGTACATGACGTTACAGTACAAGTTCTCATATGTCCTGAGTCTTAATTGATCATTTTCTCTTTGTAATTCCCTCCAGCTCACTCCACAGGGTTTGTTGTGTGCGCTGATCTACTGAGCACTCCCTTGTCAAGCTCTCTGGCTCCAGGGCCTGTTCCTCTTCCACAGGATCTGCCAGCTGTGATCAGCTCTTGGGCAGCTCTAAGTCCTGATCCCTGAAGAAAGACTCTGTTGCAATAGTCTCAGCGGAAGACGTACCGAGGGGACTGGAGAGGGCATAAGCAATAAAACCAACTGACTAACAAAACAGGAAAACAGGGCCTCTCACGCTTCATAGCGACCCCAAGAACATACTGATAATACATCTGTTTTAAAGGAATTTGGACCTGGGCATAGTGGCACATGCCTGTAATCCTGGCACTTGGGAGGTTGAGGCAGGAGGACTGTGGTGTTTCAACTCAGCCCAGGCTACAAAAGCAAGTTCAAGGCCAGCCTCAAATACATGGTGAGACCTTGTTTCAAAAAACAAAACAAAACAAAACAAAACAATTAAACAAAAAAGAACTTGGAGATTGGACTGGGTCCTTTCAAATGCTCCAGAGCCTAAAGGTTTTGCTCAGCTTGAATCCTCCATGGGATGGAGAAGCTTCACCCTTTCTTCACCAAGGATCTAGGAACTGAATGTCCAGGTCCCTTCCTTCCAAGTAGTTATGATAAAGAGAGGGAAAACATTAAGGTGAGAAGGGAGAGAGAGACACACACAGAGAGACAGAGAGAGACAGAGAGAGAAACAGAGAGAGAAACAGAGAGAGAGAGAGAGAGACAGAGACAGAGAGACAGAGACAGAGAGACAGAGAGAGACAGAGAGAAGAGAGAGGGAAAGAGAGAGGAAAGAAAGAGAGGAGAGAGAAAAAGAGAGAAAGAGCAAGAGAGAAAGAGAGGAGAGGGAGAAAGAGAGAGGAGAAGAGGGAGGAGAGAGAAAGAGAGCAAGAGGAGAGAGAGAGAAAGAGAGGGGAGAGAGACAGTGAGAGAGAGACAGTGAGACAGAGAGAGAGGAAAGAAAGAGAGTGAGAGAGAAAGAGAGAGGGGAGAGAGAAAGAGAGAGGGGAGAGAGAGTGAGAGAGACAGTGAGACAGAGAGAGGGAGGGAGGGAGAGAGAGAGAGAGAGCGAGAGAGAGAGAGAGAGAGAGAGAGAGAGAGCGAGAGAGAGAGAGAGAGTGCAGGATCCAGCATTCTCCACTCAGCCACCACCATGAAGATGAAACCTGTCACTCCCACCCCTGCGCAAGCTCATTGTAAGTTTCTAGCCTAGCAAAATTCCAGTCTTTAGGAAATTTTCATTATCATGAAAGGTTCTAAAATATTGTGGAGAAATATGGGGAGAAAGAGTCAAAGACTGAGTTAAAGGCAGTCATCCTGAAATCATTATTTCCAATGACTGGTTCGAACAGGCTGATTTCAACGATAAGTAATATACGATTACACTCAGTAATAGCAAAACCCAAGAACAATATTTATGGCTTACTTTCCAAGAATTTTGCAAGTGGGTGGTACTAGGTTGTGCTCTGTCTGGATACTGTCATCAAGAGCCACACTTCAGCCCTCATACGTCATACTCCTCAGGATTGTGGATTTCTCATGATTGACACCTCATGGCTATAAGATAGCTGCTGTTAGCTCCTGATTTCACGAGGACAATGGAATACAAAGTGAGATCAATTCATATTTTCATGTCATGAAAATTTCTCTGTGGTTATTCACAACAGATTGATTTTAGAAGGCTGCTAGGAAGGAGGGGTAATGATAACACCCAAGAGTCACAAGAAAGATAAAATCCTTGGGGGGTGATTACAGTGAAGGAACCAGCACATGACACAGTTACATATGGGAAGGGTCTAGATGCTGAGAGAAAACAAGGGGTAAGGGCGGGCACAGAGAATGCTGCTGGACACAATCTGAAGTCATTGGAAGTTGGGCTGTTCTTCCTGTGGCTGGGCTTCCAGAGCACTCTTACGGGTCCCCTGTCTTCTCCTC
>NW_004524782.1:1690554-1692986 GCF_000260255.1 Octodon degus
ATTTATTTATTTATTTATTTATTTATTTTCAGAACTGGGGATTGAACTCAGGCCCTTGCGCTTGCCATGGAAGCACTTATTCCACTGAGCCATCTTCCCAGCCCCTATTTTTTATTTTTTAATGAGCAGAATATATTTATTGGGAGAAAGAAAGCTCCTGTTGGAGAGAGGGACAGGAGGAGGGCCTGGGTGGTTTGTCCCCAGGAAGCTGTCCCTTCCAGGGACTTTTATAGAGGAAAACCATGCAATAAGGTGGGTCTGAGGTGGTGGAGAACCTGGGAACTCGCTTAGGTGGGCATGAGGTAGGACAAAGCTATGGTCAACCAATGAGATTACAAGCACCATAGCTCAGGTAAAATTGATTAAATTCAGTAACAAATGAGGAAGCGAGTCACGTAGAAAGCAGGCGTGCATATGGGACAGGATCTCTTCCTGTTGGGGGTTGGGTTAGTAACTCATCTGGGCTCTTTCAAGGTGATTGATACCTATTTAGAATATCAATCCCTGATGTCCATCCTTAGGGAACTATGTAGCTGTATTTGTTTCTTCTTTTGTCTTGAGTTCTGGCCTATATGGGAGTGTCTGTCTCTTCCAAGTTGCAAAGTCACTTTGTCTTCCATATTGTCTCCTTGAGGGCCTGGCCCTGTCTGACAGCCTAAAATATTACTATCTAATTCAGTTGCCTACAACATTCCCCCCTCTGAAGAAGTAACCCAAACTACTGTGAGGGAATCATGGACGATGACTGCTCTGGCTTCTTCAGGCTGAAAGGGGTTGTAGTTGTGAACCGGAAGTCAGATACTCTCAAGAGGTTCTATCTAAAGGCCATCAATAGACACCAGGCATTTTCGTCTTGGGTAGGCAGGATAGCTTTAAGTCTGGAGGAGACACAGCCAAAAAACAAAAACAAAAACAAAAACAAAACAAAAAAAACAAACAAAAAGCAAAACAAAACAAAAAAACCCAAAAAAACAATTAAACACACATGGGTCAAATGTTCATAATAGGTCTCTTTGTCTTTCTCCAACTCTGATCTTCCTTCAGTCATCATACCTCAATAGAAACAGACTTTACAAGACATCTTGCTTCAAACTGCACTGAAGATGGCAATGTGTAATAGTAGGGTCATGCTGGGAGTGCCTGTCATTCTGGTCTGCTGAATACGAGCTGCTTGTCATGACATGCCTGTTGCTGCCATGCTGTCTCTCGGGTAGATGATTGTTTAAAAGGGAAGAGGGTGGTGAATGAAGGCAGGAGACAGGAAAAGGGGTGTTGTGGGATTGTCCTACTACCATGCTGTATATCGTTAGATTTCTAAACTTTTGTGTAAACATATGCAATTGTTTATTCTTATTTTTAAAAATATATTTTAACTTTTTCCTTCATATTCTGAAGGGACTTACAGTTTAACATATCAGTACTTCGTGAAAAATACCTGTCCCATGTTATGCCTAAGACGTTTGATACTCAGACAGATAGTGAGGTTAAGCTCAACAGCCTATGCTGTAGGGTAATAACAATAAGTGTCTTTTTTGGAGGGTTAACAACCTAAGTTTGCAGACCAAAAATTAGAGAAAAAGGAGGGCTACAAGGACAGCCAACATGTTAGCCCTAGCCTTTCAAGGTCAGTGAAGACTCAGGACATAGGAGAACCTGTACTGTAACATCACATAACTTAGTTGTGTCCCAAATTTTCTGATCAAGGAGATTATGGGGCCACAGAGGAAAGTGATCAATGATGTAGAATGTGCCTGAGGAGAGTCACATGGACAGAAAACATTCTCTCAGGCTTTCACAGAGGGCGAACTCATCAAGTGGCTGAGACTCATCCATATGGCTGACACTGACAAAGGATCTAAAAAATGTGGTACAGGGTTTCAGGATAAGCCTGGAGCAGATTTGACTGACCTTATCAGATACAGAGGCTACATTTCTTGTTATATAGGTCTTGCTTTACCTTGGTTTTAACCATCCAGCAGAAAAGTCTAAAACTGAAGTATAAAAAGTAAAGTCATATCAATATGCTGAGCTGTAAAAGGCTCAAGTTAACAACTTCTGACATTGCCAGTCTTATGGAAACCCCACTACTATTATGGACTACTGGACTATTTTTGTACGATTTTGCTGAATTCACACACCTATAATATTTAAATGACAAAACTAAACAAAAAAAGGGAATACAAATGAATGACCATTTTGTATCTGTATATTCAAAATAGGATAGATATACAGCTACATTCTCTTAATTCAATGAATAGAAAGATTTGTTCTAATAGTGTTTGTAAACAGGATATCATGTCTGCAACTTGCACAATGAATAACCACTAAGACAATATGCAATGTATTGATTATTGAACTGTCCCACTAATTGGATTTGAAACTGTCTTATTGCTATTTGTTTCTCAATAAAATTATGGAAAAAATTTATTTAT
>NW_004524782.1:1701002-1702110 GCF_000260255.1 Octodon degus
CCGAGGGGCTGGGAGAGGGTCCGGCCCACGCTGCGCCTGGGCTGGGACTGGTCCCGCCGGCGCAGGGTAGCAGGAAACTCTCCGCACACTCACTGGATCTGGGCTAGGACTGGGTCTGGGGGCTCCCGGAACTCGGCAGAAACTGGAAAAAAATTTAAAAAAAGACATCTTGCTTCAGCTGTAACTGAGATACTACAATATATATTCAGGTTGCTTACTAATCAAAATGATGCTGAGACTGATTTCTTACAAATGTAATATATGTTGTTAGTGTACAAGGCCTTAAAAGGTATTTCATGGGTTAAAACGGATCCTCCTTTATTAAAGAATAAGTAGGTTTTGCTTCTTGCTCCCAGATGGCTCATGACTAAGGCACCAGAACGTGCAGAAACACTCTGAGCAGGGCTGTATGGTGCAAGGCAAGCCAGGTGCAGAAAGTCTCAGGGCGGATTTGTGCATGTGAACTTCCCATTGCCCAACACAGGCAACAGCCAAGGGAAGTGGTATCGGGCTGAGCCAGGAGTGGAAAATCCCCACCAGTGCTGCACGACTCCCCAGCTCCATTAATACGTGAGCTTCTGTGATGACCTCTAGGGACAGCAAAGTCTCTGGGTGGAGACCTGAAAAGGTGAAGTCTGGGTTAGAGTCTGCACCTACACTGCACCTGACATGCAATTGGGCAACTGGTTGATCAGAATCACCATCCTCAGCTAAGGGTTGAAAAGGGAGGCCCTCCCACTGAGCCATGCAGGGTTTGCTGTACTCAGTCCTTGACTTTAACTGCTGATTTTGGGTCATTTTATTATGAATTGAGAGTAATACTGCAGAGCAGTCTCTGTCTCTCTGTCTATGTCTGTTTCTGTCTCTCAGCATATAGTGTAATGGATCCAATATACTTAGAATGAATTTTTGTGCATATATATCTCCTATAGGCCAAAAAGGTTCTGGCTGCTACTTTTCATTCTGCTTTTGTGGATCTCCCAATGCTCCATATTTCTTTTCTTTTTTTTTTCCAAAAATTTATTGATAAACAGATAGCAATGAGACAGTTTCAAATCAAATCGGAAGTACAGTTTCAACAAATAATACACTGCATATATTCTTCTTA
>NW_004524782.1:1702210-1708079 GCF_000260255.1 Octodon degus
AACAAATCATTCTATTCATTAAGAGAATGCAACTATATATCTATCCTAACCACTTTGAATACACAGATACAAAATGGGCATTCATCGGTATACCCCATTTTTCCTAAGTTCCGTTATTGAATTTTATAGGTGTGTAAACTCAGCAAAATATTCTAAAAGAGTCCAGTAGCCCATAATAGCCAATGCTCCATATTTCAATGGAACTTCAGTTGGCAGTGCCCAAATCCCTCACTCCAGCCGAGACTTGCACTCCAGATCCACCATCCAGGGTACATTTGTCCCTTTGGCCCATTTCCAGTATTCTCTCTTGTATGTGATTGCATAAACTGTATCTCCTCCAACACTCAGCACCTTAGAATGTGGCCCTCAGAGATAAGGTGTTTAAAGGTGTAAGAAATATTGCTTAAGTACAGACGTCAGGTTTTGCTTCACACTCACTTCTCTTTTACTGTGTGCTCCCAAAGATTCTCTCAGTAACTGTGTCTTCCATTCATCTCATTTTCTGATGAAGAAGAAGCCTAACACCTGTTTCTCAGACCCTGAATTCACAGGACCGACCTTGGGTCTCCCACAGAAGATCGCAGCTGGGGGAACACACGGACCTGCATCTTTCTAAGTCCCCTGCCATCACGTCCGCAGTACCTTCAGGAAATTGTAAGGAGCTTTTGGCTTCTCTCATCTGATTGGTGCTGGCTTCATTGTCCCTCCCTCCATCTGTCAATAAAGTCTCTTCTGGGAGCCAACGGTCTGTCTGACTGCACAGGAAAGCCAGGGGCCTGGGACAGGAAAAGGATCGTAGGTGGTGGTAAGTTGCAGTCTGAATATTTAAAAATTATTGTTTGAAAGCTGGTTATGTGCCAGAGGCTTCCCAAGCTCTCAACGAGAGGTGCTTGTAATTTATTCATCCACAGAGGACAGCTACGGAGCCCTTGAATGTAGTGAGAGTGAAATCCATTTGTTATATTCAGAGTACAGAAAACTATAAATGATCTTGTTAAAGAAGTTGGAAAATTGGGTTATCCAGACTGTGAAGACTGTCGCGTGTGCATCTTTCTTTAAAAAAATGTATTTGGTTGTTACAGAGTCTCACTATGCAGCTTGGACTTGTGGTGATCTTCCTGTTTTCAGCCTTCCCAGGGCTGGAATTGCAGGCATGCACCACTACACCCAACTCTGGCTAGCTCAGCGCACCCTAGGGGCAGAGCTGGCACAGTGTGTGGTGCTGGGGATCGAATTGTGGTCCCTGTACTTGGCCAAGCTTTCCTAAGCAGGTGCTGTAGTCTGCTGAGATATCTCTCCGGCCCCTATGTGTGCATCTTATCATCTCAAAGGAAAAGCAAAGGAAGTCTCAGGAAGGAAGAATTCTGATGGACCCGATGTCAATGGGAATCAGGATAAGAATGGAAATGGGACAGGTGGATTTGACACCAGGAAGAGATTATGCATCTTGTAGGAGATGATGTTCAGTGAAGTGTGCAGGACCCTGGTCACCTGGAGTGAGGCTGGGAGAAAATGCTAGGTGAAGAAAGAAAGAGGAAAGGGAGAGAAACCCTTTTTAAAAGTCTGACTGGATACAGTCTTTAGAATTCAGAAAGAGTCCCTTGAGAGAATTAGAAAACTGTGGGACAAGGGTCACATCTTTTTAAAGGGAGAGGCACCAGCATTATGACTTTATATAACAGCTGAGGTGACCTAGTAGAAATTAAATGGGGAGAGTTGGGGGTGCAGGAAAATAGAAGAAAAAATGCAGGTGTCAAGTTTTGGGGAAAGTGAGTGAGAAGGCTTCAGAGCAAATGAGGAAAGCAAGTCTTTGAAAGGACAAGACTTTAGTCACAAAGACAAGTGCAGGAAGATTGGACAATTTGGAAAGAGAAGGCTTAAAATTGCCATCTAATTTTAGTATCTTCTCTGAGATACCAGTCAAGTGCCTACACAGAGTAGTAGAAGTAGGTGATTTTCAGGAAAGAATATAAAAGGTCCTAGGAATACAAATATGCTTAAAAGATGTAGTGAATTCATAAGGAGTGCTGTGTTTCCACTTGGAATCGAAGACCATAAAGTTAGAGGCGATGGTCACAATGAGTGTGACACGGACATGCATTTCCCCTTTGCGAGCTGTGGTTTCCTCTTGTATCACATGATAGTGACTTTTGCTCCAAATAGAGGATGTAGAAGCCAGATGGCTGGCACGCATTAGAGGTGGACCACATAGAAGCCACTGTGGTCAGCACAGGTTATGTGGCTCACAGCTCTTGCCCAATTTATCTGCCAGTTTGCAACTTTGCCTTGTTAGCCTGGCTCCACCTCTCAGGGCATCTCTTATGGTCCTGATGTTTAAGAATCAGTGATGTAGAGAATATTGAGTATTCATCTTCTAAGTTCCTTGCAGGATATGTGTACGGTAGGAAAAGAGATCTTGAATCTATTGAATATGGGGTGGGAGATGTGAAACTTGCATTTCTGGAAGAATCAGTTGACAGAGGTCAAATTCTGCTGATGTCACTCTCTAACTGGGAGGTTTGAACAATTAATGCCACCAGTCTGTCTTTCCTTTCTAATTTACACAATGGCAATATTTGCTGTGATTAATATTGTTTGCTACTTACAACAGCCCTGGTACATTCAGCGCTGCACATGTACCAACATGTACAATCTGCATGGCTACTGCAATGAGCCACGCAGTGAAGAGCAAGCTGTTCTGGGGTGGACAAAGTTCACAAATAGCAGACACCATGCTAGCAGCACTGCTCCTTACTGAGCTTGAAGTACCATAATGCCTACCTCCAAACCGAGCCTCAGAACCCAGTGCAAAGCCTGGTGCAGACATTTGGCTCCCGTTTGTTAGAGACTCGTGTGGCTCACCCAAAATTTCCACATCTACTTGCTCCTCTTTCCATGGAAGTCAGTATCCACCATAAACCATTTTCCTTCTGTGGAGGTTGACCTTGTCTAGGGACTCACACAGGGGAGGTGTCAGAAATGGGATTAGAATACAAATTTATGCAACTCTAGACCTTGGTGGTCCATAACTATAATGCTGGCTTAAAAGGGGTGATGTTGCCTCTCGGGAGATACTTTTCTTTGTCATTACTGGAGGGGAGTTACTACTGGCATGTAGTGGACAGAGGCCAAAGATGCTCCCACTGCAGTGTGTGGACAGGCTTCCCAAACAAAGACATATGCAAGGTCCAAGGTCAACAGGGCTCAGTTAGAGAACTCCAACAACTCTTTACGTAACATCCCATAGAAGACCTTGGTGAAAGTGACAGACAAAAGATGAAAAGAATGAGGTAGGAAGGGAAAGAGGAGGAAAATCATCATACTAGGATACAGAATGGGGGGTGGGGTCAGGGGAATCCTACCTGTATGCTGCCAGGTAATCCTGGGGGAAGCCCTTTCAAAGGAAGCACTTCAGCATAGTAAAGGCAATAGCTCTGCAATTGGTTAAGCCTGTTTCTCACATCCTGCTGCCCCAATGAACAGGCTGGACATATGGTGAAAAAGCCAAAGAAAACCTTAGGTTATGGGTTCTGCCAGGTAAAGGAGTACCCCATAATATGATGACTTTGATTTCATGTAAATAATTCCTAATTGCTACTTCTATATTTGGGTGGACTAAAATCCTATTTGTACTATTTACTAGTTAAATGACCTTCAGCAGGCAACACAGTTGTTCTTTTTTTGGCCTTTTTAATTTAAAAGAATAAAAAAATAAAAAAATTAGAAACAACAGAATTTCAAAAAATAAGGTGATAAGAATGCAACAATGGTTGTTATATTTCAAATTATTCTCTTCAAAGTAGTTGTTCAGGGCTGGTGAGATGGCTCAGTGGTCTAAAGCACCTACTTAGAACAAGCTTAGCAAAGCACAGGGACCATGGTTCAATCCCCCAGCACCACATGCCAGCCCGCCCCGCCCCCTGGTGGGCTGAGCTGGCCACACACACACACACACACACACACACCACACATAAATAAAATTTTTAAAAAAGTAGTTGTTCAGATTACCAGATATAAGCACACGAAATTTATATATATATAGCATTAACTGTTCCTTTCAATAAACCAATAGAAACTAGCAGTATAATTTTCATATAGTCCCTTCCTTCTTTCTTTTTTTCCTTTCTCTCATCCCAGTTGTTCTTTCTTATTGAGCAGTTTCTTTCTCTTTTACAATGTCTTTTGCACCATTTGGATTTTATTTACTCTTTCAGGTTAATAAACTAGCGAGACAATATGATGTTTACAAATGTGAGTCTGATTTACTTATGAGTATGATCTCTGGGCAAATGGGTACTTATAAAAGCCTCAAGTTTGTCTTTTTTAATAGCTGAGTAATACTCTATTGTATAAAATGCACTATCTTTTGTATCCATTGCTTTACTGATGGTATTTGGGGTGTTTCCAAGATATAGTGATGACAAACTGAGCTGCTATCAACATGGGTGCACATACATCACTGCAGTGTGATAATTTCAGTTTTCCTGGAAAAATACTCAAGAGGGGAACATTTGGCATGAATGGGACCTCTAATCCTAGTTTATTGGGGAATCCCCACACTGATTTCCATAGTGGTTGTACAAGTCTACACTTCGACCAACAGATGAGAAGTGTCCCTTTCCTCACAAGTCTTCTAGCAGTCATTATTGGTTGATTTCTAGTATTCCTCGCAGATCTAGAGAAAAGAGCCCCAAAATTCATCTAGATCCAGAAGAGATCTAGCATAGCAAAAGCAATCCTGGGCAACAAAGGCAAGGCAGGAGGCATCACAATCCCTGACCTGAAATTATACTACAAAGCTAATGTGATAAAATCTGCATGATACTGGAAAAAACCCCAAACCTGAGAACCAATGAAACAGATTAGAAGATGCAGACACAACTAAAAACATGGTTGTGCTGAACACCAATTTATTCCTATAGAAAATACCTATTCCATGTTATGCCTAACATGTTTAATATTCAGACAGATAGTTAGGTTAAACCCAACTGCATATGTTGTAGGGTAATAATAAGCTTCTCTTCTGAAGAGTTAACAAGCTGAGTTTGCAGACCAAAAATCAGAGAAAAGAAGGGCTGCAAAGACAGCCAACATTTTGGCCCTAGCCTTTCAAGATCAGTGAGGACTCAGGACATAGGACAACCTATACTGTAACATTATTTAACTCAGTTGTGTCCCAAATTTTCTGATCAAGGAGATTATGGGGCCACAGAGGAATGTGATCAATGATGTAAAGTGTGCCTAAGGAGAGTCACATGGAGAGAAAACATTTCCTCAGGCTTTCACAGAAAGCAAATTGGTCAAGCAATGACTGTGATTCATCCACATGGCTGACACTCACAAAGGATCTACAGCCAGGGAGATGGCTCAGTGGAATAAGCGCTTGCCTGGCATGCGCAGGGGCCTGAGTTCAATCCCCAGTTCCACCAAAAAACCCCCAAACAAACCAAAACAAACAAACAACAACAACAACAACAGTAACAACAAAAAACAAAAAACAAAGGATCTACAAATTATGTTATAGGGTTTCAGGTTAAATCCTAAGGGGATTTACTGACCTTCTCAGATACAAAAGTGACATTTCTTGTTATATAGGTCTTGCTTTATCTTGGTATTAACCATCCAGCAGAAAAGTATGAAAAGAAAGTATAAAAAGTAAAGCCACATTAATATGCTGAGCTGTAAAAAGCTCAAGTCAACAACTTTGGACATTGCCAGTCTTACGGAAAACCCACTATTATTATGGACTACTGGATTCTATTGGGAGATTCTGTTGAATTCAAGCACCTACAATATTTAAATGACAATGAAATGCCCTTCTCTGACAAAACTAACCAAAAAAGTGGGATAGAAATGAACGACCTTTTTT
>NW_004524782.1:1708179-1715045 GCF_000260255.1 Octodon degus
ATTTTTGTTCTAAGATTTATACTGTATCTTTGACTTACAATTTATTTAAAAGACATTGTATGATATCTTCTCCTAGTATTAGAAACTTTAAAAAGTATTTCCATTTTCTGTTGACTTTATATTACTTCTTCCCTGTCTTTTATACACACATACACACACATATATGGGGAAAAATACGTGTATAACCCAACATAAAATTGGTACTGTTTCATAGAAATCTGGAACGACCTTTTTTTTTTTTTTTTTTGAACCAGGGATTGAACTCAGGCCTTTGTGCTTGCCAGGGAAGCACTTATTCCACTGAGCCATCTCCCCGGCCCCTGAACAACCTTTTTGTATCTGTATACTCAAAATAAGATAGATATACAGCTCCATTCTCTTAATTCAATGAATAGAGAGGTTTGTAATAACAGTGTTTGAGACAGGATATCATGTCTGCATCTTGTACAATGAATAACCACTAAGACAACAATATGCAATGTATTAGTTATTGAAAATGTGCCAGTAATCTGAGGTGAAACTGTCTCATTGATATTTGTTTTTCAATAAAATTATTTAAAAAAAGAAAAGAAAGAAAAGAAAACTAGAAATAAACACAATTGAGCAACTTTGTACATCAAATTGGTACTTGTGTAGAATAGAGTCCATGGACGCTGAGGAGAACTTCACAAGTATTTACAAAATTTGTCCCTTCATACTCTGTATGTCACAAAACACCGAAGCTGTACAAATTCTTTGTTTCTCAAAAATAATTTCAAGAAGAGACAATGAAATGCACTGTGTTGCAAGTAGGGATGAGGAACTCTTTGAAGGGTTTTTGTACAGAATATGGAGGATGTGACCTATTGCCAATAGACACATACTTGTCGTTGTGACAATATGGAGAATCCTTCTTTCCCATGCTACCATCCAAGAGATTTCTAATTTTATAGTATTATTGGCTGCCAGGTTTGGTAGATTTGATCCCCTGGTTAAAGCAGGAACTGTAGTAGCAGGGGAATACAGGGTTGGAATAAGGATGCTCTTAGATAAACCCACCCTTGACGAATGACCTTTGCTGAAATGTTTCAGGTGTGGGCAGCATGGAAGGCAACTTCTCCATCCCTCCAAATAGAACTGAAGAGATGCTGTATGAATCAACGGGATATGCTGTTTTGCGGATACTCCCCTTGGTGGTACTCACGGTCACCTTTATCCTCGGTATGCTGGGCAACGGGCTGGTGATCTGGGTGGCTGGATTCCGCATGGCACACACAGTCACCACCATCTGTTACCTAAACCTGGCCTTAGCTGACTTCTCCTTCATTGCCACCCTGCCTTTCCTCATTGTCTCTATGGCCATGGGAGAAAAATGGCCATTTGGCTGGTTCCTCTGCAAGTTGATTCACATAATTGTGGACATCAACCTGTTTGGCAGCGTCTTCCTGATTGCTCTCATCGCACTGGACCGCTGCACTTGTGTCCTGCATCCAGTGTGGGCCCAGAACCACCGTACTGTGAGCCTGGCCAAGAAAGTGATTGTTGGACCCTGGATTCTTGCCCTAGTTCTTACCTTGCCAGTGTTTCTTTTCTTGACCACAGTGAGTGATCCAAAAGGAAATATATACTGTACCTTCTCTTTTGCATCCTGGGGAGACACTAACGAAGAGAAGCTGAAGGTGGCCCTCGCCATGCTGACGGCGAGAGGCATCATTCGATTCATTGTTGGCTTCAGCATGCCTATGTCCATGGTCGCCATCTGCTATGGGCTTATCGCGGCCAAGATTCGCAGAAAAAGCATGATGAATTCCAGCCGCCCCTTTCGGGTGCTCACTGCTGTGGTTGCTTCCTTTTTCATCTGTTGGTTCCCCTTCCAACTGGTTGCCCTTTTAAGCACTGTCTGGCTCAAAGAGATGTTGCTCGAGAACAAGTACAAAATCATCGACACCCTCATCAATCCAACAAGCTCCCTGGCCTTCTTCAACAGCTGCCTCAACCCAATGCTCTATGTTTTTGTGGGGCAAGACTTCCGAGAGAGACTGATCCACTCCCTGCCCGCCAGTCTGGAGAGGGCCCTGAGCGAGGACTCAGCTCCAGCCGGCGACACAGCACCTCCTGCAGAGGGGGAGCTAACAACCATGTGAGGAGCTGAGGTTCATTCCTAGCCTAGCCTGATCCCACGTCCAACTTTAACTCTCCTTCAGTCTTGTACACAATTTAGCTCACTTGGTTTTGCTAGAATGACTGTGATTGATTATTCAAGAAGGATTCTGTTGTTTCATTTTCCTCTAATGTCTTTGTTTAACATTAAATTTATAATAGTCTTTAGAGAAATGAGAACTCCCTGGATCGATCCTCTGGTGTTGTATCTTTCTCAAATGTTTAGCAAAATGCACTAGTGAAGCCAACAGTATCTTTTTTTTTTTTGAGAAGACTTCTAATAATAGGTTCCATTTTTTAATGAAATAAAGAAGTTTTACCCCCTCTTCATTTTGGTAAACTATAATTTTGAAACAGTATAGTCATCTCATCAAACCTGTCAAATATATTGTAGGAGAAACATGATCCTGCACAGATCATTTTTTTTTGTGGCTGGCTCTGCTCAACCTGGAGGTGGGCCTGGTGTAGCATGTGGTTCTGGGGATCGAACTATGGTCCCTGCATGCTTGTCTAAGCTTGTCTAAGCAGGAGATTTAGACTGCTGAGCCATCTTACTGGCCCCATGTGCAGATCTTGCTATGGTTTCTTCAGATGATGAGAATGTAAGCTCTTTGTAGGCAGACATCTTGTTCAGTATCATTCACCAGTAGCTACTCATCACCTATGTGTAAAATAGTGACTGCTGTGTATATTGACTTAATGAAACAACAAATATTTATTGAATGAAACAATCACCAAACAACTGTCTAATTTAGGTATCAACATCGTCTCTAATTAAATTGATCTCCAGTGCTTATAACACGCACAAGGCCATTTTTAGTAAGCTCCTGTCTTGTGCATAGTATTTACAGGCTCCCATGAGATGTCCCCTTTCATGAACACCTCTGTTTTTGAGTTTCTGCTTTAAATTAAAGACTCTGGACAACTATTCCTGAATGGCTCTGTTTTATATAAAGCCTCTTGTGATAGCACTCTGTCCATTTCTTTTTCTTTCTGCAACTAGCTACTCACAAATGGACCTTAATTGAATCACACAATTTCCCATGGAATTGGCAAAACAAGTGACTTTGCATGAGTGTTACACAGTCCTGGCATAAACAGCACTTCCTCACAGCCCTGCTCTGTCCATTAGTTGTCTCCTCCCTTCGCTCACGCAGGCCCTGACACTTTCATTTCCAGTGCAGGGCAGTTTTCCCATTTCACTGACATTCTTTTTTTTTCTTCAAAATTTTATTGACAAACAGATAGCAATGAGACAGTTTCAAATCAAATTGGAAGTACAGTTTCAACAAACAATACACTGCATATATTCTTCTTAGTGGTTAATTGCTGTACAAGATGAGGACTTGAGATCCTATTTACAAACACCATTAGGACAAATCATTCTATTCATTAAGAGAATGCAACTATATATCTGTCCTAACCACTTTGAATACACAGATACATAATGGACATTCATTGATATACCCCATTTTTTCTAAGTTCCGTTATTGAATATTATAGGTGTGTAAACTCAGCGAAATATTCTAAAAGAGTCCAGTAGCCCATCATAGCATTGGGTCTTCTGTTTAACTGGCAATGTCAGAAATTATTGACCTGAGTCCCCCACAGCTCAACATAACAACATGGCTTTACTTCCTATATTTCGTCTTCATACTTTTCTACTGGATGGTTAAGACCAAGGTAAAGCAGGACCTGTGCAACAAGAGTTGTAGCTTTTGGGTCTGAGAAGGTTCACTGACATTCTTGATTCCTGCATAGTCCTGCTTTCAATGTCCCAACAAATGTGTACTCTTTGAGGCCCAACTGAGATGTGGACACAGAAAATAAGAAACAAAGGAAAAGTGCAGGAGGGAAAATCCAGAAGCCACGAATGATAGTGCACAACCTCTAGGTCAGAGAACCTGTGCTTCTGCATGGTCTAATTAAGAAACATCACCCAGCTCCAGGACCAGGCAGTCCTACTCCTGCCTCCTAGCCCTGGCCTCAATTCAGTGCAATACCATAGCACCTGCTGCATCATCCCCATTTATCTTTGTCTTCATTGGAGTTTCCACTGTGGATATCCACACCTTCCCTACTTTCCCCATCATACCTTGGCTGTCTGTGGAAGTTGAGGAATCTTTTATGTCTGTAGGACACTTACCACCAAGACACACATCCAGATCTGATTGTGTCTGAAGATCCAACACAAAGCTTTGGGGATACCCGTCCCCCCCGCAGGATGGGATTAGTCTTCTGTTTTTGCAGAGGAGTTCTGAAGGACTTCTGAAGAGCCAAAGGTTGACCTTTGATACAGATTGTCCTGCCACCCAATATTCATCCCTTGTCTGCACTAATAAGTGGCTCATTGCTGGCACATTGGTACGGACCTGTAATCCCAGTGTTCTCCAAGGTTAGCCAGGAGAATACCAGGTTCAAGTCTAGCTTTCGCAACATAATGAGCTCTTGTTTCAAAGTAAAACATAAAACGTGGGCTGGGGATGTAGCTTAGTGGGATGACCCTAGGTTCAGTTCCCCAGGAATACAAATAAAAATGTGGGTGACAATGCATCAGTCTACCACACCACATTTGCCACTGATCATTCTGTCTCAATGGGAGTAGATGCCAAGCAATTCACGGTGCCACAATGGTATCACATCAGCACACCTGAGATGGCTATGTCCTCACTTTTTTCCTAATAGGTATTTATTTATTTGTTTAGTACTGGCCTTGAATCCAAACTTTGTTACTGGGCTACTTCTTCAGCTAATCCCTTTCCCTTTATTTTACTAAATAAATAGTGGCCCCCATTATTTTACTAAATGTCCAAGTGTAGCCTCAACTCTGAGATTCTCCTCTTTTGGCCTCCGAGGGTGCTGGATTTCAGGTGAGCCCCCACAGCCCAGGTAAACATTCACAGTCATCATTCTAGATTCATGGCAAATTTGGCATAAGACATGACGATTTCACACTTCCACAGCCTCTTCTAATAGCCGCTCCCCCAACCAACTAACTGCTAAGCTTTTGCAGAGGTGAACCTTCACTGAGTCATCACTGTTACCCCAAGCCCATTGGTTGCTCACCCTTGGTGTTGTGCATGCTGTGGGTGGAATAATGTGTAGCGACCTGTACTCACCACTACAGTTTCATGAAGAGTCATCTTCACCCCCTGAAGACCCCTGGGCCATCCTCCCTCCCTTGTCTCTACTCTCTCATAACACCAGTGCTGTACTGGCTTTGTAGTTTTGCTTTGTCCAGAATGTCATGCCCTTGAGTATGTAAGGCTCTAACACTGACTTCCTCCTCTTAGCGATACGCATTTACATTTCCTACGCGGCTCCTTAGCTTCTTTCTTTTCAGTGCCAATATGCCATGGTTGGGGTGCACCACAGTTTATCCATTATTCAATGTCTGAGTTGGGGCCAACGTTTGGCAGTTATGAATACAGCTGCTGTGAACAACCACGAGTACATTTTTGTGTGGACAAAAGTCTCTGGGGAAACACTGAGAAACGTGCTTCCTGAGTTGTATGTTATGTGTGTTCAGCATTGTCAGAAACCACCAAAGTGCCTTCTAATGATGTCACGATTTTTGGTTTTTTCAAGGTGAACAATACAACTCAGGACACATTGTGTATTACTACTTTATAATGACTCACCCAGAGAATCATATACAGAGTGCAGGAAAGCTGTCCACACACTAAAGATGAAAGAATCCATTTGAGGGCCTGTATCCTAATAATGTATCCTGCATGAGTCCAGCTGAAAATTTATAGCTCATCACATGCCCCCACGAGTCCAGTTGGAGGCTCAGAGCCCACGACAAAGTCTCCCACAGGCCTGTTTCATGGATCTGTGCTGGGAAGGCCCAAAGGTCAGTGATGGAAGCTAGAAAGTCTGTGCCAGTGGGATGAAGGTTCTGAACTGGAGCTAGGAAGTAATGCTCAAGGTTAGTACCAGAGCTTCCCCTGAAGCACCACAGCCATCTTCAGCAACAGTGAAGTCCCAAGCTCCTCCAGCGATGAGGAAAGCTGAGTTTCCATGAGGAAAGCCAACATGGCAAGATTCTCAAGGACACTGAACAATGCACCATCTTCTCCTCTGGAGCCAGGAAGTGATGCACAAGATGAGGACCAGAGCTCCTCAAAATGAACCACAGCCATTCTCGGTGATGAGAAAGGTCCTAAGCTCTTTCAGTGGCAAGAACAGCCTAGTTCATCAGGAAAGCCAGCATGACAAGGTCCTTCAGCAGAACAGCCCAAGAGCACCAGTGGCTTCCAACAGCTCCAGCAGTTTTTCCAACAGTTTCCCTAACATCCTCTCAACAGCTTCCCCAACTGTTCCTCTTATGCTGCTGGCAACAACCCTGAGGTGCGCCTCCTACTCCCAGCACCAGGCTGGTTCAATTCAGCTGGGTGTAAGAAGTTGACCACTCATCAGAAATCCACTACAGGTGGCATTAAACTATTTTGTATCTTCACCCACATTAATGGGATGTTCCACACACCGGACAGGATTCATGTTGTTGGTATGCTAGCTGGTGGCCGCTGCACAGAAGTGCAGAGTCACCTCTCACTGTTTTATCTTCCTTCCCTTTCTCTTCCTTTTCTCCACCCCTCTCTCCCTCCTTCCTTTTTGTCTCCCTCCCTCCCTCCTTTCTTTCTTTCTTTCTTTCTTTCTTTCTTTCTTTCTTTCTTTCTTTCTTTCTTTCTTTCTTTCTTTCTTTCTTTTTCTTTCTTTCTTTC
>NW_004524782.1:1715145-1717010 GCF_000260255.1 Octodon degus
TTTCTTTCTTTCTTTCTTTCTTTCTTTCTTTCTTTCTTTCTTTCTTTCTTTCTTTCTTCTCTTTTTTTTTACTACCTTCTGTTTGTCCTGATATTGGTGTTAAACTTATGGCCTTCCAACAAGACACATCCAGTCTTTTTCAAATTTTTGTTTTTGAGGGAGGGTTTTCTAGTGCCTGAGCTGTCCAGGCTTGGCTCAGAGTTATCATCCTCCTGCCTCGGTCTCCAAGAGTGCTGGGAACATGGTCCTGCACCACTATACCCAGTTTGTGTCACTGTTTCAATTCACTTTTCCCCAATCGTGTATGGTGTGGTACATATTTCTGTATAATTATTTGCAACCTGTAATCTTTGTTAGGATCTTTGTCTCATTATTATGTGCTTACATGATCGAGTTGTACAATTTCTTTTTATTTTGGGGTACTATTCCTTTTTTTTTTGTTGTGATTTTAGCACAAGGTCTACAGAGTCTCACTACCCAGATTGGACTTGTAGTGATCCTCCAGTTTTCAGCCTCCCAAGTGCTGGAATTGCAGGTGTGTGTCACCACGCCCAGTCTCAATCACGGTCTCAGCATGCCCTGGGGATGGGGCTGGCATGGCATGTGGTTCCGGGCACTGAACACGGGCTGCACTTGCCAGAGCAGGTGCTTTAGTCCTCCAAGCTATCTGGTCAGGCAGTATGGCTTTATCTGACAAATCTTCTGAAAATAGTATTACTCCACATATATTTCTTTATATGTATGTGTGTCTTTCTATCAAGCAAATTAAAAGATTTTCTTCCAGGTGCAGTCGTGCGTGCAGGAGACTGAGTCAGAAAGATCTCAAGTTTTGGATTCACATGGGAAATGTAGTAAGACCTTGCATCAAAATAAAATGTAAAAACGTAGGGGACATTGTTTAGTGCAAGTTCTTGGGTTCAACGCTCTGCACTACCAAAAAAGTAAAGAGCTGTATAATTTGGTTGATTTATGTGACATCTAATGCAAGAGCTACAAAGTCATTTGCTCCAGCCTCAGAACAATTTTTTTTTTTTGGTTTCTGTCTACCTTGAAGACTGATTACATTGGTTAAAAACGTCATTCTAATTAATGAATTGCTGCATCATTTGGGTGTTGCAGAGGCATTATGGCTATTGTTTGGGCAATTGTTAGTGGCATATAGTAGTGTCCTATTTATTTTGGTGTTATGGTGGTGTTGCTATTTTTAAAATGTCCTTATTTGTAAGACTAATGTAATTTACAATACACCTGAAATTTGCTTGAAAACATTGCAGAGTAGAGGCAAGCAAAGACAAGTAAAGCAAGATAGACAAATATATTTATATTTAAATGTAATAAAACTGGTGAATTACCATACTCTTTACTATTTTGCTTACTTGAGATTCATACTGAGAGGGTTTTTTTTTGAGCCCAAGGACACTCTTCAGCTGAGCTACAACACCAAACTTTTTTTTTTTTTTACATTGAGACAGCTGCTTATTAGATTTCCTAAATTGGCCTCAAATTTACCACCTCCCTTCCTCAGCGTTCTAGTACCTGGAATTATAGGCACAGCTTTGCATGCCTAGCTATTAAGATTTTATTTGAGAAATTCTATGCTGAACAATTCTACACGTAAATAAATATTGTCAATTGTATGTACATATTCATGTTATACGGCATTCATGTTCACAAATATTTATCGCAGAATTCCTTAAAGAAGCCCTCAAGTGGCTCTGGGGATGCGGGCGAGCATGCTCTGTACTCGCGCGAGTCTTTCTTTTATGAAGTGTGTTCGGCTTCATGTCTATTTTTTTTTCACTTTATTTTTTATTTATTTATTTTTTTGACAACTCATACAGAATTTTACTTAACAAAGTAATATG
>NW_004524782.1:1734716-1735772 GCF_000260255.1 Octodon degus
TGAATAGAGGGATTTGTTGTAATGGTGTTTGTAAATAGGGTATCATGCCTTCATCTTGTACAGCAAATAACCACTAGGAAGAGAGTATGCAATGTGTTAATTATTGAAACTGTCCTACCAATTTGATTTGAAACTGTGTCATTGCTATTTGTCTCTCAATAAAATTATGGAAAAATAATTAACACATTGCTTATTGTTGTCTTCACAGTGGTTATTCATAGTACAAGATGCAGGCATGATATTCTGTCCAAACACTATTAGTATAGATCTTTCTATACAGATACAAAATGGTCCTTCAGTTATATCCTCTTTTTTTTTTGTTTAGTTTTGTCAGAGATGGGTATTCCATTGCCATTTAACTATTGTAGGTGTGGGAATTCAGCAAAATACACCAATATAGTCCAGTAGTCCATAATAGTAGTGGGATATCTGTAGGACTGACAATGGCAGAAGTTGTTCACTTGAGCCTTTTGCAGCTCGGCATATTAGTATGCACAAGTCTTTAGCTCTGTAAAGTCCTTTGAGACAACCCCACAAGGGGAGTGTTTCATTGTGAGCTACCCCAGAGGGAATTTTTAAGTATCTATGAAGAAAGAATTTTTCTTTCTGAATCCAAGAAATTCCCTTTACTTCAGAGTGTGCATTCCAGAGAGTGCAGTTTGCAGCTCTGTCCTGTGCCTTGTCCAACCACTCAGAACTGTCACTGCTTCTAGTTAAAAGACATCTACATAAACGACTCATTATTTGACCATGCTTGGTGTAAGCCCAGCACACTGAGAGACTGAGGCAGGAGGATGCAAGTTGAAGCCTGGTGTTGTGGTTTGGGTTCTGAAGTGTCCACCAAATCTTCCCCTCTGAAGGGTCTCAGCCTTGGGCATGGCACACTCCCTGAGGGATTCGCCTGGTGGTGAGGTCAGAAGCTGGGAGGGCTGTTGGGAGGTGGAGCTGGTCAGAAGTGGTGGGACACTGGGGCTGTGACCTGGAAGGGGATATGGCCACCCCTGGCCTCAGTTCATTCTCTCTCTCCTCTCCTCTCCTCTCCTCTCCTCTCCTCTC
>NW_004524782.1:1736955-1781619 GCF_000260255.1 Octodon degus
TTCTTCTTCTTCTTCTTCTTCTTCTTCTTCTTCTTCTTCTTCTTCTTCTTCTTCTTCTTCTTCTTTCTTCTTCTTCTTCTCCTCCTCCTCTTCCTCCTCCTCCTTCTCCTCATCCTCGTCGTCCTTCTCCTCCTTCTTCTTCCTCTTCCTCCTCCTTCTTCTTCCTCTTCCTCCTCCTCCTCCTCTTCTTCCTCCTCCTCCTTCCTCTCTCTCTCTGTGTGTCTCTGTCTCTGTGTCTCTGACTCTCTCTCTCTCTCTGTGTCTCTCTTTCTCTCTCTCTCTTCCTCCTCCTCCTCTTCCTCCTCCTTCTTCTTCTCCTCCTCCTTCTCCTCCTTCTCCTCCTCCTTCTTCTCCTCCTATTCCTCCTCCTCGTCCTCCTTCTCCTCATCCTCGTCTTCCTCCTCCTCTTCTTCTTCCTCCTCCTCCTCTTCTTCTTTTTCCTCCTTCTCCTCTTCTTCTTCTTCCTCCTCCTCCTTCTCCTCCTCCTTCCTCTCTCTCTCTCTCTGTGTGTCTCTGTCTCTGTGTCTCTCTCTCTCTCTCTCTCTCTCTCTCTCTCTCTCTCTCTCTCTCTCTCTCTCTCTCTCTCCCCCGTTTCTCTCCTGCCTGGCCACCATAATCTGAATGAGTTTTCATCTGCCAGACTGTGGAAGACCACCTGGGAGACTCCTAGAAGGAAGAGCAGTTGTCTCCATTCTAGCTAAACCTGACCGTGTTTCCATGTATTGATGTGTGCAGAGCTGGCTGGGACTTTTCCTCACCCCTTCAGCTGGCTTTGAGTTGTGCACATGAGTCCAGCTGAGGTGCTGATATGCGGTCTTTGAAGCACAGATGGCAGGGCAGTGTTTTCTGGGCTCCCTGTAGCTCCCAAATGAAACATATGTGAGCCATGGTGGATTGCAGAGCCGTGCTCCATGCTGTCAGTCGGGATTGAGCTTCAAAACATAAGAGGCTGTGGCTTCCCCGGGCCTAAAGGATGACATCAGAGCTGAAGCACCAACCCCCAAACGTCACACACTACCTCCATTGGGTCGTGCACATTACTGTACCTGCATAATTTTCTCTCTACACATCGCAGAGGTGGTTTCAGGCCTTCTACCTAGGCCAGCTCATGGCACTCAGGTACTTCCCAATGTCCTCACAGCCATGCATCCTCAAGCCGCTGCCTTCTTCATAAATAAATCACATCCAGATTTGGTCCAGGTCAAAGCTTTGGTTCCAATTAGTGTAGACTTAGGATCCCTTTCATTCCTCACCATTTGGATACATTATTGTGTCTGTACACCTGTTTAGTGGAACTGGCTGATTGTCGATTAAAATAAACCTCTCCTCATAGGTTTCTGCACTAGTTATGTTGTCCTAGGAATGAGAACTTGAATGGGGTATTAGTACCAAGACCAAAATCCACTGAGCACACCCCATGGAGCTTCCCAACCTCAGCATGTGTCTCTCAGGCAGATGTTCCAACAGCTGTGGTCCTTTTCTTGGGCAGCTCCAATCCCCAACCCTGTGCTGAGAGTGACTCTGTGCTAATACTCTTAGCTGAAGCTATAGGGACGGGGCTGGGTAAGGACATACATAGGTGCTGGAACCAATTGGGTAAGAGGAAACTAAGGCTTCATGTCATTCATACGATTGAAAGAGTATGTCAACATGGGACCTGTTTTAATAGCACATGGGGAGTGTGGCCTCAGTTCTTTCAAGTACTAACTCCTCTATGATTTCCTCACCTCCAATCCTTTGAGGAAAGCAGAGGATGAGCCCTCCCAGAGCAAAGGTCAAGGAATTGAGTGTCCAGGCTTCTCTTCTCCAAATAATCCAGATAAAGAGAGAGGACATAAAGAGGTGAGGAGGATCAGGAGTAAACAAGTAGAGGTCAAGATGAAAAGAAGAGCAACAGGGATGAGAAGCGCAGAGGCAGGAAAGGGAGACAGAAGCTCTGATGACTGGGCAGGACTGAATCACTCCACCAGCCACCCCTGTGAAAACTAATTCCATATTCTTTACTTTGTACAAGGCATTTTATAGGATTCTAGTCCAGGAATGTTTTAGTCTTTATGAAAATTTCAGTATCATCTAGAGTTCAAGAGTATTGTGGAGAAATCTGAGAAGACAGATTCAGAGACAGAGGCAAAGAAAATCAACCTAAAGTCATGCTTAATGCCTTGTCTTGGTGGATGTTTCAGTTACTTTTCTCTCATTGCTGGGACAAATACCAAGCTCCCAAAATAAAGAAGGGAACGGTTTATTTAACTCACAGTTACTGGAGCTTTTATAGTTTAAAACAGCCTGAATTACATAGCAAGACCTCGGAGCCTTATTTGCTCAGGAGAGAGGGTCAGTGCCTCCATCTTATCCAAACATCTCCTCTCTGCCTGGGGTGGCCTCAGTCACAGACACTGCTTCCCCATGCTACAGGGTCTGGAAGAGAGGCTGAGGCATCACTGTGTCCATGACTAGCCGCTCCACACCTCCAAGAGAGGCCACTGGCCTGGGGAAGCACGCAGCCAGCTTGAGGGTTCACGCCTCTCTGACCCTGCCCTTTGATCCCCACCCTGGTCTTCTGGCCCCCCTCTCAAGCCACTCACCCCTCCTACAGCCATGTCTGCCCCATGACTTACATGAGGCTTTGGGGGGCCAACTAGACACAAGGCATAACAGTGGGGGTGTTTTCAGTAATAAGTAGTGGACATTTATACATACAATGGCTTTAAAGAAAGGATGTTTATGGCTTAGTTAATGAGAATTTTGAAGTTGGTGGCACTGGGTTAAGTTGTATCTGAATGATTAAATGAAGAACCATGCTTATACTTTATCACCCTCAATTTGTTTCTGAGATCTCATGGCTATAAGATAGCCATGCACAGCTTCTGATACCAAATATAGCATCCCAGGATGGAAGAATAACAGGGAATATTATTCTCCCGCACCAAGGAATGACTGATGATTTTTTTTTTTTTTGGAACCAGGGAATGAACTCAGGCCCCTGCACTTGCTAGGCAAGTGCTTATTCTATTGAGCCATCTCCCTGGCCCCTGACTGATGATTTTTAATGTGAAATAAGATATGACCAGATTTCTGTTTTATAAAACTTTCTTAGTTTTATAAAAACTAAGATCCTTCATAGCAGATGCAGCTTAGAAGCTTCCCAAGGGAGGAAGGGCAATGAGACTCAGTATAAGTCACAAAGAAGGCAAAGTCCTGTGGGAGAAATAAAATGAAGAGAATAGTAGAGTATGTTACTAGGCACGGAGGGGAAGGGCTTGAAATCCAGGAGGAAACAGGAGCCTGGTGATTCTACTGAGGACTGTACTCCTGAAAACATTTTGAAGTACGTCTTCCTGTAGCTGGACTGGTGAGGTGGCCCTGTCTCTTCTCCATAACATAGTCCCTTTACTAAAGCTTATGTAGGCTTTTTCTTGCTCACAGATGGAGTATGATTAATATACCATAGTGGGCAGCAGTGCACCAAGCACATAACCATTGCACAGCAGTTAGCATGAGTACTTATGCATAAATATTGTCTCTACTCTAGTAGTTAGAACAAAGCCTCTATCTCAGAGTTTGTATTCTTTCTGCATGAGTCTCTTCATGCTCAATGTTACAACCACATTTCAGCCAACACAGGTATACACAAATTCCTGTCTCCAGATGAGACCAGATAGATGATTTTGGGTTCACTTCAGGTCCACCCCCAGCATCTTCTTTCATCACTACCCCCATAATTTTATGCTATAGCAGAACTTGTGCCCCCTCCAATACCCAGTCTCCTAGACTGTAGAAACTAAGTTGAAGTGAGGCTTTTTGGGTGGGCCTTCACCCAGGGTCACCAGTGTACTTAATGGAGCAGAAATTTATCATGCGTCCTGCACAGAACAAAGACCATGTGTCCACAGTCCAAGAACAGAATCCACAGGAAAACCAATATGGCTCACCCTTGACCTCAGGGGTCCATCCTTCAGAATAGTGACAAAATCAATTTCTATGATTTAAGCCCCACCATTTGTGACTCCTGTTACAGCAGTGCTAACAAACCAATCTCACATCTCAATGGTGACCTCCAGAACTACCCAAATACCACCATGCAAATTTTGACAGAAGTTGCCCCAAAATGTGTTGCATTTTCTCCCACTGAGAGGTAGAGTCTGCACTCTCTTGCTGGGGGTAGAACAGCCTGCAGTTATGGGACATCAACTTAGTATTTGTAGAACACTGGGAAATGGCTTAATGTGGAATAAGTCCTCACACTCAGTGTCAGAAGTATTGTTAAGTATGGAAGTGAGGTTCTGATTAACCATCATCTGTCCTTTACTGCTTGGCCATAATCATTTCCCCTCAGTAATTATCTCATCTGTTTTTCGGACTGCCTGAAAAGGACAGAGCTTGTCAGCTCTTTTCTGGACACTGATACGGGCAAGGTGGGCCCTCTGAATCTCACAGAAGGCTGGAGCCCAGAGAACATCCAGCTAGGTGCATTTCTAAGACTCTTCTCACAGTATGTCTGTGAGGAGCATGAGATTACAAGGAGCCTGCAGTTTCTGTCAGCTAGTTGGTTCTGGCTTCGTTGTCCCTCCCACTCTTTCAGTACAGTCTCTGCTGATGGCCAGAGGCGAGCCAGAGCCACTCCTCAAAGCACAGGGAGAGAACTTCTGGTGCTGGTAAGTTACGGTTAGAAACTATTGCTTGAATGCCTATGCTATACAGATCATCCCTCAACTCCTAAGCACAGCTGCCCAATATCTAATTCACCAATCTGTAATGTCTACTAAATTCTTAACACAGAATGCATTGAGTACAAAAAGACTTGGTATACTCAAAGGTTGAGTACAAGATACAGGATGTAAATGATCTCATCATCAATTTTTTTTTTAGCAGATCCCAGGATTGAACTCAGGCCCTTGTGCTTGCCAGGAAAGCGCTTAATCCACTGAGCCATCTCCCTGGCCCCTCATCATCAATTTTTATTTTGGATGGCTTTTATTTATTTTGGAGACAGTAACTCAGTCAGTTACAAGGATAGCTGTGAACTCCTCTTTACCCATCCCAGCCTCCTAAGTAGCTGAGATGACAAACATTTTCCACTAAATCTGTCTTAATAATTTTTATCTTGGTGACACATTTCAGTGATATCTTTTTGATATGTTGGGTCAAATAATGTAAGTCATTAAAAGTTCTTTTCTCAGAATCTAAAACTTGTCTTCCTACATGGTGACTGGAAAATTGCAAGGTGCCGGTGTGCCTTATATTTAGGGCTCACATTGAGTTTCTCTTGCACAGTGTGACTTGGGGACAGAGATCTGGAGGAAATGCATAGAGTGCTGGCATTTATGAGCCAGTTTAGAAGGTATCAGAAGACAGAAAATGAATAAATTACATTGAACCAAAACGGTCACTAATGAGACAGGCTGTGTCTGGGCAGGTGGCTTTATGTTCTGTGTCAGGTCAGACATCTGGGGACACAAGAGCTAAGCTTAGGCACAAATATTCAGAAAGAACCATCAGAGAAACGCAAAGAGGCAGAGCACTGTGTGCAGAAGGGAACAGAGAGGCGGAGTTTCTGAGCTGGCAAGGGGTTGTGTGTAGGAGGAGGATGTGGAGGAGCTTGGTGTGAACTGAACCTGGTGTGAAGGATCTGAGTGGATGAATACAGAAAGACTGGGGAGCAGACTGGGCAGGTTGGGGCCTTCTGGTTGACTGAACTAGATGGGAGTGCTGAGCAGCACTGAGCATGGCACTGGCAGGATTCCTCTGTCTGTCTGTCTGTCTGTCTGTCTGTCTGTCTGTCTGTCTGTCTTTCCCTCTTCTTCTCTTTCTTTCCCTCTTTGTCATTCTCCCTCCCTCCCCTTCTCTGTCTTTCCCTCCCTTTCCCTCTCCAACTCCCTCTCTCTTTCTGTCTCCCTCTCCCTTTTTTTCTCCCTCTCCTTCTCCTGTCTCTCCACTGTATCCAGAGTTACTGTACAACTTCTATAGTCTACATTTGTCTTTGAGGCTTTATTTTGAGACATTCTCTTGCTTTCTAATTGGCTTCAAGATTGTCATAGTCCCATCTCAATCTCTTGAGCAGTTGAGATTACAGACACGTGGCACCACACCTGGCTCTAATGTCATTTTTTTTTTGTGGAACCAGGGATTGAACTCAGGCCCTTGCACTTGCCAGGCAAGCACTTATTCTACTGAGCTATCTCTCCAGCCCCAATGTCATGGTTTTATTTGTTTCTGTGAATATTCTTTGAGTCTTTATGGAGACTGGGTTTTAGCAGAGGTGGTATCAAGTGACACCTTATTGATATGAACCAATTTATTTGTGCGGTTAGTGAAAATATGAAGGGCAATGGACACAACAGATAGAATCCTGGCTGTGTTCAGTATGTTCAGGGTTTACAGGTATAAGATTGGGTTGCCGGGTAAAAGACAAAACACCAAAGGTAATTTCTGCATTGAGATCTTTGATAAATGAAAATCCAAATTCAGAATAGGGAGAGTATTGTCTTGTATTGGTGAATGGGACATATAAAAGTTTGTTTCCAGCAATACTAGTTCTGTATTGTGTCTTGGATTCCCAGAGGCAATATCAGTTGATTATACCAGACTAGAGTTCAGTGGGAAAGTCAAAGCTGATGATTTGGAATTGAGGTCCTCAGTGCGATGCTCGAACACAAGGGAATGGTTTGCATCAGCAACATAAGGACCATGGAGAGGAAATGGGGTGTGGGGACAGGCACAGTCCCAACACTGAGACTCAGGTTTAGATGAGAAGAAGAGGTAAATTGGACTGAAAAGAGGTTGGAAAATTGAGCTATAGAGACAATAAAAACTGTGTTGTGTGTCTATGATCATCTCAAAACAAAAGAAGAGTAAGTCTCAGCAAGGAAGAGCTCAGATGGATCCCATGTCACTGGGAATCAGGGCAAGAATGGAGAAGGAGCTGATGGATTTTGAGATTGGGAGTCATTAAGTGTTTTTCAGGAGAACAGGTTCATTGAAGAGTGGTTTTGTAATTTTCTGTGACAGGATGTTCTAGTGGAAATTAAATATGGCGAGTTTGGGGCAGAATATAGAGGAAAGAATGCTGGAGGCAACTGGTGGGAGGAGGGCAAGAAAGATCCAGAGAAACAGAGGAGAATGAGTCGTCCAGGACAAGAAGCCTTTAGTCACAGTAGCAGGTGCAAGGAAAGAGGGAGAGAAGGCTGAGCAACTTCCATCTGATTTTACCATGTTCTCTGTGAAATACCAGGTAATTGCTCAAACTGAGTCTGAGAGGAGTGGACGCAGTTAGAGAGTTTGGACAAGAGGTGGAAGTGCTGAAAGTCATTTTAAAGGTAGGCACCTGAGTATGTTAAAAAAAATAGAGTGAATTCCCAAGGAGTGCTCAGCTTCCTTTTTTTTTTTTTTTTTTTTTTTTTAGGGTGTTTTTTTTTTTTTTTTTTTTTTTGCATGTGCAGGTTTTACTGTTGCTCAGTCTACAGTGTTTTCAAGTTTCAAGTTTTTCATTCATACTATCCAGTTATTTCCCTTTGATGTACTCATGGGTATGTTCTTAGTTAAGCTAGCTTAAGTGTAAACTTTACTCTTTAGTATCTTCAATTTCATTCTGCTGGCTGAAATGCGCTCAGGCAGACATCACTCCAATTTGAATAATGACTGATGAATGAGGCTTCACTACTGATCCAGAGCATTAAAAAAAGATTTTTATGCATAAGTATACAAATATTTTATGTGCTGAACCTTTCACTTTTGAAGTACTCTCTTGAAAGAAATGTCAGCAGACAATTAAGGTTTCAAAATCTCCCATTAGACTATGACTTGTGGTAAAGATGAGTGGAAATGACTTTCACTTTTCACTGGAAATCTTTATGGGAACATAGGAAAGTATAGACCATTAAAAAAAAAAAACTTTTCCCTGATATGACTGGTATAAAGTTACATATAGTTTTTTTCCTTTTTCTTTCTTTTCTCTCTCTCTCTCTCTCTCTCTCTCTCTCTCTCTCTCTCTCTCTCTTGTTTTTTTTTTTCTTTCTTCTCAGGCAGGCTATATAGTTCAGGCTGGCTTTAAACTCACTTTGCAGCTCAGGTTAGTCTTGAATTCATAGCAATTATTCTGCTTCATCCTCCTGAGTGCTGAGATTACAGGCATGGGCCACCACACCCAGCTTAATGTTATTTTCAAATGCAAATTTGATTTTTATGGAAATATAACAAACATTGATCAAGTACCTACTAGAGCCCTCATTGTATAGTCCAGCTCACTGTTCCCTAACAAGCAATCCCAGGTGATTTGGTCTCTTCAATGGCATATGTTTGTGGCAGAGGCTGTTTGAACTCTTGGTTAGTGTGCTTGGGAGGCAGCTTGAAGAAGTCTTATCTACTTTTTGTCACTCGGTTGATGTTTTAAGGCATTGCAGAAAGCTGACAGTGAACCACAGGTCTGCCAGATGCATTTTTTCCATGAAGACATTCTGATGAGTCATCTTCTCTTTTTTTTTTTTCTTGTGGAACCAGGGATTGAACTAAAGCCCTTGTGCTTGCCAGGCAAGTGCTTACTCTACTGAGCCAAATCGCTGGCCTTGAGTCATCTTCTTGAGGCCTGTTCTCCTTATGTGATGAAATTCTTTTTAATGTAAAAGTGGAATAGAAAATTTTAACCAGTCCTGCAGAAATGGCACTTTAGTCTCCGACTTCACACTGTCATCAGCTTCCTTTTGAAATCCATGGTCATAAAAGTGAAATCTAGGATCACTTTAGTGATTGTCACAGTCAGCAGTCACTTCCTCTCTCTCAGCAGAGGTTTCCTGTTTTATTAGACGAGGTTGTAACTACAGGTGACTGGCACATCGTGGGTTCTTACCACAGAGAGGCCACTGTGGTCAGCACAGGTTACTTCTTCTTTTTTTTTTTGCCTTCAGGAGTATGTTTATTGTGTTTGAGATGATACATCAGTGCTCTCTGAGCTACTAAGGGGAAAAAGAAATCCTCTCATTACAAACTGACAACGGTAAAACATTTCCACAACAGCATGAACCACATACTCAGAAATAGATCTGGGTTTAATACAAATGACATAATTCCTAGTTATCTACAGCTACTTTTATAACTTCATACAAATAATAAATTAGGTTAAAATGCACTATAATATTTGGTAGACTTCAAGACCAGTATCTTTAGTACATTACAAAATACATTTTGATAGCCCAAAGAAGCAAGACTTGCAAGTAGGTGCTTTAAATATAACTAATCTACAGCTACAAAGTTCGACTCTTGATAGCATTTACCTTTTTAGGGAGTCTCCCCATCTCCAAAGGATAAAAGCAGAGAGTAGAATCAGTATAACATATACATAAAAGTCTGTATTGTAAAGGTTATAAAAATTTGCAGCACAGTGAGCAGACGCCTCCTGCCCCTTCACACTGCATACACATTGTGTGAATTATGTTGTGTATCTCTTGGCCCACTGTCTGGCTATCCTGTCATGTTCTGCTCTGTTGGTCAAATACTGAGTGGCTATGCTTCCAACCAGAGGATCCGCAGGGTTGCAGTCTGTCAAAAGGGAACAAATAGACAGCAAAACCTTTGAAATAATCAAAGCAGGACTCCAGTTGTCCTTAAGGATGTCCAGACAGATGACTTCCTGACTGTTGATGTTGCAGTGATAGATTCTGGTACAGAAAGTAACCTTTGGTGGTTTAAATGGATAATCCGATATCCAGAAAAAACATACCACCTTCATATGCAGAAGCTGATGGCCCAAGTATAGCTGATCTCCATTCATCAATATTATCTCCTTTAGGCCCAGCACTGCAGTTAGGAGGAGGATCGAGGGTTATTTTGGCTAGCTCCTTCTGAATTCTTTTCGCACTAGTGGATAACTTAGCAGTGGTTTTGCTAGAGAGTTTGGTGTTTTTCTTCTGCTGGGTGGCAGGTTTTCTTTCTTCTTGCTCTTCAGGCTCTGGAGCATTGGGGTCTCGTTGGTCCGCATCTGAACTGCCACTGTTGGAGCTAGGGCTCTCATCGTAGGACCCCTGCCTATCACTGGACATCGTGGTGAACTTATCTCAGAAAACTCAGCTGCCCCCCTGGCCTGCTCGTGCGCCGCTACGCTGTGGGGAAGGGGGAGCGCTAAAAACCCTTCCTTAAGGAAATGGAGGCAGCCTGGGGTGAGGTTGAGGGGTGGAGGGAAAAAAGAAGCCAAGGAGGCTCTGATCAGGGAGTGTAGAACATTAGCACAGGTTACTTCTGTGGCTCATGGCTGTCTCGATTACCCTGAAGCTAGGATAGACTCATAATTTTGCAGCGTTTTTTTTTTTTTTTTTTTTTTGTTCATAGTAATCTCTTATTGAATGCATCTTGGGTTAAGTGTACTGGGTAACACATTTTGAGAAACATTATTTAGTTTCATTTTTTTCACATTAAAATTTTATTTTATTTTGAAGAGTAAAAACAAGGACAAAACCAAAATCAAATAGTATAAACAAGGACAGAAACAGAGTAACGTACAGCAGTACCTATGGTACAGATTTTCAGACTCTGTCACCCTGGCTTAGGCATAACTTTCAGAGCCCTTTCTTGATGTATTGATGTTTTTTATTTTTAGTTTTACATTTTAGTACAGGGTCTATAGGGTCTACAGGGTTTCACCACATAGATCAGACTCATAGTGATCCTCCAGTGTTCAGCCTCCCAACAGCTAGGATTACAGGCAGGCACCACCATGTCCAGTCTCAGTTGCAGTCTCAGTGTGCCAGTCTCATCTGCAGAGGAGGAAGCTGAATCTCAGAGATGACCTTGTTCAGGAACTCACACTAGGGAGGAGTCAGAAATGAGAGAATAGAGTCTAGAGTCCAACTCTAGGTGCAAATAATATCACAAGTAACAGTGTCTTTTAATGGGTGAAACTGTCTCACAAAGGACACCTATGGTTCTCATCACTGGAAGGAACTTTCTACTGCAGTGTACTGGACAGAGACTGTAGATACTTCCATGTGTACTGTGATGCATAGGACAATCCCCACAGCAAAGACATTTCCAGGCTCTAAGAGCAGAGAACCCTGTACTAACATTCCACAGTGTTCCAGGGAAGATGCCAGTGAAAATGCCCAGGAAACTCAAGAGAGGAAGGACGCAATGTGGGAAAGAAGAGGAAAGCTGACATCATGCAGTACAGTCTTATATAGGCAGTGCTGGGAGAACCCTTTTCAAAGGCAATGCTTTAGAACAACCAACAGATAGCTCTGAAATTGACTAACTTCCTTTTCTTTTTTTTCCCCAAAGTTTATTGATAAACAGCAATGAGACAGTTTCAAATCAAATCGGAAGTACAGTTTCAACAAATAATACACTGCATATATTCTTCTTAGTGGTTAATTGCTGTACAAGATGAGGACTTGAGATCCTATTTACAAACACCATTAGAACAAATCATTCTATTCATTAAGAGAATGCAACTATATATCTATCCTAACCACTTTGAATACACAGATACAAAATGGACATTCATTGGTATACCTTATTTTTTCTAAGTTCCGTTATTGAATATTATAGGTGTGTAAACTCAGCAAAATATTCTAAAAGAGTCCAGTAGCCCATAATAGCATTGGGTCTTCTGTTTAACTGGCAATGAAATCTTGCTGCCTCTAATGGACTGGCTGGACATGATGCTCAAAAAGCCAATGAGATGCATGAGCAATCTTTCTGACTGGCAAAAACGAGACCGTGATGACTTCTCCATAACATGATTTTGGTGACTAACTGGAACAACTCTACAGTAACTGCTTTTTATAGGTCAAGCTGGATGACAGTCTTGCTACTAATACTTGCTACTAGTCACTATACAGGCGACCTTCAGAAACTTCGCAATTATTCTGAAAATCAGTTTCTTCTTACAGAAGCCAGGAATGGTGGACACTATGGAGCAATTATTACATAGATCAAACCATACCTTCCCCAACCTTGGACACGAATCATCACAGTGTTGGTCTCTAATGAAATATTAAAACCTTATTACTCTGCTACTTACTGTCACAAAATGTACACACTCACCGTTTTACAGGTTTTCAAAAAAATTAATCTAAATGATTTATAGAGGATTTTTCACTATATCATGGGATTTTACAGTACCATACTGTATACAAATGTGATTAAAATTATATAGATTTATGAGTTTAGGAAATGGTTAAGAACATTAGAAGTATTTTTAAAAGAGTGGAAAAGGTTTATGTGCTGGTTGACACACTGTGTCAACTTGAGATCTCAGAAACTTGGCTGAATCAGGAAGCTTGGCTGGATCCATTTGGTGATTCCATGTCCTGGGGTACTGGGGCCTACCCTAGGGCAGGAAGAACCTGCGCCAGAGTGACTCAGCACAAAAAGGGTATATAAAGGAATTGAAGAAGCCTTTTTTTTTGGTGGTATCAGGGATCAAACTCAGGACCTTGTGCTTGCCAAGGAAGCACTTATTCCACTGAGCTATCTCTTAATCTCAGAGGAAGACTCAGATGCACCATTTTCAAGGAGCTCCAATCTTCATGGTGGAGCACACATCTTTGCAGTTGGCATGAAGGAAGAGAGAGAGAGACTGGATGGATGCTGAAGCTGCTGCTCTTCCTCTGCTCTTCATTGTTTTCTGCAGCCATGAACTGCTGCCATTTGCCTTGGAGCCAGCAAAGTATGGACTAAACCATCAATAAGTGTGAGCTAAATAAACCTTTCCTTCTTTCATTTTGGGTGTTGGCATTTTGTCCCAGCAATGAGTAAAAAGTAAACAAGAGAGTTTATAAGAGCATACAAAGGGTTTGTAAGACATATATATATATATATATATATATATATATATATATATATAATTTTCACTTATTGTGGGGGTGTCTTCAACGTTACCTCCACGATAAGTGAGGGACCAATGTCCAGACTCTTTCATCTCACACAGGGTACGGCCTAGGGAAATGAAATGAACTGGGTTGCAAGTAGTGGTAGGAAGACTTTGCTGAGTTCCTCTTGCATTAAATCCAGAGCTTGCTGCATGTCACAAGCTGAGGAATCATTTTAGATGCTCTTCAACTATAAACTATGAAAATCCTCAAGCTAACTAAAATACCGTGCAGACAATACTTCCAAGACTGTCAAAGTGGGCAGGGATGGGAGTCAGGAGATTACATGTAGGTTGGCTTGAAATTACATGCAGAATCTTCTGGAAATTTTGCATGATAGCATGGGTGGAAGCAGATTTGAACTTACTGAGTTTGTTGAGGCTACCACTGTTCTCACACATGAATTGTTCCCAGGAGGACATCTAAGAGAATTTCAATTTCATGATATTCCTGGGCACCACGTTAGATAAAGTAGACTCCTGCGTGGAGTGAGAGCTATAGTGGCAGGTGAATATAGGGTCAGAATAGTGATTCTCTAAGATAAATCCACATGTGACAAATGACCTTTGCTGAAATGTTTCAGGTGTGGGCACCATGGAAGGCAGCTTCTCCATCCATCCAAATGGAAATGAAGAGATGCTGTATGAATCAGCTGGCTATAATATTTTGTGGATACTCCCAATGGTGGCACTCGTGGTCACCTTTGTCCTCAATGTGCTGGGCAACGGGCTGGTGATCTAGGTGGCTGGATTCTGAATGGCACACACGGTCACCACCATCTGTTACCTCAACCTGGCCTTTGATGACTTCCCTTTCATTGTTACTCTACCTTTCCACACTTTATCTACAGCAATGAGAGAAAAATGGCCATTTGGTTGGTTCCTCTGCACGTTGATTCACATAATTGTGAACATAAACACTAGCGTTTGGCAGCATCTTCCTGATTGCCCTCATCATGCTGGACCACTTTATTTGTGTCTTGCATCCGTGTGGGCCCAGAACCACTGCACTGTGATCCTGGGCAAGAAAGCAATCGTTGGAGCATGAATTCTTGCTCTAGTCCTCATCTTGCCAGTTTTCCTTTTCTTGACCACAGTTAAGTGATCCACATGGAAATACATATTGTGAGTTCTCCTATGTATCCTTGGGAGACACTGCTGAGAAGAGGCTGAAGATGGCCATCGCTGTTTTCATAGCTAGAGGCATCATCTGTTTTATTGTCGACTTCAGCATGTTCATGGTCATGGTCAGCATCTACTATGGGCTCATCTTGGTCAAGATATACAGAAAAAGCACAATGAGTTCCAGCCACCCCTTTCAGTTCTCCCTGCTGGGGTGGCTTCCTTCTTCATCTGTTGTTTTCCCTTCCAGCTGGTTGCATTTCTAAGAAAAATGTGGATCAGAGAGATATTGTTTAAGGGTAAGTACAAAACCCTTTCCATCCTGGACAACCCAGCAAGGTCCCTGGCCTTCTTCAACAACTGCCTCAACCTGGTGCTCTACATATTTGTGGTGCATGACTTCTGAGACAGACTGAGACACTGCCTACCAGACCGGAGAGGTCCCTGAGTAAGGGCTCAGCTCTGACCAGTGATGCAGTGAGAAATTTGGCTCCACCAAATGCAGAGGTCAAGTTATAGGCAATGTGAGTAAGCGCTCAGGTTCATCCTTTGTCCTATGCTGATCTCACTTCCACTCTTATCTCACTTTGAACCATGTCCTGGAATATTTGCTTTGAAAAGAAACACTCATGTGTTCCTGGTTTGTGGGAAAAAAATAGAAAACGAGATGCTTTTGGCGTCATTTAATTTGTTTTTGGCATCAGGTTTTCCTGGAGCTAAGTGCTGGTGGTAAGAGGTAAAGAAGAAAATGAATGGTGTGCCACTTGATTTTCTTAGAATGACTGCAATATTTTTCATGCAAAATTGATAGTTTTTTTTACATTTTCCTAATTTCTTTGTTTTACATCAAATTTATAAGAGTGACTCTATTATTTTATGTTTAGAAAAATTCACCAGTGTAGCCAATAGATTTCGGGTACATTTTTTTTTCTGACAAGGCTTTAATAGCAGGTTCAAATCCTTCTTTCCTTCCTTCTTTCCTTCCTTCCTTCCTTCCTTCCTTCCTTCCTTCCTTCCTTCCATCCTTTTTTCCTTCCTTTCACATAATCTTTCCCTTGTCTCTGCTTCCTGGACATCATGATGCGAGCAGATTTCTGTTCACCGGAGCCTTTGACCACCGCATTCCTGTTATGGAGCTGGCTGACCTTGGAGTGAAACCAAAGCTCAAATAAATCTCTCCTTTTAAAGTTTTTGCTGTCAAGTATTTTGTCTCCATGACAACAAAGTGACAAAGACAGACATTGGTACTGAGAATAGGGTTCAAACTCACACTGGCAGTAGAAGTATTAGCTGAGTTCTCTAGGGGAACAGATTGAATATTAAATATGTGCATGATAACACAGGGAATGGACTTATTAGGCAGATTGCATGATCAGAAGGGAAGAACCCCGGTGGCCATTTGGTAAATAAAAACAAGAATCCAGCATGATCACCTTCACACTCAAGATTTAGAGGGTCCATTAGCAATTAAGCACTAACTATGTGGAAGCTCACTGCAGAGCTAGTGGTATCTGTTTGTGTTCAAAGGCCAAGCAGTCTGTGTTGGAAGTCTCAAGGAGCTGGAGATCAATGTCTAAAATAATGAGAAAGACCAGTGTACCTCTGAAAAAAATTAATACACATCTTTCCATTTGCATTTTTATTCTGCCCAATTATAAGCTTAATTTTGCTGTCTCCTATATTTGGGGTGGATCTTCCTCAGTTTGTTGGTCCACATGTTGGTCCTGCACACCCCCCTCCAAATTGATTAATCTGCTTGGTTTTTATTTTTTTATTGAAGTGAAGTCAAAGTATCAATATTAGCAGTCACAATCTGCTACTTGCCAACTTGTCACCCAAACACATCTCTTAAACCAATTGATTCCCAGATAATCAGAAGTTCATAATTATGCCTAGCATGATACAACCATCCTGGGAAAAACCAGAAATGTACTGATTCTGTCCCTAGAACACAAGGCAAAGTTTTACTTTGGAGTTTGCTGGCTCTGCTGCTGATACTGCACAACTTTAACAATATAATGCAGATTTAACAATACCAACCAACCTTAATAAAGGAAGGGCAATATTAGCAGATGTCCTAAAGGATCTCCTGTACCCCAACCAAAGTTATTCTGTTCTTGTTTGTACAGTAATAGTCCAATTTCCTCTTGGTTGTCTGGATCAATCACCCTGCCAACACTAATTCCACTTTAATTTGTTTACTCAGATGAATGATGAGCCCAAAATGACCAGGGAGAAGACTGAGCTTTCACTTTATTTATTTTTTATTTTTATTTTTTAAAATTTATTTGTGTGTGTGTGTGTGTGTGTGTGTGTGTGGCCAGCTCAGCCCACCAGGGGTCGGGGCTGGCTGGCATGTGGTGCTGGGGGATTGAACCGCGGTCCCTGGGCTTTGTTTAGCTTGTTCTAAGTAGGTGCTTTAGACCACTGAGCCATCTCACCAACCCCTGAGCTTCCACTTTAATGGGATCATAGTTGTGCCGTGTGCTAGAAGCCCCCAGCCCCACCCAGAACTAAGACTTCTAGGTCAGCAGAGCATAAGCTTGCCGGAACAGGAGGCAAACATTTTGCTAAAGCATCACTGAGGGTAATAATGCTTGGCTCCAACTCCAATCTCCCTTCCCCTCCTTGACTCCTGAATCTATGAATTCTGAAGAAAGGAGAAGCAGTATTATATTTTTGTTGGTGATTCAAAGCATATACAGCCTTCTGGAGACCATTGTTCTGGCCCAGCAAGGTGTCACCACCTAGTTGGTGCTGCAATTTCACCTTCAGTAGATGATGTCGCCTTTCTATCAGTCCAGGTGCTTCATGGTGGGGATGATGGCAAGACCAGCGAATTCCATGAGCATGAGCTCCTCGCTGCACTACAGTAGCCATAAAGCGTACTCCTTGATCAAAAGCAAAGCTGTGTCATAGAATATCATGGTGGTCAGTGAGCACTCTGAAAACACTTGGATGGTAGTCTTTGTAAACCATGACATTCAGGGAAGACAAATCCATATCCAGAAGAAGTATCTGCTCCAGCAATTATCTAATTTCAGCATTACACATTGTATGGTGGAAATGGAAGTCTAATATAATTGGTCTTGCACAAGGTCACATCTTCATCATTCTAGGAATTAGTGACATAGTAAAGCCTCAGGTCTAGACTGTACTTCTGTCAGAATGGACAAATAGATACCAAAACATAGTTCATGGGCTATAGTGATGAGAGAAAATTCTGCAGATGAGGCCAAAGAGAAAATGGACCCAACATCATGAATGAATCCAAGGAGACAGGGATCAGAGCATTGTTCAGTGAACTGTGGCTAAAACATGGAACATTATGCTTGGAGAGATTCATGCAGAAAGAATGTAAAACAAAAGATAAAGAATTTTTACTGGTTACTAACAGATATACATAGAAATTTATATTAAGTGCTTTGGTAAGTTATTTGTTCAGAGGGAGAGAGAGAGAGAGAGAGAGAGAGAGAGAGAGAGAGAGAGAGAGAGAGAGATTTAAAACTGAAATGACTGACACATGGCAAATGAATTGAATCAGGAGAAAACAATCCAGTTTAGCATCTGTTCTATTCTACAAATGACTCAAAGATGGATTTACATTCTTTTTACTAGCTCTAGAATATCAAAGGACCATTTTGTGACACAAAACTGATGCAAAAGCAAACAGCAGTGCCCCCCAGCCAAGTTCGTTGGGCACAGCCACACTGTGCATATCACCCGTGCTGGTGCTCCGCCGGAGGGCAGAGCTGAGGAGTGCATGACATCCCGACTTTCCAAGTGGAGATGGTCACTCTCCGGCCCTTTATGGAAAATGCTTATCTTAGTTGTGTGCCACATGCAGTCCTATAACTGGTGACAAGCAGAACCAGATTCCAAGCAAGGAGTTGAAATTTCAGGCCCCAACCTAAAGCCATCACAGTCACTTTGTGCATTGCAGATAGTTAAGCTAACAACATGGATGGCAATTTGCATAGCACTAGCAGGGACTCCCCCACCCAGTTCGGCCCCTAGGCTGCTTTCCTTGGCATTTGCCTACTTTGGCCATGAGTCCACGGGAGTATGGAGGTTCAACTCTGAGACTTGACTTTTCTTCACTTGACTACTTTGTGCGATGCACTCTTGCACAGTGTGTTTTTTACAGACTCTGCTGTGCTAATTATGGGCCATCTGGGGACAAGAATCAAATTGCTCTGATGCTTTAGTAAAGGAAGAACATTACAGGGGGCAGGTAGGGTCACCTCATAAGCCTATCTGCAGGAAGAACTTCTGAAGACTTCAATATCGTTCAGCAGCGCACTTTGTGGTGTCCCTTTTCTCTCATACTCTGTTGGTGTTTGAGCCCTTCTCCTCTACACAGAAAACCTCTCTCTGCCTTTTCTTTCACATTAATTCTACCATAAGACTTTGCTTTTCTCAGAACTTTTGAACACATTCACTCTCATTACCCCTCCCTCTCAAGAACCTTCTAGAATTCAGTGTTACACATGACCACAGAAATATTTCTAGAAAATATTAATGTGGATTTATCACTTTTCTGATTTAAAATCCTTAGTGATTTTAGTGATGCCTGCTTTATCTTTCAGGGATGGGGTGCTACAGTGTGGAGTCAGGAGGTATGTCAGCTGTCTTGCAACCAGCACATGTGAATCTGGAAGAAGTCTACAGTACTAAGGATAAATCTGCTATATTAAAATTATCATGATCTGCATTTTATTACTCAGGTAAATCCTAACCAACTACAAAACATTGTCAAAATTCTTGTAATCCATACCTTTATTATTGATTTCAGCTTTTTTTGTATTTTAGTACAGGGTCTCCAGGGTCTCACTATGTAGATCACCCATTAATGATTCTCCTGTGTTCAGCCTCACAAGAGCTGGGATTAGAGGCATGCACCACCAAGCCCAGCACAGCAGACTGGGAAGCAAACCCCAGCTGCTGTGTCTGCCTAAGCAGGCACTTTAATCCCCTTAGCTATTTGGCTGGCCCTATTTCAGACATTTTAAGTGTAATTTTCCACTCCTAGTGATTTAATTTTTTATGTTAATTTTGCCTTGTAATTTAAAATACCCCAATTGAAGCAAAGAATGTACGGTATCTTTAGGATGGCTGAATTTACTGTCTCTGAAGCTGTCTTCACATACTTTTCCACTATACTTTGAAGCTCTATATAATACTTAAAATTTCATAAAAACTGAAAGCTCACTGGGCTGTAATCCTTCAAAAGAGCCTCCCCAGGAGCAGAGTTTGTGGAATTAGTCTTGACAGAAGTGGCGGCTGAGAGATGCTTAGCTCTCCCTCCTTTCCTCTGTTTCTGGTTCCTGTCTCATTTTCACTTCCACTTTAATTGTTTACCACAGATTTTTTTTAACACCTCACATTTCCTTCTTCTTTATCTTTAGTACCTGGAGCAGAGTGCCCTGGACACCCAGTCTCTTGACCTCTGGTGTGGGCTGGATTGAATGCCTGCCTCCCACAGAGGATTGAGTCAGAAGAAAACCTTCAGGCTGTGGTTTCTAATAGAGCTCACCACAAATCTCAAGGATATATTATGTGTGTTAGTTAAGATAGTAATACAGCTAGTTGCTCTTAGTTCTTTGAAAAGCAAAGGCCTGTGCTAATATTGTTTGGACAATATTTCATGCCCATATCTTGTACTCTGAATGACTACTATATAGATAATAATATACACTGTACCAGTTGGTGTTGATGTCCTGGTAGCTTGCTTTGAAATTCTGTTATATTGTTGCTTTTACTTTTTTTCCTCTTTTAAGCAAAAAAAGAGGTGCCATGTTGGTATACTCTTGGAGTTATTATGAATCATAAGGAACTTCACCTTCCCGCTTCTTGTGACCCTCTTTCATGTTTTCAGATTCCTTTCCATTCCCAGCCTCCTTGGTGTACCTTTTGCTAGGAGAGAGAGCAGAGATTTTTACAAATGAGAAGAGGGCCAAGGTAAGGAGGAGATGGAGGGAGTTAAGGGGAAGACAAAGTAAAAGAGAATTAAGGTATGTTATGTACATGTACCAGCCTCATGATGAATGTAGCCATTGTGTACTATAAACATGTGGCAATAAAAATATAATTTTAAAAATTGGGTGGATCAGGAATCAAACTCAGAACCTTGGGCTTACCAGGCAGCAACTGTGCAAAAAATATTTAAAGCAAGAAATTAAAAAAAAATCAGGGGCCAGGGAGATGGCTCAGTGGAATAAGCACTTCGCTGGGAAGCACAAGGGCCTGAGTTCAATCCCTGGTTCCACCAAAAAAAAAAAAATCAGCCAGAGTCAGCCACAGGTAGGGATTGGGACTTAGAACACTGAAGGGCACAGACCACAGGTGGTAGGACATTCAGAGGAAGGACACATGCCCAGAGAGCCTGACAGCTGTGTAATCAATAGATCAGGGGATACAATAAACCATTTGAAGTGGGTTGTAGAGAGTCAAACACACGAAATAAATAAGTGAGTATAGAAAACTCATTCCACCATCAAGGTATTTTGGTTGAAGGAGCACCAAACAATTGGTTGGAAACTAAAGAATGATGCAATATTTAGGATCATCTGTTAAAGATAGTTTGTGAGTAGGGTCCTAAACCCCAAGGGTCTGTCTCCTGTTAGAAGAAGGCTTCCCAGCAGGAGGTAAATGGAAGTAGGAAGATGGAAACTTCCTCTCTATTTACAGTTGCTTCCCATCTCTTGCACTATCACCTGAAATCTGCCTCCTATTATATTAGGATAGCATTAGTTTTTATATTATCTAAAACTCCATTGTAACCCATATTTAGAAGAAGTTTAGGGGCTGTGCTCCTTATCAGAATTTCACCCTAAGATTATTTCCATTACCCTGTCTCTGTACATATTATCTTCAATGCTTCTTATCTCTTGTCCCAAAAAGATTGGGTACTCCTAGTCTAGAGAACAGTGGGGTGCCGATGTGTACACTGGAGTAGAGAGAATATTTATGTCGAAGCAGAAAGAGGAGACAAGTGAAAAAAGAAAGTTCTTGACAAAAGAGTGTGGAGTGAGGTATGGAAGTGAAGTTTAGGACAGGTCTTCTGTAAGAAACTTACTTTCTGGTCAGAGAGGTGAAGCCAGACAACAGGGCTCTGTGGCAGGCAGGCCACTGAATCTTCCGGAGCTCAAGGCAAGGGCGTCACTTGTGAGGAGCTGTGAGAAGAGCCTGAAAACTTTAAAGGGAAAGCCTAAGGCCACTTTTCTTGAGTCATGACAAAACGAGTGTTCCAGGAAAGTTTGGTCTCTAAGAGTCGGGATGCATCGCCACATGAAGACTGGTCCTGGGGCTTACAGGGCCTCCGTCAGCACAATTCAGCTTTGTTCCCTCAGGAATTGCAAACTTAGGCAGATCCCTTCCTCTCTTGAAATCTGGTTCCTCCTTCCACCCTGTGTTAAGGATGCTCAGTCATTTTTTAAATATTTTTTTATTGAGAAATAAATATAAATGAGACAGTTTCACAGCTGATTAATAGGACAGTTTGGATAATCAATACACTGTACATTATTATCTTTTTAGTGGTTATCCATAGCACAAGAAGTAGACAGGATATTCTGTCCAAACACTGTTAGTACACCTCTTTCTTCTCATTGAATTAAGCAAAAGTAGCTGTAAACCTATCTTAACTATTTTATATATAAAATACAAAATGATCTTTCCTTTGTATCCTTTTTTTGTCCTGTCAGAGGTGAATATTCTATTGAAATCTAAATACTGTAGGTGTTTGAATTCAACTAAACAATCCAACACTGTCTAGCAGTCTATAATATTAATAGGTTATCCTCAGAAGTTATTGACTTGAGCCTTTTGCAGCTCATCGTATTAATATGGATTTATTTTATATACCTCGTTTTTATACTTTTCTGCTGGATGGTAAAGACCAAGATATAGCAAGACCTATATAACAAGAAATGTAACTTTTGTATCTGATAAGGTCAGCCAAGTACTCTCAGGATTTATCCTGTAGCCCTGTACCGCCCTTTGTACATCCTTTTGTCAGTGTCTGACATGAGGAGGAGTCACGGCCATTGTTTGACCAATCTGCTCTCTGTGAAAGCTTGAGAAAATGTTTTTTCTCTCCATGTGACTCTCCCCAGGCTCACTTTACATCATCACACACATTCCTCTGTGGCTCCATAATCTTCTTGATCAGAAAATTTGGAGCACAACTGAGGATCCTCAGTCATTATTGAGCTTGTGTTCATGAGTCTTTGGTGTGTATGGTAATTGGACAGCAGAAGTAGAATTTTCAGGTGTATTATGCACAATCAATGGCAGCCTCCATGGCTTTTGTTCAGAAAAAATCTGAGTTTTTCTTTCTTGAAAGCTGCCATGTTTCATAGTTTTTTTTTTTTGGTCTGGCATAGCCTGTCCTGCCAGCTGACACTGGCCTTAGTCAACTTGTGTTTCACCTCCACTCTAACTTACTGAAGTTGGAAGGCCACAGGGAGACATTGGCCTTGAGGTTTGTTCCCATGCAAGTTTGTTTGCAATGTAGCATAGATTAACCTGTTTGGAAGCCTATTCTTGATTGGTCTTTATTGCTCTAGACTGCTGAATTTGTGTCCTTCATGCAGTCTGCCTGAAAAACGTTGTGCAGAAATTGTAGCCAAGGTAGTGTTCATAGTGTCATGAATTTCTACTGTGCTCCTTGCCTTTATAGTTTTCAGTCTTATGACACTGCAGAATGATTCACAATGCACAAAAACTGACATTTTTGACTTTGAACCCTGTACCACAGTCCATACAAAGGGCTGCAAGTGGTTATCACTGTGTTGACGGTCACAGGGATCTTCTAGTTCCTTAATGACAACTTTACTCTCACATGTGATCTAGCCATGTGCTGTCATGCTTATTGCTACCAAAATATGAAAATGAAGCCTGATTTGATTCAGCTGTCCCTTCTGTGTTCTTCTTCTTCTTTTTTCTTTGGTCAGGCCTGCCTTTCTTATCTTATTTGCTCTTACCAGGTAGTAGTGTCATAGTCATGAGAATCAGATCTCTCTCTCTCTCTCTCTCTCTCTCTCTCTCTCTCTCTCTCTCTCTCTCTCTCTCTTTGGTGCAGGGTCTTCCTGTGCAGCTCAGACTCATACTAATCCTCCTGTCTTAGAGTCTCCAGAGCTGGGATTACAGGCATGAATAAATATACCTGGTTTTGGTGGCCAGCGTGGCATGCCTGAGATTCCGGGACTGGTATGTTATGCAGTACTGGGAACTGAACTCCAGTCCTTTGCTTGCCATGCAGGCAGGTGCTTAGACCGCTGAGATATCTCCCTAGTGCAATCAGAGATCTCTTGAGTGTAATGAGAAAAGACCTGAGAATTGTGGTGATGTTGACAAGCTCCCTGGCCTACCCAGAGTCACTGGAACTGATTTTCTGCCTTCATTGGCTAGGATTCCTGAATGAAATAGCAAACAGAAACTCTGAAACAATACCCAGGATTTGGAGGCAGATTTATTGACATCAATGGACAATGGTAGGGACTACTCCCAAAATGTGAGGCCCTGATCTCTTGTGCTCTAGGGCTTATATAGCATAAACAAGCCAGAATCAGATTGGCTGGTCAGTTGAGGGTTGGTTCTTACAATATGCAGCATACTGACCAGCTGTGCATTACCATAACCAGCCATTTCTAAGGAATGAATGTAACAGAAAGTGTAATGGGAATTATTACCTGGCAACTAACAAACCAAAGCATGCTCGTGGAGGCACCTTCTGCTACACAAGAAAGACTAGCTCACTTCCTGCTTGCCAGTCTGGTGAGGGCCTGAGCTAGAACTTGACCCAGGCCATTTACATAGCAAGCTATGCTATGGCACCTACTACAAAAGCCCAAAACAATGTGAGGAGAGAGCTAGGGACACTTTTGAGTCTTAGATGTAGCTTGACCTCACCTGAGTTATAGTGCACTGTGGCCTTTCCCCATTGTAGTGGTCCATACATACATTGTGTCAACTTGGTTGGATTGTCTTGGGGGTTCCTCACCTTGGATCATGAGTGCCCGACCCTCCAGATCTGGGAGAGCCTGCCCCAGGGTGTGAAGTGGCTTGCCTTAGGGCAGGGAGGGCCCCAGAGTGACTCAGCACAAAAAGGGCATATAAAGGGGTTGAGGAAACATTCTGGGTTCTACTTCCTCCAAGAAACTTTAGTCTTCACAGTCACTTTAGAATTCATCTCCTGGCTACCAGTACAGACTCTTCAGCCTCCAGATAGGATCCTTTGGCTTTCTGTCACAGATTCTTCAGCTTCCATCCCTGATTCTTCAGCCTTCTAAAACACTGCAGATGTGTTAGATCTGTTCCTTGAATTATATCTGTTCCTCTTGTAAAACCCGGGCTAATACACCCATTTATCTTCAGGCTACCCACTCATCATAAACAATTCCTGTGCCACCAATAAGGGGAACGGAAATAGTTATGAAATTACAGTTGGTAGCCTTTCTAATTTTGAGATCTCAGTATGGGGTGGTCAGAAATGAGAAGGGAAAGGGAGATTGTGTGTTCCTAATAGCTTGAAAGAGTTACTTATATGGCACTAATTCCTGTGGCATAATTCTTGCTAATACTTGCTTCTACTCATAAACATGTTTTTCCTTGCTTTCACTTGTGTTTTCAAGTCTATCTGGAGGAGAGCTAGTACAGTTCATACAGTATCTGGTGCTTGCTATCATTGCACCAAAAGGAATTTACCCAGAGTGGAGCTCAGGTACTCTCTAATTTCTTTGAAAAGTATTTCAACAAAATCTTCCAAAGTACAGCCTACTTGGCAGAGTTTAGCTAATGGAGGATGTGTTGGTGAGCCTCAGATCCTGTGAAAACATCCAGGTGAACTTTAGTATATGTGTTGCTAAAGCAAGCACTCAAGTGAACTTTAGGAAACTACCTAAAAGTCAATCTTCCCTCACACCTCACTTCCAGGTGTCTGCTTTTTCTGTAACTTATAGACGGCATCCCTCTCATCCTTGATCCTTGTTTTTTCTATCTCATGAATCTGTTTTTCTAACCCACTCCAAGCATCAGTGGTAACATCCTCTTTAAGATGATTGTTGGTATCAATACTTGAATGAATCATTTCAACCCCAGGATGCTCATTAGCATTTAATCATTATCAGGATAAAGAAAGGAAAATGACTAAGAGTGTAAATGGAGAGGGTTAGAGGAGAATCCTGTGACTCCCCAGAAAATGATACCAGAATGTGCACTTTGTTGAGGGGGCTGGATGATGGATTACTTCTTTCTAGTTAAAAGGAAGATTCCTCAGTGTGATCACATAATGTGGTCTCAGAAAATAATTCATTCTCTTGAATCCCATGATGGGCTGTGCAGCCCCCAGCAAGCTCTTCCTCTCTTGCACTGTGGCATCCCATGCCTTTATTTAATCTCTTCCACTAACTCAGGAGCTTGTGAAGGGCATCGTCTCATGTTGTCTTCCCCTTCATACAAAAAGTTTCAGTAACTGTAGATTTGGTCATGAGGCTCCCTCTTTGGTCAATATTCAGGAAGTTGCATATAAATTATCTCTTTATATCACTGACTTCTGATTTCTTATCTTGACATGTGTAGAAGTTCAGAGCAGAAGCAGGATGTGATAGGTGGGGCTCCACTTTTGCTTGGAAGACACAAGCCTCATGCAAAAATGCCTTCTCTTCTGGCACCACCTGCAAATTTAGAGGAATCTGAAAACAACTTCAGGGTTGTAGATTTCCATGGATAGGGAGATGCCACTCGTTATCGTCCAGTTTCTCTAAGGGCAGGTGTAATCTCAGCAATTAATATCCTTTAAATTCCAAGAATTCTCCCAGCAAGCTTAACTGATGCCAGATGAGTGGATTTCCATAAATTGTAAATAATGATCCATTCCTGAGACACACAAGTGGCACTTCTGACAGGCTGAAAGAAACAGGAAATGGGTGTGGCTTGCGGATACATCTTACCTTCCATACAGTTTAGTGGGAAATTTAGTTTTGGTGGATGAGAAGAAATGAGAGAAAAGTAAATGATCTATGATGTGCAATAAAGAGGACAGGCAATGATAGCCTCTAAAATCTACACAATATCAATCTCACCCTGAATGATGTCATTCTGTGGTAAACAAACTCATCCAGCGGAATGCAGACATTAAAAATATAGACCCTCTTATTACAGCTTCTGGGTCAGAATCCTCACTGCACTTTAAAAGAGCTCTATTATTTGCAGCAAATCATTTATTTATTTATTTTTCATCTGTAAGTAATGTCTCCTCAGCAAAGAGAAGCCATATAAATTAAAAGAAATTAAATTGAAAAGGTTGTAATGAAAGAGCAGGGAGGACTCAGGAGATAAATGAGAGGTGCTGATAGACTCAGGAACAATAAATGCGGTATATGTCTTTCCTGAAGCTGCTGTGAAAAAAAATAACCTCAAACTTGCTGGCATAAAACAGTACAAACTGAGTAAAAGTTGGAAGACGTGATATCTGAGGTGGGAATTACAGGGCTAAAGTCAAATTTCAACTAGGCCGTGGTTCCTGTGTATCATCTCGTGGAAAATCTGGGTAGTCATTTCCAGCTTCCATCTTCTGTCCATTTTCTTTGGCTATGTCACTTTTATTCATCTTCAAAGCCAGGAATGAAGCACCTGAATGACCCTGTGTACTAAAACTCCTTTGTTTGCTTCTCCCAAGAGGACAGGGTCACATAGGGTCCATGGGATGCCCCAACATCATCGCCACCCTTCAAGATCCTTACCTTGCTGTCATGTACAGTTTTTCTTGGTATTCAGACTCACACACTCACAGCTTCCAGGAATGTGGATGAATTGGTTTCAGGGGGACACCATTACTCTTCCATATGTTGGGGGCTGTTACCAGTTTTAGCTTGTTAGGAGGAGCTACCCAAAAAGTATAGTCCCACCTGGCCCAGTGGTGGTGGCACTAAATGTCTGGCCTCAATCTCTTTTTACTCTGTGACTTGTTGATCAAACCCAACTGGAAGGGAAGACAAGGTTGCTGGGTGGACAAGCTCGTGGGACATAGAAGAGAACAATGAGAACACTCTCTGGGTATTTAATTCCTCATTTGTTAGGTGGACATCTTTGTCTTTAAGTCAAAAGGAGAGGTATAAGAAAAAAATAACAGTCAAGCATTTAGCATGAGATTGGACATAGGGGCCTCATTCAGAGAAATTTAACTATAACACAGGTAATTGGAAGAAAATGGAGGGACATATACTTGGACATTAAAATCAATCTGACTCAAAGACTAATAGAACAAGCAATACACAGATAGAAGACTTAATAAAATGATCAGTGAGGCCACCCAGATGCCAGAGCATTGACAGATTAGGACAGTGGCCCTCCATCCATGAAGTCTTGAAAGAAAAAGGGAAAGAATGGATATACTAAAACAACATGGCTAACTCAAACCATATAGAATAGACTTTGATTAAAAGGTTCACTGACTCTTCTGCCTTCCTCCAAACAGAAAATGATACACTGTTGCAGTAAAGTCTGTGAAAATGAATTGATCCTTGACTGATAATTGGATACAGGGAATTCAACAGCTGTGCACCTCAAGACATTGCATCCATGAGCTGTTTCCATGCTTCTGGGTGTGGGAACAGAAAGTCATCCCCTATCAGCGCCTCATCTAACCTCAGGAAGTTACAGATTATAGCAGAGAGAGAACTTTTAAATCAACTAATGAGGCATAGTATCTCCCACCTCAGGAGAGAGAAGTGAGACTTGTAGCCAAGCAGCCTTGGACTTCAACAGCAGGATTAGAGGACCACGACATGCCACCCTGCAACAGATGACCTGAGAGGACAGAGTCTTGTCAGTGGAAGAGGAACACAGAAAGCTGAGCAAGTACCAGGAGGAGAAAAGGTGCAGGGGCCCTAGAACAGCACCATCAATGTCTAAACACAGCACAGAAAGTGGGAGAAAGACATTGCCAGAAGAAAGAGAATGAGGAGAGGGAGGCCATCAAGGGACATACAGAAAATACTTGCTTAAGTCTCTGCCCCCATATCCTCACACCAATTAGAGAAGATCAGCCTCAAATTCAGCATGAATTCTACCGCAGGCTTGGTGGTGTTCTATGGTAAGTTTGGACTTTCAGTGGACATTAGAGAAAGTTTGATTTTTTTCAGTTTTTCTTCTTTTTTGTTGCTTTGTGGTTTGTTTCTCATTTCTTTTCCTATTTTTCTTTTCTTGTCTAAATTTTTACCTTAATCTGTTTGCATTCTTTACCCTTTTCTTCAATTTACCTCTCTAGACTTGAATCATGTCTTTTTATGCATGAATAGTCTCTCTAACTTTCCTGATCAAATTCAATAATCCCTTTCCTTTTCCTTCATTCTTTTTCTTCTGTTCTCTTCTTTAGTTTTCCATGATTATCCTTCACCCTTTAGCCTGGCTTCTACTTTATTTCATTTCCATCTCTATTCTGATGACTATACTGAAATTTCCCCAACCACAGGATAAAATCACTCCACCAAGGAGAAACACTTTGCATGTAAGCTCCAAATTTATGATCACTACTGTTATATAACTGTAGATTTCGCTTCTCTGAGTAAAGGTAAAAAATTAATGGTTATCACAAATTGCCAGTTTCTAAACTATGCTTGATGCTACTTTTGGTGCTAATTACCCGACCTTAGCTACATTGTTATATTTGTTTTAATCCATTGTTCTCCCTTCTGTGACTATACTTAGAAGTTCTGGAGTAATAACTTTAGCACATCCCAGCACCAAAGAACAGGGGTGTAAGCAAACAGACACCAACTTCTCCCTCTTCATCAATAGCAAATGTTGGGTCTTGGGACAGACACAAACGAAGAACCTTTTACACACAGAAGACATCCTGAAGAATAAACCTTGCCAAGAGAGGCCTTCATACTAGTGATAAAGATACTTACTACAAAAATTTATAAATATCAACACAGAAAACAAAATAAAAACTGTTAAAATCGAAAATGTCAAGAATCCGAAGCAGAATGTAACCTCATGCCTTCAGCCCATCTAGAACAAGTCCAGTGGATGAGATAAAGGAAAATGAAAGACACACATACTATTTCTCAACTGATAGCTACCAGAATATAAAAATAATCCATGAGGGTATAGAGTAAATGAATTCAGAAATAATCTTTCAGGTAAGGAAAAAAAAGAAATAACAACATTAATAAAGGAATTATTTATCAAATCTAGGGTAGAGATAGATTAAGACAGATGATGACATGAAGAGGTAGGAAACTGTGAATGATCAATATAGGAAACAAATAGAATGTATGAAATGGATTCATTAGCTGTCCAGCAAATCAAAAATTCCATTGAAATCTAGGAAACCACTTGAACAAAGCTGACGACAGACTTTCAGAACAGGATCAAGATGAGTGATCATGCAAACAGAGGTCTTTTGAAAAAAAAAACAACAGCAGGACATAACAATTCAAAAGCTGTAAGATAATGCAAAGAAAAATGATATCAGAATAACTGGTGTCAATAGAAAAGTAAGAACCAACACCAATAACATGAAAACACTATTTTCAGAAATAATAGCAGAATATCTCCCAACTGTGGGAAAATAAACTGACATACACTGAGTGAGGTATATAGGAATTCAACTAGCCATACCAAAATAAGTTCAGAAGTGTGTGTGTGTGTTTTTTTTTTTTTGGGAGGGGTGCTGGCTCAGGATGCCTTCAGGTCAGGTCTGGTAAGGCTTGAGGATTTGGGGATCAAATGACAGCATCCTGATTGCTTTGTGTAAGCAGTCACTTAAACAAGTGAGCTAATGCGCAGGCCCCCAGCCATAACCAAAATAAAAGTACACCCAAAAATATAACAATCAAGATCCAAGAAATTCAGGAAAACAACATAATACTAAAAGCAATTAGAGACAAGAAACAGATCACCTATGAAGGAAAACCCATCAGAATTGTAGCAGACTTCTCATCAGAAAGCTTCAAGAACTGTAGTGCCTCCTGCCCACCTTTGTTGCCCAGGATTGCCTTTGCTATTCTAGGTCTTTTCTCATTCCAAATAAATTTTCAGAATATTTTCTCTAGATCTGTGAGGTATGTTGATGGTATTTTGATAGGGATTGAATTAAATCTGTGTTCAATTTTGGGAGTATGGCCATTTTCACAATGTTGTTTCTTATCGAGGAGCAAAGAATGTATTTCCGTTTTCTGAAATCCTGTTTGATCTTTTTTAGGGTAGTGTAGACCATGCTCTGGGGACCCATCCAGATGCAGCCCAAGCTCAGGCACGGCATGTGTGTGTGGGATGGCTTCCGTACTCCCCTGGGCCAGCTGGATCCCTCTGGACCCAGCCCAAGCCCAGCATGTGAGTGAGACCTTCATCTATGCTCTTAGGACCCCTCCAAACCCCTCCAGAAACAGCCCAGACCCTGTGTGTGAGTGAGAACTTCCACCGTGCTCTCTAGACCCCTCCAGAGGCAGCCGAAGCCCATACCTGGTGTGTGTAAGAAAGCTTCCACACTCCACTTTGCATGATGGATCACTCAGGACCTATCCCAGGCCCGACTTATGAATGAATCCTTCTGTCCTGCTCTCTGGACCCTTCCAGACCCAGCCGAGGCCCCACATACAGGCCTGATGTGAAATATATAAATATTTGTTGCCTACCCCTTTCTACTTTGAGAATTCTAATGATATGAATTTAAGATTCTTGATTTTGATAGAGTGAACTATTATATGACTGATCTGTAAATTCGTTCTTCTTCATTTTTATTTTTGACAATTTTTATTGCTACATTCATTTAAGTTTGTAAATAATTTATTTACAATGTGCAATCTAATATTAATCTCATGCTATGTATTTATTTCAGAAATATTTCTGTAAAATTCATTCTGTCTACATCTTATATCTTTCACATTTCAATATTTGACTACAATTTTTTTTTTTTGTGGTATGGGGGATTGAACTCAGGACCCTGCGCTTGCTAGGCAAGTGCTTATTCTTCTGATCTATCTCCCCGGCCCCTTTGTCTACAATTTTTAATATGCTATGTAATTATTGATTTTTAATAAAGTTAATAAAAAAGAAAAAATGATAAAATACAAAAAAAAAAAAGAAAAAAAAAGAAAGAAACTCTGCAGCTGAAGTCCTTGCAGGGAGGCTAGGGGCAAGACCCACCAAGCTAATCTAGGACTAGAATATCTTGCCAGAGGCACATAGAAAGTTCACTACCATGGGCTGCAGCAGGAAGAAGCTGAGCACAGCAGCCAGACCCAAGCCAGGGAAAACTGGATGAATTCAAACTTCTTAGATCTGCACCCAGTAAGCAGAGACACTTTTGTAGATCCAGATCTATAAGAGCATCCTTCTTTCTCTTGTGACAGAGAGGGGTAAAAGGTAACTGGGACAAACTAGTCTGCCTGGAAAACACTAGGTACACCAAGGGGAGGTGATCAGACAGAACTTAGTGGAACTAACTTAAATACAAATTCAAAATTTAATATCTGCTATGCTATACAGAGATAATGATTGCTCTTACTGTCCAAAAGACAAAGCCAGGGCCAGGGAAATGGCTCAGTAGAATAAGTGTTTCCCCGGTAAACACAAGGGTCTGAGTTCAATCCCTGGTTCAGAAAAACAAACAAACAAACAAACAACCAAAGCCATTACTTACAAAAATTTGTCAACTGCTATATATCATTGCCTATTTTTAGTGTTCCTTATTGTAGTTCTCTAAATACAAAGCTATAACTTCTTTAACCATATAATCTCTCTTGGGTAAGAATTTCAGTAGATTATAACTTCACTAAAGCTCTGCACCAAAGATCAGAGGACAGTGCTATACAAAATGAAAGAGAAGAAGCAAAATGCAATTTCAGGCCCTGAGCCCACCCAGAACAAATGGAGAAGACACTAGCACGGAAGAAATTGGGAATCACACAGCTGAAATGTCTGAACTAATGGCATCTGAAGAAACAATTGTAGAAACGTATAGAGGAAATCAGATCAGAAATAATCTTTGAAGTAAAAAAGAGGATAAATATAATGAAAGAATTAAAACCTGCTTCTCAAGCAGACACTGATAAAAAATAGAGATTAGAAAAACAATGGAACTCTTGAATGAGCAATACATGAAAGAAATAGATCATATCAAGCAAAGTCAAAGTGATATAGAGGAACTTAAAATGTTAATCACAAGCTTGCAAAAACGTTTGAGTGAAAGTGAAGATAGAGTTTCAGATCTTGAAGACCCTGTTGCAGCTAATGAAAAGGTAAGAAAAGATCTCTTAAAAACAACTAGGATACAGGAAAAAATACTTCATCACTTGCAAGACGATGCAAAGATGAACAATGTGAGACAAATAGGCATCAACGAGAAAGAAGGAATCAATACAAATGATATAAAAAGAATATAGGCAGAAGTAATAACAGAAAACTTCCCAAATATGGGGAAACAATCTGAAATTCAGGTAACTGAAATATGTAAACTCCAAATAACTTCAACCCAATTAAAAACACAAAGAGACATATAATAGTCAAAATCAAGTAATTCAGCACAAAAGCAATATACAAAAAACCGATAGAGAAAAGAAACATATCACATTTAAAGGAAAGCCCATTAGAATAATGGCAGAGTTCTTTTCACAAACCATGAAGGCAAGAAGAGTATGGAGCAGAGTACTTCAAGTCCTCTATGAAAACAAATTCCAGCCCAGACTACTAAACTCTGAAAAACTCTTTCAAGTTTGATAGAGAAGTGAAATGCTTCCATGACAAAGAACAACTAAAGATTTCATGATGACAAAGACAACCGTACACAGACTGCCAAAAGATATTCTAGAGAGGGACCAAAATAACCAGAACTCCACGAATGACAAGAGAGAGAACCCAGCAAATAGGGCAAATAATTAATCAGGAGAAAATGGAGTAAACAACAGCAGGTTAATAACATGTCAATCGTAAGTCAATGCATCTCAGTTATAACCACAAATGTAAATGGACTCAATTCATCAGTTAAAAGAAATAGACTGGCACAATGTATGAGGGAGCAAAATCCAACAATATGCTGTATAAAATAAATACATTTAGCTCATAAAGAAATTCAAGGTGCACCTATCTTTATGGAGGCACAGTTTGTGATAGCCAAATCTTGGAAGCAACCAAAATGCCCATCACCTGAGGAATGGATGAAAAAGATGTGGTAGTCTTATTCAATGGAATATTATTCAACTGTAAAGATTGATAAATATGAAGGCTTCATGTATAAGTGGATGCCACTTGAAGATATACTCATAAGTGAAATAAACCAGACCAACATGCATAAATAACATATAGTCTCTCTAGTGTAAGAACTGAAAAGAAGAAATAAAGATGGAAAGTTATAACATAATTAAAATGAAATGGACAACTTAAGAGTTAAGTAACAAAGAGAGGGCAAGGAAAAATGCTAGGAAACATGATAAGGCAAAACCATACATTTATGTGCACAAGATGGTTAAGGCAATGATCTGGAGAATCTTCAGCAGATTTTTTATTTTTTTATTTTTTATTTTTTATTTTTTCCAAAGTTTTATTGATAAACAGATAGCAATGAGACAGTTTCAAATCAAATCAGAAGTACAGTTTCAACAAATAATGCACTGCATATATTCTTCTTAGTGGTTAATTGCTGTGCAAGATGCGGACTTGTGATCCTATTTACAAACACCATTAGAACAAATCATTCTATTCATTAAGAGAATGCAACTATATATCTATCCTAACCACTTTGAATACACAGATACAAAATGGACATTCATCGGTATACCCCATTTTTTCTAAGTTCCGTTATTGAATATTATAGGTGTGTAAACTCAGCAAAATATTCTAAAAGAGTCCAGTAGCCCATAATAGCATTGGGTCTTCTGTTTAACTGGCAATGTCAGAAATTATTGTCCTGAGTCCCCCACCAGCAGGTTTTTTTTATTATTTTATTTATTTATTTAGGTTTTTTAAACTAGCAGTTAATTGGTAGGATTCTCACCCTGACTAACTATATATGCTGATACGTGTGAACTAAGCAACTGTACTGAACATAGCAATGTGTAATGTCTTAGGGCCATGGTTGGAATGTGTGTCATTCTGTTCTAAGTATGTACTGCTTCTAATGTCAAATCAATTACTCCTATACTGTCTCTCAAGAAAATGTTTGCTTAAAAAAGGGTAATAATTGAAAACAAGAGACAACAAAGACAATGTCATAGGACTGTCCTGTTACAGTGCTCTATATGGTTAGGTTTCTAAATTTCTGTGTAAAGATATGTAATTGTTTATTCTAACTTTTTAAAATAGTTTTTTTCTTCACACTTTGTAGGGATTTAAAGTTTCACATATCAATACTTGATGGAAAATATCTGTTCCGTGTTCTAAGATGTTTGATGTTCAGACAGATAGTGAGGTTAAGTTCAATTGTTATGGGGTAATAATATCATTATCCTTCTCTTCTGGAAGGTTAACAACTTAAGTTTGCAGACCAAAAATTAGAGAAAAAGAAGGGCTACAAGGATAACCAACATTTTGGCCCTTGCCATTCAAGGTCTGTGAGGGCTCAGCACATAAGTGAATCTGTACTATAACTTCCTGTAACTCAGTGATGTCCCAAATTTTCTGATGAAGAAGATTATGGGTCCACAGAGGAAAGTGATTGACGATTTATAATGCACTCAAGGAGAGTCACATGGAGAGAAAATATTCCCTCAGGCTTTCACAGAGAGCATATTGTTCAAGCAATGGCTGTGACTCATTCACATGGCTGCCATTGACAAAGGATCTATAAACTGTAGTACAGAATTTCAGGGTAAATCCTGAGGGAATTTGATTGATCTTGTCAGATACAAAAGTAACATTTCTTGTTATATAGGTCTTGCTTTATCTCGGTCTTGACCATCCAGCAGAAAGGTATAAGAATATGTTATTAAAAAGTAAAGCCATATTAATTTGCTGAGCTGTAAAAAGGATTAAGTCAAAAAGTTCTGACATTGAGAGTCCTATAAATAATCCTCTACTATTATGGACTACTGGACTCTATTGGATTATTTTTGCTGGATTCACACACCTACAGTAGTTAATGGCAATGGAATAACCACCTCTGACCAAACTAAACAAAAAAGGGGGATATAAATAAAGGATCATTTTGTATATGCATACTCAAAATAGTACAGATAAACAGCTACTTTGTCTTATTTCATTGAGAATAAAGATTTGTACTAATATTGTTTAGACAGAATATTATGTTTGCATTTTTTTTTTGGCTGAACCGGGGATTGAACTCAGACCTTTGTACTTGCCAGGGAAGCACTTTTTCTACTGAGCCATCTCCCTGGCCCCTCATGTTTGCATCTTGTACTATGAATCACTACTATGAAGACAACCATATTCAATGTATTAGTTATTGTAGCAGCCCTTCTAACCTGTTTTGAAACTGTCTCATTACCATTTGTTTCTCCATAAAATTATTTAAAAAAACCAAAACAACAAATTAGCATATAATGCAAAATCCTTTCTAAACAATGGAAGATATAATTATGGAAATTTTAAAAAAGCAACACTAATAATGGGTAGTGATATTTAGCAATTGACAAACTTTTGTAACTATTGGGTTTGTATTTTAGATAGTAAGAGCAAGCATTATGTCTGAATAGCTAAGCAGATATTAAATTGGGAATTACTGTTTATGTTAGTTCCCCTAAGTTCTGTCTTATCACTTCCCCTTGATGTACCTGAGGTCTTCCATTCAATATAGTTTACCCTGGTTACCTTTTGTTCCCTCTGTCATTCAAGAGAGAAAGAGTGAGAATGCTCTTACAGATCTGGTTCTTGCAATGTATCCCAACTTACTGGGTGTGGATCTACAAAGTTTGAATTTGTCCTGATGTGCCTGGTTTGGGTCTGTCTGCTGTGTTTAGCTTCTTCGTGCTGCAGGCCATAGAAGTGGGCTGTGTCCCTCTGGCAAGATGTTCTACTCCTGGATCAGCTGGGTAGTTCTGGCCCCTGGCCTCTATGCAGGGACTTCAGCTGCAGAGTTTCACACCAGGCCTGTGTACCAGGTCAGGAGTGGGTCTAGAGTGATATGGAGGATGCACCAGAGCATAAGCTTTCTCACACACATGCCAGACCTGGGCTGGGTCTGGAGGTGTCTTGAGAACCGTGTGGATAGTCTCACTCATATGCCAGCCCTGGGTTGGGTCCAGAGGGATCCAGAGGGTGCAGCGGAGTGGAAGCTCTCCCAATATCATTTAATTTCATGTGTAACTCATTGGTTGCTGAGGAAGGTATTATTTAATTTCCATGTGTTTACGGAAATTTTTTAGTTTTTTTCATTTATTTACATTTTCATTACACTGTGGTCAGATACTATGCATAGCATAATTTTTTTTCTTACATATACTTAAGCATGACCTGTGGACTAATATGTGGTCTGTTTTAGAAAACATCCCATGGGCAGCTGAAAAGCATGTGCATTCAGAGGTTGTTGGATGGAACCTTCTGTATATATCCATTAAGCCCATTTGCTCAATGTCTCATTCAGTTGTACTAACTCATTGCTAATTTTTTGTCTGCTTGACCTATCTTTTTGGGATAAGGGGGTGTTAAGGCCTCCTGTTAAGATTTTGGTATTGGATATTAAATTTTTTGTAATGATATATGACTTATCATTATGATATACTTGGGTGCGCCCACGTTTGGAGTGTACATATTTATGATTGTCACCCCTTCCTCTTGTATTTTTCCCCTAACCAGTATATAGTTGTATTCTTTATGCCATTTGATCATTCTTGGTTTGAAGTTCAGACTGTAAACAGGATTGCTACCCATGCTTTTTTTCTGAGGTGCTGGGGCATGTAGTACTGTTTTGCATCCTTTGACTTTCAGCCTATGAATTTCTTTAGGAGTTAAGTATGCTTCTTGTATACAGCATATTGTTGGATCTTGCTTCCTAATCCACTCTACCCGTCTACTTGCTTTAATTGGTGACTTGAGTCCCTTTACTTTGATGGCTATAATTGAGATGTATTGACTTATGTTTGACATGTTCTTTCCCTGATGTTGGTTACTTGTCTTACTCCTACATTTACTGTTTTCCCTATTTGGTAGGTTCTTTCCATTTTCATTGCTGAAGTTTTGGTTATTTTGTTCCCTGTCTAGAATATCTTTGTAGTTTGTGTAGAGTTGGCTTGGATGTCATGAATTTCTGCAGTTGTTCTTTGTCATAGAATCATTTTACTTCTCCATTGTACTTGAAAGAGAGTTTTGCAGGGTATAGCACTCTGGGTTGGAATTTGCCTTCTTGCAAGAGTTGAAATAGTTTGCTCTGTGCTCTTGACTTGATTGTTTGTGCAGAAAGATTAGCTTTTATTCTGATAGGTATTCTTTTAAATGTTGTCTTTTTTTTTTAAAAAAAAAACACCTTGAAGCAAATCTTTTATTTTAAAGACTGTTTTTCCAAACTAAGGCAGCAAATATTTTGCCATGTAATGGCAGTGCTATATGTTGCTATCTTACTTTATATAGAGAAAAGTAACATGACAGATTTTCTTTTTTTTCTATAATTTTATTGATAAACAAATAGCAATGAGACAGTTTCAAACCAAATTGGTAGGACAGTTTCAATAATTAACACATTGCATACATTCCTCCCAGTGGTTAATTGCTGTACAAGATACAGACTTGATATCCTATCTACAAACACCATTAGAACAAATCCCTCTATTCATTAAGAGAATGTAACTATATATCTATCCTAACTGCTTTGAATACACAGATACAAAACAGACATTCATCTTTACACCCTTTTTTTGTTAAGTTCTGTTATTTGAATATTATAGGTGTGTTAACTCAGCAAAATATTCTAAAAGAGTTCAGTAGTCCATAATAGTATTGGGTCTTCCGCTGGACTGGCAATGTCAGACATTGTTGACCTGAGTCCCCCACAGCTCAACATAACATCATGGCTTTACTTCTTATATTTTGTTTTTATACTTTTCTGCTGGGTGGTTAAGACCAAGGTAAAGCAGGACCTATGCAACAAGAGTTGTAGCTTTTGGGTCTGAGAAGGTCAGTGAAATCCCCTCAGGATTTATCCTGAGATCCTGTACCTCAGACTGTTTGTCAGTGTCAGCCATGTGGATGAGTCATGGCCATTGCTTGGCCAATGTGCTCTCTGTGAAAGCCTGAGAGAATGTTTTCATGCGAGATTTTCAATACTGGAGTTTGGTTACATTACACAGTGAAGATTCTAAAAATCTTCTGATGTTTTGTAGCCATAACTAAATTATGGTTAAAATGTGCACTATCGTGAAAAGGAGCAAAGTAGTTTTGGATTTTTCATTTGTTTCTTTTCCCTGGCAGTTTTTAGTACACAATTGTTGTGCTGAATTTCTGGGATCTTGATTATTGTATGTCTGGGTGTGGTTTTTATTGAGTTAATGTTATTTGGAGTTCTATATACCTTGGTTATCTGTGGAATGTCAGATTGTTGCCCCATATTTGGGAAGTTTTCTGCTATGACTTCTGCCCATTTTCTTTTTATATCTTTGTGCTGAATCCTTCTTTCTCAATGATGCCCAGTAGTCTTATGTTGTTCATTGTTGCATCATCTTGCAGCTGCTGAATTGCTGTTTTCTGAACTTCATTACTTTTAGGAGATCTTTCTCTGTCTTTTTACTAGGTGCAACAGTGTCTTCAAATTCTGAAAATGTGTCTACACTTTCATTAAGATGGTTTTGCCAAATTTTAATTGAGCCTTTAATATCTTGAATATCTCTTTGAATTTGCTTTATGCATTCTATTTCTTTCCTGTATTGCTCATTCAAAGTTTCTATCAATTTTCTATTTTCCTCTCTTTTTTTCCTCCCTTTACTCTTTAGTGATTCTTTCATTTGTAAGCTTTCCTTTTTTACTTGGGAGATTTTTTCTAGTCTGATTTCTTTTATAATTGTCTGCAGATGTTTCTTTACTTCAGGTGCTATTATTTCAGAGATTTCATGTGTGTGAGTTCCAACTTCTTCTATGCCGATGTCTCCTGCATTTGTTCTGGATGGGCTTCATGCCTGAGAATGCATTTTGCTCCTTTTTACAGTTCAGATAGAAGTCTTTATTTTAACTTCTGTGATTTTTTTTTGTGAAAATTTGACAGTAGTTAGCTATATCACTGTGACCAGACCCTCTCTGTATAGAGTCTGTTGTTTAGGTATCTCTTCTTTGTAAAAAATTCTTGTTTATTGTGTGTCCTGAGGATTTACTCTTTCTTTTGATAAAGAACAAGTATTCCTTTTTAGGGGTTTAACATTCTCCTTCAGGGCTCCTGGTTCCTCTTCTGACCCTGGTTAATTAAAATACAGTAACATCTCCAACATCCTCCTCAGTTTCCTTCTCTGGGAATTTCTAGTTAGATATCCATCAACTATTGTCCCATTGAAAACTGGTTGTCTCTCTTACTGGAGGATTCTTCTAAATTAACTTGAAACTCTTTACAAAACCACACATGTAGATATGATTATGCCTTAAACTCCCAAATCTTTGAGGATATCGTCCTTGGAAACAGTGAGATTACTTCAGTTTTGTTGTCTTTTTTTTTCTGCATCTTTTTAAAAAGTGTATTTGATTATCACAGGGTCTCACTACGCAGCTCAGAATCATAGCGATATTCTTGTTTTCAGCCTCTCCAGCTCTGGGATTCTGGGCATGCACCACCATGCCTGGATTCTTGACCAGATCAGCCTGCCCTGTAGATGGGGCTGAGTAGTGCCAGAGATTGAACCGCAGTTCCTGCGCTTGCCTAAGCTTATGTAAGCAGGTGGTTTAGCCCACTGACCTATCTTTCTGGCTTGAGATTACTTCAGTTTTGAAGAAGAGTTTAAAGCGATATTGAATTCCAGAGGCTGATCTATAGTAACAATTGTCCTTGCTTCCATAGCATTTATCACCTTTCTTCACAATTGTCACAGCCCTCTGGAAGCCAAAGGCAGGAGAATCACAAGTTCAAACTCAGCCTTGGCATGAAGGTTGAGAGATAGTGTCTGAAGATACAAAAATAAAAATGAGGAGAAGGACTGGTGATATAACTTAATGATGAGGACGTAAATTCAATCCCTGTTACAATCCTCCAAAACCAACAAGCAAGCAAGCATCAAATGAGCAACAAGGAAGGAAGAAAAGAAAAAGAGAAATACAGCGGGTATTAATTTATGCAGCTACAAATTCATGTTTTCTACCACCCTTCCATATAAATGTGAATAGATTCTGAATAATTAAAAATTCAGGAATTCCATAACATCAGCAAACATGAGTTTTGTACATTCCTTATTCATCCTTTTTTGTGGTGATTATGCACAGCAAATATATACTCATAAAAATGAATGCATTCTTATTTTTTAAAAATAGATTTTGTTGGGCTGGGGAGATGGCTCAGTGAAATAAGCGCTTCCCTGGCAAGTACAAGGGCCTGAGTTCAATTCCTGGTTCCAAAAAAAAAAGATTTTATTTAGGTATATATTATACTGGGTTATTAACCCAAGGTGTTCACTCTGAGCTACCTCTCCAATCTTCTTTCTATCTTTATTTTTAAATGTTTGAACTGGCACCAGCAGAAGCTGCACACTTGCATGCTGAGAGCTAATGCAGGTCAGAACTTACCAGAGTCCCGCTGGCTGTCCAGAGAACTCCAAAGTTCTTAAATGGTTTCAGGAAAGCTCTGTGTCTGCGGACACTGGACCCACTCTGAGTGTCCCAAAGGATACAGGAGAGTTCAGATCTGCAGGCCCAGCAGGCACAGGTGTGGAGCTTTCCTGGAGCCATTTAAGAGCTTTGGTGCACTCTGGGCAGCCTATAGGACTCTTGTAAGCCCTGACCTTACTTTTAGCATGCATCACCCATGTGTGGAGTTTCTGCTGGCACTCCTGCAAGCTTTCAAGAACTTAGGAGAACTCTGAAAGGATTGCAGGATGAAAAAGAGCTGTGATCTGTGGGCCCAGCTGGAGCACACATGGAGCATTCCCAGAGCCATTTAACAACTGGAGCAGACTCTGGGCAGCCTGGGTAGACTCTATGCGTAACTACTGTGAGCTTTGAAAATGTCAAACACTGAAGCAATATTTCATGAGTAATTATTAGTGGAAAACAAGGAAATAGGCAGAGAAATTGTATGTGTCGCTTCATTTAAACAAATTCACCAGTGAGCAGAAAACCAGTGTCCTTCACTTCATGCAGAAACACACAACTGTAGAAGAATAAAACATGAAAATGTGTAAGTGTGTACTTTCTCTGCTTAATGTCATAAGGTTGGGGTTCATCTTAAATATTCACAGATCCACCCAACCCCAGGCCCTGTGAGTGTGTGGGAGAGCTTCTGGCTCTCCAGGACCCACTGGACCAAGCCCAGGCCCACTGCAGAAGAGAGACTTTTCTCCACACTCTCTGGACTTCCCCCACCCCTCCAGAGCCTGCACAGCCTGCCCTGTGAGTGAGAACTTGCTCTGTGTTCTTGTGAGTGTTCAAGATCTGCCCAACTCCAGGCCCAGCGAGTGCGTGGGAGATCTTCTGCATTTTCCTGTGTCCACTGGATCTCTCCTAACCAAGCCCAGGCCCTCCGAGGAAGTGAGACCTTTTGCCACTCTCTCAGGAGCCCCCTACCCCTCCAGAGCCAGTCCAAGCCTTCCCTTGAGTTAGAACTTCCAGCGGACTTTTGGGAGCCCTCCAGACATGCCTAAGCCCAGGCTCATTGGGTGTGTGGGAGAACTTCTGCACTTTCCTTCACACCCCACATCTCCAGACCCCTCCTGACATACAGGCCTGGAGTGAAACTCTGCAGCTGAAGTACCTATAGTGAGACTAGGGTCAAAACCATGAAGCAAATCTGAGAGGAGAAGATCTTGCCAGAGGGGCACAACAGGTTCACCTTCAAGACCAGCAGCAGGAAGGAGCTGAGCACATTAGCAAGACACAAGCCAGGCACAACAGTATGAACTAAAACTTGGCATATTGGTATCTGAATTTTAGTAGGTGCTAAGGTTATAATTGCACCAAAGCACTACACCAAAGGTCAAAGCACAGTGCTCTACAAAATGACAAAGAGAAGGAGCAAAATACAATCTCAGGTCCCGAGCTCACCAAAAACAAGTACAGAACACTAGCACCGCTGAAATGCCTGAATTAATAGTGTCAGAAGTAAAGAGACAGCAGCAAAACGGTATAGAGGAATTCAGACCAGAGTTAATCTCTGAAATAAAAAAGAAATCTATGAATTAATAGTGTGTGAAGTAAAGAAACAACAGCAGAAAGGTAGTGAAGAATTAAGATCAGAATTAATTTTTGAAATGAAAAAAGAAATCGCTGAATTAAGAGCGTCTGAAGTAAAGAATAAAATGCAGAAACATATAGAGGAACTCAGATGAGAAATAAACTCTGAACTAAAAGAATTAATAATTGCTTCTCAAGAAGACACTAATAAAAAACCAGAGATGTTAGAAAAGTGACGGATTCCTTGAATAAGCAATACAGGAAAGAGATAGATCGCATGAAGGAGAGTCAAAGAGATATAGAAGAACTTAAAATTTCAATCACAACCTTGCAAAACCGTTTGAGTGAAAGTGAAGATAGAGTTTCAGATCTTGAAGATGCTGTCATAGCCAGTGAAAAGGTAAGAAAAGATCTCTTAAAAACAACTAGGATGCAGGAAAAAGTAATTCATCACCTGCAAGAGGATGCAAAGATGAGCAATGTGAAACTAATATGTATCAATGAGAAAGAAGGAGTCAATACAAATGATATAAAAAATATGGGCAGGAGTAATAGCAGAAAACTACCCAAATGTGAGGAAAGAATCTGATATTCAGGTAACCAAAACATACATGATTCCAAAAAACTTCAACTCAATTGAAAACACACCAATACATATGATAGTCAAGATTCCAGAAATCCAGCACAAGAATAATATACTGAAAGCCACTAGAGAACAGAAATAGATCACATTTAAAGGAAAACCCATCAGAATAATGCCTGACTTCTCTTCACAAAACATTAAGTCAAGAAGAGCATGGAGCAGAGTACTTCAAGTCCTCTCTGACACTACTACACCCTGCAAAACTCTCTTTCAAGCCTGATGGAGAAGTGAAGTACTTCAATGACAAAAAACAACGAAAGAATTTCATGATGACAAAGCCAGCCCTACACAGGCTACTGAAAGATGTTCTAGAGAGGGACCAAAATGATCAGAACACCACGAAAGAGAACAGAAGAAAACAACTAAATAGGGCAAACAATTAAACATAGGAGAAAATAACAGCAGGTAAATAATATGTATATCATAAATCAATCCATCTCAATTCTAACCATCAATGTAAATGGACTCAACTCACCAATTAAAAGAAATAGACTGGCACAATGGACTAGGAAACAAAATCCAATAACACGCTGTATATAAGATTCACACTTAACTCATAAAGACATTCATAGACTAAAAGTCAAAGGATGGAAAACTATACTACCCACCCTACCACGTCCGAAAAAAGCAGGGGTACTAATCCCGTGTTCAGACAGTCTCAACTTCAAATCAAGAATGCTCAGATGAAATAAAGAAGGTCACTATATACTAGTTAGGGGAAAAATTCAAGAGGAAGAGGTAACACTCATAAATGGATATGCATGAAGCACGCGAGCACCCAACCATATAAAAGAAATATTAATGGTCATGAAAAATCTAATATCCAATATGACAATCTTAAAAGGAGGTGTTAACACCTCTTTATCCCCAAAACATAGGTCAAGCAGACAAAAATTTCTCAAGGAAGAAGCAGAATCAAACTAGAGCTTAGAACAAATAGACTTGGTGGACATATACAGAGTTTCCCACCCAACAACAGCTAAATATATTTTTTTTTTGAGCTGCACATGTGTTGTTTTCTAAAATAGACTACATGCTGGTCCATAGGTCATGCTTAAGTATGTGCAAGAAAAGAGAAATTATACTATGCATATTAACTGACCACAGTGCAATGAAATTGGGAATAAACGAGACAAGAAAACAGAAAATCCCCATAACTCCATGGAAATTAAACAACACCCTACTCAGCAACAATGGGTCACAGATGAAATTAAACAAGAATTTCAACAATATCTACAATTCAATGAAAAGTCAAACACAACTTACCGGAATTTATGGGATGAGATAAAAGCAGTTCTCAGAGGGAAATTTATATCTATGAACTCACACATTAGGAAAACAGAACAGGAACAAATAAACACCCTATTGTTGCATGGCCAGCATTCAGAAAAGGAAGAGCAAACCAAACCCAAAGCCCAAAGATGGGAAGAAATCATGAAAATTAGAGTAGAAATTAATTCAATTGAGATGAAGAAAACAGTTCAAAGAATTAATGAATCAAGATTGTTAATAGCTACTTTGAGAATGTTCCTCTCACAGAATAGAAATCACAGAAGAAATGGACATATTCCTAGAAAGGTACAAATTACCAAATGTACAAAATTAAATCAAGAAGATATAACAACTCTCAATAACCCAATAACAGCCAATGAAATATAAAATTTAATAAAAATTCTATCAACAAAGAAAACTCCAGGTCCTGATGGATTCACACCTGAATTCTACAAGAAATTTACAGAAGATGTAGTCCCTATACTCCTCAAACTCTTCCATGAAATTGAAAAGGAAG
>NW_004524782.1:1806121-1812943 GCF_000260255.1 Octodon degus
AGGTGGAGCTCTACAGAGTTTGGAGTTATCCAGCTGCATCTGGCTTAAGTCTGGCTACTGTGCTCAGCTCCTTCCTGCTGTGGACCTGGGCTAGGACTGGGTCTGGGGGTTCCCGGAAGTCGGCAGAAATTCCGGACCTGGGCTAGGACTCTTAACATGCAGTCTTGCTAAATCACTAAGTTGTCCAGACTAAGGTTGAACTTGTGATCTTTCTGCCTCAGCTTCTCAGAGTCGGGTATGGATGATGGGAAGGCCCATCCTGGGTTAGTGTACCTGTCCCACTGCAGCCGAAGGAAACAAGTGCGCCACCGCTCCGGGGAGACTGGCCTCTCGATGCCTATTAGTCTTAAGTTGCTTATCTTTGCATCATCTTGCACATGTTGAAATATTATATCATTTCCCCCCATAAATTTATTGAGAAATAAATATCAATGAGACAGTTTCAAATCAAATTGGTAGTACAATTCCAATAGGTAACACATTGCATATCTGCCTTCCTAGTGTTTATTTGTTGTACAAGATGCAGACATGATATCCTATTTAAAAACACTATTAGAATAAATCCCTGTATTTATTGAATTAAGAGAATGTAGCTATATATCTATCCTAAACATTTTGAATACACAGATACAAAATGGTCATTCATCTCTATGCCCCTTTTTTTGGTTTAGTTTCATCATTTAAATATTATAGGTGTGTGAACGCAGCAAAATATTCCAAATTAGTCCAGTAGTCCATAATAGTATTGGGTCTTCCATTTAACTGGCAATGTCAGAAGTTGTTGACCTGAGTCACCTACAGCTCTGGAGTATTATATCCTAAATCTCTCTCTCTCTCTCTCTCTCTCTCTCTCTCTCTCTCTCTCTCTCTCTATCTGGATTTTCCTTTTCGTGGTCACTAGTTGCAGCACTGCCTTCAAGTTCTGAAAGCCTGACTCCTCCTTGGTGGACTTAACTGAAGTGAGTTGAGGGAGAGAAAGCTACTGGGTGCAGACTGGACCATTCCACCTTGGCTGGCATACTGGGAAGGAACTGAGGGTCCAGGAGACTGGCAACCTCTGAACCATTCCACTTCGGTTGTCCTAATGGGAGGGAGCCATGGGACTGGAAACCAGCATGTGCAACCAGGACATTCCATATTTCTGGGCCGGTGAAGCTCAGATCGAGACTCAGAACTACAGAAGCATTCTCCTGACACAGAGGTAGCAGCAGGTAACTGGATGAGTTAGTCTGCTTGGAAGACTCTAGTTCTATAAAGGGAAAGTGCCCAGACACAACTCAAGGCAACTAATTTAAATACAAATTCACAATTTGAGATCTGCTTGGTTATATAGCTATAATGTTTGCTTCTATGGCCTAAAGTACAAATCAATTAATTACAATAGTGTGTCAATCTCTAAATTTCACTAGCTGTTGTTAGTATTGCTAATTGTTCTACTGTAAATAGGAAATCATATTTACCTGAACCACATGTTCTCCCTTGGGTATTAATATCGGGAGGTTCTTAGGTAATAACTTCAACAAAGCCCTTCACTGAAGGACAGAGGACAGTGCCAAAGGGAAAACAATATGTCACTTGCAATCAATATGAGAGCCAGATTTTGGACACATACAAAATGAGAATCTCTGAGATAGGCCACATGATGAAAAAATTACTTTCTTTACAGAGAGTGTCTGACTCCAGTGATATACCTACCTACTGTCAAACATTCACAAAAATGTATCACTGAGTCAAAATAAAGAGATCTTTCTGAAATAGAAAATGAGAAAAAGACGGCACAAAATGCCTTCTTGGGACCTAAGTCTACTCAGAATGAACACAAGATAAATCAATAGACGAAACTGGAAGCCAAATATCTGAGATCTCTGAAGCAATCGCAACTGAAGTAAAGAAACAGCAGAAGACTGAAGAGCAAGCCAGATCAGAGATAACCTCAGAGGTAAAAAAAAGAAATGATAACTACAAGAAAGAAGTACTGAGGAGATTTCACTGTCATTATCAGACCCAAAAGCTACAACTCTTGTTGCATAGGTCCTGCTTTACTTTGGTCTTAACCATCCAGCAGAAAAGTATAAAAATGAAATATAAGAAGTAAAGCCATGCTGTTATGTTGAGCTGTGGGGGACTCAGGTCAACAATTTCTGACATTGACAGTGAAGCAGAAGGCCCAATACTATTATGGGCTACTGGACTCTTTTAGATTATTTTGCTGAGTTTACACACTTATAATATTTAAATGATGGAACTTAACAAAAAAGCGTATACAGATAAATGTCCATTTTGTATCTGTGTATTCAAAATGGTTAGGATAGATATATAGTTACATGCTCTTAGTGAATAGAGGGATTTGTTCTAATGGTGTTTGTAGATAGGATATCATGTCAGCATCTTGTACAGCAATTAACCACTGGGAAGAATGTATGCAATGTGTTAATTGTTGAAACTGTTCTACCTATTTGATTTGAAACTGTCTCATTGCTATTTGTTTATCAATAAAATTATGGAAAAAAAGAAAGAAGTACTAAACATTTCTAAAGAAGACACTGATAAAAAACCAGAGGAAAATAGAAAAATGGAATACTTGAAGGAGCAATATAGGAAATAAATAGAATGCATAAATGGATTCAAAGAGATAGATAGAAAATTAAAAACTGAATCTCAAGCTGGCAAAGCTGTTTGAATAAAAGTGGAGATAAACTTCCAGACCTTGAAAATACCATTGTGGCTAGAGAAAACCCAAGGGAATATCTCTTAAAAATAATTAGGATCCGGAAAATAATAATTCAGCTGCTGCAAGATGATGCAAAAATGCAACAGAAGACTAATTTGTATCAGGGAAAAAAAGGGAGGTAACACAAATAATATAAAGAGAATATGGACAGATGTAATAGCAGAAAATTCCAAAGTATGGGGAAGCAATCTGGCATTCATGTAACTGAGGCATGTAGAACTCCATATAACATCAACCCAATTAAAACTACACCCAGGCATATAGTAGTCAAGACCCCAGAAATCCAGCACAAGGATAGTATACTAAAAGCCACTAGAGAAAAGAAGCACATCACATTTAGAGGAAAAACCATCAGAATAACAGCAGATTTCTTCTTGCAAACAATTAAGTCAAGATGAGAATGGAGCTAAGTGCTTCAAATCCTCCAAGAAAATAATTTCCAACTTAGACTGATCTACCCTGTAAAACTTTCAATTTTAATAGAGATTTAAAATACTTCCATGACAAAGTACACATAAAAAATTCACAATGACAAAACCAGCCCTACAAAGAATACTAAAAAATACTCTATAAAAGGATCAGACTACCCACAATTCCAAGAATTACAACAGAAGAGCCTAGCAAGCACAGAAAACTATTAAATACTAGATAAATGTAGGGAAGCAACAATCGGCAAATAACATGACAAACCCAAGTCGATATGTTATGGGCTATGCCTAGTTGTCTCCTCAAAGCCTCATGCATTCATAGGTCAGTCTTCTGCAGTTTGTGATTAACTCATGATCCTTTGGAATTATGGGTGTGGGTGCTACTGGGATTATGGGTGTTAGTACTTCCCTCAGTCTGGGGTGGATAACCTGAATGCAATTTAAGAGAAAGAGACTTGATGTCTGTAGCCACTCTTGATGCCACTCCCTTTGCTTTCCACTCTTTGCAGAGGCACATTGGCATGTGCCACTATGCCTTGGAGCCAGCTGAGTAAGGACTGACACCTCCAGGAACTGTGAACTAAATAATCATTTCCTTTCTTAATTTTGAGTGTTGGTTATTTGTCCCAAGAATGAGAGAAGAGTAAATAAGAAATAATACATACCAATTATAACCACAAATGTAAATGGATTCGATTCACCAGTTAAAATAAATATACAGAGTGGATTAAGAAACAAAATCCAACATATTCTGTATACAAGGAACAAAATAATGTATAAAGAAATTCATAGGCTGAAAAATCAAAGGATGGAAAACAGTTGTACATGCTCCAGAACCTGAGATAAAAGCAGAGTAATTTTTTTTTGCACATAATGAGTACTTCATACGAACAATGACCAAATGAGACAAAGAAAGTCATGATATAATTAGAGGAAAATTCAACAGCAGGAAATAACAGTCATAAATATGTATGCAGTAGATACAGGAGCACCCATCTATATCAGACAAATTTTAAGGGACATGAAAAATCTAATAACCAATATCGCAATCTGAACAGGGATATTAACATCCCCTTATTTCCCAAAGATAGGTTAAGGAGACACAAAATTAGCAAAGAGGTACCAGAACTGCCCCATACCTTTGAACAAATGGATTTAGTAGACATATACACAGTGTACCATCAACATTTGAATAAACATTCTTTTCAGTTATACACGGAATGTTTTCTAAAAATAGATCATACATTATTCCATAGGTCATGCTTAAGTATATGCAACAAAACAGAAACTATTGCATGCATAAATTTTCAAAAAAAGGTAAAATACTAGATAACCTCATCAAAAAGAACAAAGAAACAACTGACATTCAAATAATAAGGAATCAAAAGTGAAAAGTTATTACAGATCCCGTGGAAATTCAGATGATCAATAGATATTTTTTTGACATTTATGAATTTTTATTTCAAAGCCCATGAACTTTTGAAAAAATCATCATTTGCAGGCCACTTCCTTATCCCATGGTTATAGTATCTGAGCCACACAGTCAGCAAGATTTGAAGACACAGAAGAAGTGGATAAATTCCTAGACAGGTACAAATTATCAGAACTGACTCAAGAAGGTATTAAAACTCAAAATAACCTAATGTCAGCCAGTTTAACTGAAAATATAATAAAAAACTTACCGAGAAAGAAAAGTCCAAGTCCTGATGTATTCACAGCTGAATTCTACAAGAAATTTACAGAGGATAAAATCCCAATACTCCTCAAACCTTTCAATGAAATTGAAAAGGAAGCAATTATCCCAAAATCATTCCTGGAGGCAAGTATTACTCTGATACCAAAACCAGGGAAAGATGCAACTAAAAAAGAGAACTACAGGCCAATCTCCCTCATGAACATAGATGCAAAAATCTTCAACAAAATCCTAGCAAATAGAATACAGCAAATCAATGAGAAGTTAATACACCATGACCAGGTAGGATGCCTCCAAGGGATGTAAGGATGTTTCAACATATGGAAATCTATAAACACAGTGCAGTATATCAACGGATCTAAAACCAAAAACCACATGACTATCTCAAATGATGCAGAAAAGGCCTCTGACAAAGCCCAACACTCATTCATGTTCAAAATCCTACAGAAAGTTGGAATAAATGGCCTCTACCTCAATCTGATAAAAGCCATCTATGACAATTCAAGAAGCAGCATAATTCTAATTGGGAAAAAACTGAAATCTTTTACTCTCAGATCAGGTACAAGATAAAGATGCCCTCTATCACCACTTCTATTTGATATAGTTCTGTAATCATTAACTAGATCCATTAGAAAAAAGAGAAATAAAAGGCATATAATGACAAAGAGGTTAAACTAATTTGCAGATGACATGATACTTTACTTGGAAGACCAAATAATTCCACCAAGAAGCTACTAGAATTAATGAATAAATTCAGTAGCATAGCAGGTTACAGAATCAATACCCAAAAATCAATAGCATTCCTCTAAAGAGATAACAAAGACACTGAAAGAGAAGTTAGAGAAAAGATAACCTCCACAATTGCACACAAAAAATGAAATACCTACATACTAATCTAACTAAGGAATTAAAATACCTCTTCAATGAACATTATAATATCCTGAAAAAAGAGATCAAAGATGATGTCAGGAATTGGAAAGATATTCCTTGATTCTGGACATTAAAAAACAACTTAGTGAAAATGGCCATATTCCCAAACTTGTGCAGATTTGATGTAACCCCTATCAAAATGCCACCAACATACCTCATAGATCTAGAGAAAACATTCCTAAAATTTATTTGGAACCAGAAGAGACCTACATTAGCAAAGAGAATATTAGGCAACATTACAAGGCAGAAGCATTACATTCCCTGATTTGAAATTATTGCACAATGGTACTGTGATAAAATCAGCATGGTACTGGCAAACAAAACAAAACAAAACCAAACCAAACCAAACCAAAAAACCCCCTAAAAAGCCCCCCAAAAACAAAACAAACCCCCCCAAACCCCCAGAACCAAAAACCAAAACCAAACAAAACAAAAAACAAAACACCAGACCTGAGGATCAATGGAACAGATTAGAAGATTCAGAAACATTGACAAGCATACTCAACAATCTTATCCTTGACACTGGGGCCAAACATATTCACTGGAAGAAAGATAGCCTTTTTTACAAATGGTACTGGAAAAACTGGTTCTCTACATACTGAATACTGAAACTAGACCTGGTTCTATCACCATGCACTAAAGTAAAGTCAAAATGGATTAAAGATCTAAATATTGAAACAGAAACACTAAAGGCTGGATGAGAAATTATGTGGAAATCTTGAAGACAGGGGTAGGCAGGCAGTTAATGAATAAAAACTAAACTGCATGGAAATGTTTGAAATGAAGATAACCCACAAATTTGTAAAATAGTCTTAACCAATAATCATTAAGAAATAGATCTTCAAGCTAGAATGCATAAAAAATTAAAAAAATTTCATTGAATTGTAGATATTGTTGAATTTCTTGTTTAATTTCATCTGTGACCCATTGGTTGCTGAGTAGGATGTCATTTAATTTCCATGTATTGAAAGTTTTTTTCTGGTTTCTTTTGTCATTTATTTCCAGTTTCATTGCGCTGTGGTCAGATAATGTGCATGGGA
>NW_004524782.1:1813043-1820340 GCF_000260255.1 Octodon degus
GACTGTTTTCAGGTACATTTTCTCTCATCCACTTCCGATTCTCTTCATTGGCTGCAATATCTTTTTCTTCAAATCCTATTTTGTTGGCTTCTAAGAAACCAAGCACATCTTGCTGTTTCTTCTTAATCGCCGTAGAGCCAGAAGAAGATGCAATATACACGCAGATCACCATCCTGGGAACAGTGGCTTGCGGTTGTTTGGATGCTGAAAACGGCTGCAAAGCAGCTGCAACGAGCTGGTTCTTCTTGAATATTCATTTCTTAACCTAAACATTATGTCCTGCAAGCATTGGTTTGACCCACGATGCAAAGCCCTTCCCCATGACACAGCCAGTCTCCCCAGTAGATGTCTAATTTCTATACTGATTGATTTATTTTTCATCCTTAGTATGCTCAACACTAATGTATAGTCTACAAGACTGTCACATTTGTTAGATGTTTTGTCTCTATAGTTACACTCTGTAGCAGAAATGTATTGTGAGCTGCAAGTATGAGTCACACAATTTACAATTTTCTAGTAACCATATTGAAAAAAATTTAAAATTCTAGAAAAATAAATTTTGAGACATATTTAATTAACATATCCAGAAAATATCATTGGAATATTTTACTGAAATAAATTAATAGGCCAGGGTAATTGCACAAATGTATCATCTCAGCTGCTCAGGAACCTATGTTAAGATGATGGCCAGTCCAACACCAGGCAACTACTTAGAAAGAGCTAGACTCAACACAACAAAATCCAAAGAAAACAAAAGCTATGAATAGAATTATTTATACATGGGTTTTGGCACTCCGTCTTTGAAAGTACCTAATGTCTTTTTTTTTTCCGGAACCAGGGATTGAACTCAGGCCCTTGTGCTTGCCAGGGAAGCACTTAATCCACTGAGCCATCTCACCGGCCCCTTGTACCTAGTGTCTTGCACTCTGATGAACATTTAAAGTTGAAAGCTCTGTAGCTATCCTTATCTGTTAGATTTGATTTTGGACAGCTGTACTTGAGTGGTAGGAAATGTTGATCATCTAATAGGCATTTAAATAATATTTCTAAATTGTCACACTGCAACTTACCTCTAGCTGGCTTTCCCTCTTGTGGTAGGCTCCTAGCTTCCAGTGGAGTAAAATAAATTCTCAGCTTTCAGAAGAGATTTTATAGAGGGAGGAACAATGAAACCAGTGCTAATCACATGAGAGAAACTAAAGGCTCCTTATGATTTCTTGTAGAAACTGAAGACATGCAGTAGACTCTTAGATTCATGCTTTAACATTCGGTGGGAGACAGAGTGAGTCTCTAGTGAATATCAGTATTCAGGTACCATGTACAGTGTTTTTAAATTCAGAGTTAGGAAGTTGGAACAAACAATTATTGACGTTGGAGGAATTAGAGGCAAACAGTGAAAGAGATATGTTAGTTAATAAAAAATGCACTTTTCCATTTAATACAGTTACATTGATTATGTGATATTTACCAAGCCAACCAATTTCAATTCTACAGATAATAGCTGCGTCCTAAGAATCTATTCGGTCCAACCCCTTCAAGATGCAAAGAAACAGTGTTCAGAATATACAGAAATAAGAACTTTTCGTTGGTCTCTTCTTTTCAATTGTGCATCAAAGATTTGGACACATCTGGAGGGTCATCACTGAGATGGAAGGAGTGTAAGTCTGTGGGGTCGGTAGCCATAACACAGCACCATAGAGAAGGGGATGAAATAGTAGAAACACATGACCTTACAGTCCTGTGAGTTGGAAGATCGGCCAGTGGTGGGCTCCCTCTTTATCTTGCAGATGGCTGTCTCCTGTCCATTATGGCCAATGCCCCTGCTCTGTGTGGGTCTGCTTTGTATTCTCCTCATCTTCAGGACACCAGGCGAATTGCACTAGTGACCACCATGGTGACATCACTAGATTTCTTCTTTAACAGTCTTATCTCGGAGTGTCATATTCTTTGGTTTTTGGGCTATTCAGGGCCCAGTTTATACCATAGTAATATGTTATTTAAAAAGTGAAAAACTGGGCATTTTTACTCTCAGTTGAGATGTAAAGTAGCTGACACTTGGCAATTGGAATGAGGGACCAAATATAGCCCGTTTTCGGTCTTAGTTTGGCCTGCATGAAAGAATCCATAATAGATTTAAACATTTTACTGGCTCCAGAAAAATCAAAAGAAGTTTTTGTAACATCTAAAGTCAATAGGAAATCCAACAGCAATATTCATAGTTAAAACTCTGTTTATGCACGGTCACATTGATTCTTGGTATAGCATTTGGTTGGTGCCCATGCTACAGTGCACAGCTAGTGAGCACAAAGCCCACCCTGTGCCTCAAAGTGGTAGATGTTTACCTTCTAGATCTTTACAGAAAATGCTGACCATGGTTAAATGTTGTGACAACTGAGTAGCTGAGGACCAGAATTCCCAGATTCTGTCTCAACCACCAACTAGAGGCTTCACTGTTCTCTCTCTCTCTCTCTCTCTCTCTCTCTCTCTCTCTCTCTCACACACACACACACACACTCCCTTATCTCTGTCTATATGTGTGTGTGTGTCTTTCTCATTTCTTCAATGTACATTTCATTGCTTACTGCTGATTCTTCTAACTCTGAACATGTCCCTTCCCTATACCTCAATTTCTTGGGAGAGACAGGCCTAGACACACAATTCCTTCATTGTTGACATTGAGAGAGTTGATGCTTTTTGTTCCACCAAGGAGTGTGAGAAACAATATTGAGACTCTGGTTTCTAAAAGTTCTCAGGCTACTCCCAAATGGTTTTAAAACAGATGTGTTGGTGTAGTCTTTTGGTCATATGAATTACAAGGAGAATTGGTTTCTTATTTTTTTGTTACCAAGTAGGTCTCAGTTGATATTTCCTTGTGTATCCCCAGTGATATATAATCAGTGTAGAATATCAGAAAGGAGTCACTATGGCAGAAGATTGGTGTTTCGAACTGTCCAGAGGAAAGACCACAGCTGTTGGAACATCCAGATAAGAGATATAGACCTCAGACTGTGGAGTTACATAGAACTGTGCTCACTGGATTTCTGTGAACAATATTCCCTGTGGAGTAAATAATAAGGAAATGCAAGAGGAAGAAGTAAACACAAAACTCATGATATTCCTTGTCTTATACAATATTTTAACTGTAAAGGACAGCAAAAGAACTGGTAAGAATGCAAAGATTAATATGGAATTGGACAACAATATATTTTATGACTAAGGCATTCTAGAGTAGGAATCATCACTGGAAGATTATTACACGAGGTGTTTCAGTAATTTGTAATAACAACTATCAATGTCAGTGCTTATAACTCCCCATCTGAATACACAGACTATATATTGGGCCAAAAAAGTGCAAGCATATCTTCCTCCCAAGAAACACACCCAACTCAAAAGGAAGTTCATAGTCTAATGGCAAGAGGATATAAAACACTACATCCAAACAAAGGCCTGAAGAAGTCAGGGCTAGGTAAGTTCTTTTCAGATACGGTAGATCTCAAGCCAGAACTTATCAGAAGTTGTTAACTTGAGCTTTTTACAGCTCAGCATATTAATACAGCTTTACTTTTTATACCTCCTTTGCCAGTTCTGCAGATAATCAACTAATATTATGCACTACTGGACCATATTGGATTATTTTGCTGAATTCACATGCCTACAATATTTGAATGGCAATGGAATAACCATATCTGACAAAACTAAACAAAATAGGCAGATACAAATGAATATATATATAATATACGTAAAAATTTGTATAAAATATATATAAAATATATATGTATATATTTTTTCTTTTTAATTAAATTTATTGAGAAACAACGAGACAGTTTCAAAACAAGTTAGTAGGAGAGTTACAATAATTAACACATTGCATATTGTTGTTTCTTAGTAGTTATTCATACTACAAATGCAGACATGATATTCTGTCCAAACACTCTTAGAACAAATCTTTCTTCTCATTAAATTAAGGAAAGTATTTGTATATCCATTCTAACTATTTTGTATATACAGATACAAAATGGTCCTTCATTGTAACAGGACAGTCCCATGATATTTTTTTCTTGTCTCTTGTTTTCATTCATTACCTTTTTTAATCAAACATTTACTTGTGAGATGGTATAGCAGTAGTTGATGTGACATTAGAAGCAGTACGTGGGGCCGGGGAGACGGCTCAGTGGAATAAGCGCTTTGCTGGCAAGTGCAAGGGCCTGAGTTTAATCCCCAGTTCCGCAAAAAAAAAAAAAAAAAAAAAAAAAGCAGTACGTATTTAGAAGACCAGAATGACGGGCATTCCAGGCATGGCCCTAGTATTACACATTGCTATCTTCAGTGATCATTGCTATTTCATTCTGAATAAAATTAATTACGAAATAGAGTTCGTTTGGTAATTAATTTTTCATAGATGGCTTTTATCAGATTGAGGTATAGGCCCATCTATTACAATTTTCTGTAGGTCTTTGATCATGAGTGAGTATTGCCCTTTGTCAAAGATTTCTGTACATGTATTGAGATAATCATGTGTTTTTTTTTCCTCTGTAATGATATAGTGTATTATATTCATGGATTGCTTATGTTGAATCTTTCTCTGGTTTTGGTATCAGTATATTATTTTCCTCCAGGAATGCATTTGTGTGTATTGCTATCTTTTCATTTGCATTGAAGAGTTTGAAGAGTTTTGGCATTAAATATTTTCTAAATTTCTTGGAGTATTCAGCTGTGAATCCATAAGTACCTGGGTTTTTCTTTGTTTCTATATTTTTTGATTACATATTAAATTTAATTAGCTGATAAGGGCTATTTAGAATTTGTATATCTTCCTTGTTTTGTTTTGGTAATTTGTATCTATGTATGAATTTGTCCATTTCTATCTTGTATTAGTTTCTGTGAGAGTAAAGATTTCTTAAAGTAGCTATTGATGATCTTCTGAATTTCCACATGACTTGTAGCAATTTCAACCCTTTCATTCCTTATTGCTTGAATTTGAGTTTTTGGTCTCTTTTTCACGAGATTGGCTAGGTGTTTATCAAATTTTTTAATCTTTCAAAGAAGCAGTGCTTTGATTCAATGAGATTTTGTATTATTTTCTTTTTCTCAATTGTATTAATTTTTGCTGTAATCTTTATAATTTTCTCCCATCTTTGGGTTTTGGGTTTGGTTTACTCTTCCTTTTGTAACAGGTTGAGGTGCAGCATAAGGTATTAATTTTTTCTCCTTCTGTTTTCTTAATGTGTGAACACATGACTATAAATTTTCCTCTTAGAAATGCTTTCATTGCATGCCACAAATTCTATTAAGTTGTGTTCAAGTTTTTGTTAACTAGTATACATTAACTTCTTGTTTGATTTCATCTGTAACCCATTGTTTGCTGAGAAAGGTGTTATTTAATTTCCATGTTTTTTGCTGTTTCTTTTGTGATTAACTTCCAGTTTTATTGCACAATGGTCAAATATTATGCATGGGATAATTTGCAATTCCTTGCATCTGCTTAAACAAGATCTATGGACTAGCATGTGGCTTAATTTAGAGAATGTCCAATGTGCAGGTGAAAAGACTGTGCATTCAGATATTGTGTGAAACACTCTGTATACGCCCACTAAGTCCATTTGTTCAAAGATTTGGTACAATTCTGCTATCTCTTTGCAAACTAATTGTCTACTGGATCTATGTTTTTGAGATAAGGGTTATTAAGGTCCCCTGTTAAGATTATGTCATTTGTTGTTAGATTTTTCATGTACTTTAAAATTTGTCTTATATAGTTGGGTGCTCCCATATTTGGTGCATAGATAATTATGACTATTATTTCTGTAGTGACATTCTTTATTTTGTTTGATCATTCTTGGCTTGAAATTCAGATTATCTGTTCACAGAATAGTTACTCCTATGCTTTTCTGAGCTCTGTGTGAATGTAGTATTGTTTTCCATCCTTTGTCTTTCAGCTTATGTTTTATTACTTATTAAATGTCTACCATGCACACATTGTTGGATTTTGTTTGTATATCCACTATCCAAATCTATTTCTTTTAATTAATGAATTGAGTCTTTTTACATTGGTGGTTAACTGATATCTATTTGCTTATGTTTGTCATGTTATTTTCCTGCTGTCAGTTCCCTACTTTTCCTGTGTTTAGTTGTTTGCCTTGTTTAGTGGGTTATTTCTGTTGTTGTTCTTGGAGGTGTGGTCATTTTGACCTTTTTCTACGACATTATTTTCATACTCAAATGTTATCCACGTGGTTGTTATGGATTTCTTTAATTTCTCTTCATCATGAAAGTATTTTACTTCTCCATTAAATTGAAAGAGAGTTTTCCGGAGTTTATCCATCTGCATTGGAAGTTTTTTCTTGTAGGACGTGAAATACATCACTCCATGGTCTTTTCACTTGATGATTTGTGTTGAGAAATCGGTTGCTATTCTGATGAGTTTTCCTTTAATTGTCATCTGTTTGTTTTTTTTAGCGGCTTTTAGAATACCATTCTTCTGAATTTTTGGGATCTTGATTATTATATATCAGGGTGTAGATTTAATTGGGTTGGTATTATTTGGCATTGTATGTACTTGGGTATCTGAATATCACATTGTTGCTCCATATTTGGTAACTTTTCTGCTACTAGTTCTGTCCATATTCTTTCTATGCCATTTCTGTTGGCTCCTTCTTTTTCATTGATGCCTATTAGTCTTTTTTTTTTAATTTCAAAATTTATTTTTAAAGTCTTCACAGCAAATCATATTCTCTCATTGCTATAGGCAAATACAATCACAAATTAGGTTTCCATTAAAATAAGTTACAGATAAAAATTAATAGGAAAACTTCCTTCCCCGATTATTGTAAGAGGCAGACCTTGTAAAAGCAGCTTGGGTTACCACGCACAACAGCCTGTGCATTTCTCAGAGGCAGCATGTACTTTTACCCTCTTTTTCTCTTTGTTCAGTCCCAATTTACCCTGCAGATCTAGTTTCTTACGTACCTATTCCCCCTGCACTTTTCAAACAAGCTTTTGGCACCATTAACTACAACAACAAAAGGTAGCACTGAACTGAACAAAATATGTATTTATAATCAAGCAAAAGCAGTAGAAATATGATGGGCTGGCCTGGGTAGAGGGAGCTTGAGGACCTATGAAATCTCTACCTCCAACGGGATGAAACATCACCTCTAGAGAATGCCTGTACAAAGCTTTTTCTAAGAGATGCTTTCTCCCTATTCTTCCTGTTACAGGTTGGTAAAATTTTAGCTTTTTCATCTTTTACTGCTTTATAGCACAACACATAGAAGAGCTTTTTAAGTTTTTTTTTTTTTTT
>NW_004524782.1:1820440-1834105 GCF_000260255.1 Octodon degus
TCTCTAGCGGCTTTCAGTAGATTATTCTTGTGCTGAATTTCTGGGATCTTGACTATTATATGTCTCGATGTGTTTTTCATTGGGTTGAGGTTCTTGTCTTGGTGTTTTTAATTGGGTTACTGTTATTTGGTGTTCTGCATGCTTCGGTTACCTGAATGTCAGATTGTTTCCTCATATTTGGGAAGTTTTCTGCTATTACTCCTGCCCATATATATATATTTTTAACATCATTGGTATTGACTCCTTCTTTCTCATTGATACTTATTAATCTCACTTTGTTCATTTTGCATCATCTTGCAAGTGATGAATTATATTTTCCTGCACCCTAATTATTTTTAAGAGATCTTTTCTTATCTTTTCACTAGCTGCACCAGCATTTACATGATCTGTAACTCTGTCTTCACTTTCACTCAAACGGTTTTTCAAGCTTGTGATTGAGATTTTAAGTTCCTCTCTATCTCTTTGACTGTGTTTCATGTGATCTATTTCTTCCCTGTATTTCTCATTGAAGCAATCCATCATTTTAAAAAATCTCTTCTATTTCTTATATCAATTTCTTCTTTAAAAGCAGTTATTAATTCTTCTATTGCAGAGTTTTTTCAGATTGGTTTTCCTCCCTATGTTTCTTTATTTGATGCTTACTTCAGATTCTCTGAGTTTAGAGAATTCTTTTTTTTTTTCAGAAAAGAATTCCGCTCTGAGTTCCTCTATAACTTTCTGCTTTTGCTTATTTACTATTGACACTATTAATTCATACATTTGCTCTGAGCTAGTAGAAAAGTATCCAGCTGAGTTCTTCTATAACTTTCTGCTGTTTTTTATTTACTATTGATGCTATTAATTCCTACATTTGAGCTGTACTGGTAGAAAAAATTCTGCTCTGAGTTCCTCTATGACTTTCTGTTGTTGCTTATTTACTATCGACGCTATTAATTCATACATTTGAGCTGAGCTCTTGTCCTCTTCACTTGTTCTGTGTGGGCATTTGGTTTCCTCCATATGTTTCTGCATTTGATTCTTTGCTGCAGATGTTATTAATTCAGGGATTTCTTTTTTCATTTCCAATCTAAGTTCCTCTATACTTTTCTTCAGCTGTTTCTTTATTTCAGAAGCTGATGATTTGTTGATTTCAGCTGTGTGGTTCCCAATTTGTTCTGTGTTAGTGTCCTTTGCACTTGTTATGGGTGGGCTTGGGGTCTGGAATTGCATTTTGCTCCTTCTCTTTGTCATTTTGTATAGCTCTGTCTTCTGATCTTTGTTGTAGAGCTTTGGTGCAGTTATAACCTTATGTCTTAGTTACTTTTTACTTGTTGCTGGGACAAATACCCGACACTCAAAATGAAGGAAGGAAAGTTTTATTTAGCTCACAGTTTCTGGAGGGTTCAGTCCATATTCCGCTGGCTCCAATGGAAATGACAGCAGTTCATTTGGCAGAAAACAATGAAGAACATAGGAGGAGCAGCAGCTGCAGCAGCGTCCAGCAAGCCTCTCTCTTCCTTCTGCACTGACTGCGAAGACCAGAAGACCAGCGCTCCACAGTGAAGATCGGTGCTCCTCCAAAGTTTCACGGCAGGGAAGATCAAGCTCCTCCAGAGACTGGGACTTCTCCACGGAAGGGGAGCAGAAGGCAGGAAACTAGGCAGGGTAACTTCCTGCCTTTCTCAATTCCTGGGCCCTACCCACTTGCGGGGTTCGGCCTCCATGCTGAGATCTGCTGGAGCTGATTCAGCCAAGTTGACACAATGTATCAACTAACACACCTTAGCACCTACTGAAATTCAGGTGCAGATCTACAAAGTTTGGATTCATGCAGCTGTGCCTGGCTTGGGTCTGGATTCTGTGATCAGCTCCTTCCTGCTGCCACCCTTGGGAGTGAACCTGTTTTGCCCCTCTGGCAAGATGTTCTGCTTCTGGACTATCTGTGTGCTTCTGTCCCCTATTCTCTTTGCAGGGACTGCAGCTGCAGAGTTTCTCCCTAGTTCTGTATGCCAGGCCTGAGCTAAGTCTGAAAGGGACAATGTGAAGTAGCGGGGAGGGGATCCTTTCCCATGTACTCACTGGGCATGTGCTAGTGCTGGATCTGGCAGTCTGAAGAATGCGGCAGAAGTTCTCACTCACCGGTAGTTGGTCAGGGGGATTGCAGAATGTTAGGGGGGGTGTCAGAAGGGGTGGGGGAAGAGGATCTCACCCACGCTGTGCCTGGCTTGGACTGGACAGGTCCTGCTGGTGCAGGGTATTCGGAAGCTCTCTCACACACTCACTGAGCCTAGGCTATGGCTGGATCTGGGGGTCCGGAGAATGCAGCAGAAATTCTCACTGTGCAGGCGAGGGTGGTGAGGTGCTGAGTATTGGGGGGTTTCCAAGGGGTGGAAGAGCGTCTCACCCATGCTGCACCTGGGCTTGGACCCATAGGTCCTGCTGGTGCAGTGTAGCCTGAAGCCCTCCCACACACTTGCAGGTTCTGGCTTGGCTGGATCTGGGGATCCAGAGAACATGGCAGAAGTTCTCACTTGGTGGGTGTGGGGGGAGGACTGTGGAGTGTTGGGGGGTTTCAAGGGGTGGAAGAGTTTCTCACCCATGTTGCGCCTGGGCTTGGACCGACAGGTACTGCCTGCACAGGGTACCTGGAAGCTCTCCCACACCCCAAATTTTCTGATCAATGAGATTATAGGGCCACAGTGAAATGTCGTCTATGATGTAGTGCACACCTAAAGAGAATGTCATGGAGAGAGATCGTTCTCTTAGACTTTCACAGAGAGTAAATTGGTCAAACAATGACCGTGACTCATCCACATGGCTTACAGTGACAAAATATCTATGGAGTGCGGTACAGGGTTTTGGGATAAGCCCTGAGGGGACTTGACTGACCTTGTCATATACAAAGCTTACATTTCTTAATATATAGAGCTTGCTTTATCTTTGTCTTCACCCTCCTGCAGAAAAGTGTAGAAATGAGGTATGAAAAATGAAACCATGTTAATATGCAGAATTGTGGAAGGCTCAAGTCAACAAAGTCAGACATTACCAGTCCTGTGGATAATCCAATACTATTGTGGACTACTGGACTATATTGGAACATTTTGCTGAATTCAAGCACCTACAATATTTGGATGGCAATGGAGTACCCATCTCTGACAAAACTAAACAAAAGATGGAAATATAAATGAAGGACAATTTTGTATCTTTATATACAAAATAGTTAAGATAGATATATATAGCCACTTTCTCTTAATTCAATAAGAAGAAAGATCTGTACTAAAAGTGTTTGGATAGGATATCATGTCAGCATCTTGGTCTATGAATCACTACTACAAAGACAACAATGTGCAATGTATTAATTGTTGTAACTCTCCCAACAACCTGCTTTGAAACTGTTTCATTGCAATTTTTTCTCAATAAAATTAATTTAAAAAGATTCACACTCAGCACCTAAGTGATAAAATTATTTATTGATTCACTAGGAAATATTTATTGATTTAGCAATTCTGTCAAAGTTTTGTAATTCATTAATTCAAATGGTGACAATTATCACCCTTTTACTTAGGGGATAGCGCTCATTCTGTGATGACGTAGACCAAGATGGCTCCTTTCAGAAAGCGTACATTCTCATCATTTTAAAGAAACCCTATCAAGTTACCTGTACAACTATGTATTTTCAGGCCAGTATCATTGACAGTTTTTGTGAAATGGGTAAGCTCCTTACATATTAGAGTTTTACAAAGCTCAAGAGGAAAAAAAAACAGTAAAATAGTAGCTAGAGAAGAAATTGAGCCTCATTAAAAGGCTTCTCTGAAAGAAAATGCTAGATCCTGTTGGTTTCAGTAGTGAAACTGTAAACATTGAAGAACAATATAACAGCACCTATTAGATTCAGAGTTTCCAACTCCTTTTAGGAGACCAGGGCAAGTCTGAAGCACAATAAAGACATTAGAGGAAATCATCATAGCATGGTTACCTTTAAATAATCACTGTTGCTCTAAGGAAATCAAGGGAAATATGCGATAAGTTTATAAAATACAGCATGAAAAAGTCCACTGGAAATGAATCTGCTTCAAACCAGGATGAAGGGCTTATTTAACATTTAGAAATTGATGAATATATTTATGATCACACAAATACAATGATAATAAGATACAATCATCTTAATATTATGTACAAAGTACATTTGGCAAAATCCAGTAGCCATTCATAACTTTTTAAAAGGGGAAGCCTTTTAGGCAGATTTAGGAGTACCAAAAACCTTCTTCTGTTTTATGTATGAAAAAGTGTATGCTTATAATCACTGGAACTCTAGAGGTTGAGGTGTGAGGATCATAATTTCAAGACCAGCCTAGAAATCTAAGTCAAACTTTGTTCTAAAATAAAATTAAAAACATTGGAATATGGCTTAGTACTGTCTGTGTTCAGTCACTGTGGGATCTTTACAAAAATATTAAATCTCTATAGTGAGCATTTTTTCTAATGGTGAAATTGTTTCATTTTTAATTTATATGGTTTTTCTAAGTTCCAAGATTCCACATCATTTCTTTTTACCTTACATTCTTTCCCCACATTCAATCTGCTCAGAATACACACTTAGTGTTATGTTTTGTGTCTAATTGTCCCCTAAATCTTCACGCAGTCATTGTGGCAGGCTTCTATCTAGACTGTGTGATTAATTCATCATCCAATGCTGTGGTGACGGGTGTGAGTGCCACACCTCTCCTGGGTTGGGGATGGGAGAGAGGTTCAACAGCTGCCAGAGCTGCTGCTCCTCTCTTTGTTCTTTGCTGTTTTATACTATCTTGTTACAGCTCCCTTCTGCTTTGTGCCACTCTGCCTTAGAGCCAGCTGAGTATAGATTGAAAATTCTACAAGCTGTGATCTAAATAAACCTTTCTTTTCTTAATTTTGGGTGTAGGTATTTTGTCCCAGCAATGAGAAAAATGTACCTGAGACACTTAGGTCGAAACAAAAGAGAAATGACACTCATAGAACCCATTATCTATTTCTTTCCCTCCAAATTCAGAGGACATATAAGTAATTTTCCAAAGCAAATTTTCAAGGGCATATCTCAAATTGAAATGAAATTAAAGGTGAGATTAGGATAAGATGAAAGACAAGCCCAAGCCCCTTTTCAAATTTCTGTTAATGCCTCATCTGCAGGAGGTGCCACAGAACTGGGGGATGTGTCTAGAGCCTGGACAAAGTTGTCACTCAGGGCCCTCTCCAGTGTGATGGGCAGAGAGTGGATCAGTCTCTCTTGGAAGCCCTGACCCACAAAAACATAGAGTATTGGGTTAAGACAGCTGTTGAAGCAGGCCAGGGACATTGTTGGAAGTAGCAGTAATGGGTATATATGTATTATCTTATCTGTATACATTTCAAGATCTTTGACCCAGACTTGGCCTACAAGCACAGTCAGTTGAAAGGGGAACCAACAGATAAAGAAGGAAGCCACAACAGCAATGAGGATCCAAAAAGGGCGGTTAGACTTTATCATGTGCATTCCACGAATCTTGGCAGCTATTAGCCCATAACAGACCAACATGGTGGACATGGGCATGCAGAAGCCAATAATGAACTGGGTAATCCCTATAGGTAGTATTATAGCATGGAGTACCTCCATTTGTTCTTCCTCTGTGGATCCCAAAGATTCAATGGAGTCTATACAGTAAACATTCCCTTGTTCATTTACTGTATTTGGGAAGATGAAAGCAGGCAAAGAAAAGACTACAGCAAGAATCCAAGCTCCAATGATCACCTTTTTGGCCAGGTTGACACTGCGGTGCTTCTGGGACCACACTGGATGCAGGACACAGATACAGCGGTCCAGAGCAATGACAGCAATCAGGAAGATGCTTCCATATTCATTTATGTCCATCATGATGTTGATGAACTTGCAGAGGAACCGTCCAAAAGGCCAAATTTCTCTCATGGCCATGGAGACAATGAGGAAAGGTAGCGTAACACTGAAGAAGAAGTCAGCAAGGGCCAGGTTCAGGTAACATATGGTGGTGACTGTACGTGTCATCCGGAATCCAGCCACCCAGATCACCAGCCCATTTCCCAGCAAGCCAAGGATAAAAGTGATTGAGAGTAGCACCATTGAGAACATCCACAAAATACTGTATGTAGCAGACTCATTGAAAATCCATTCAAATTCATATGGAGGAACTGAGATGTTGGCTTCCATGTTGCCCACACCTGAAACATATGAAAAAAATCAATTTCTCTAGTGTAGGTTCATTTTACAGAGTATATATGCAGGATCAATTTCACTTGTCATGGTACCTTCCACTCTACCAAGGGAATTCATTTTACCAATACTATTGCCCAGTAATAAAATAAAACTGTATGTCTCTTGCATGTTCTCTGGAAAGTCAAGTTCTCCACACTCTCACAGGTTTTCCTCTCAGGTAAGAGGATGAACATAACTTTCACACCTACAGGAATTATAAACTAAGTATGTACAGGTAAAGTAGCATAGAGTAGAGGCAGCTTCACATGTTGAGTATACTCACATATGCATGTCCAATGGTGTTTCTATTTACGAAGTCATGAATAAAGGCCAGCTATCCCTTGCACCCTCCTTCAGCTTCAGGTTCTTTTCATCTCATGGATTTTTTTTTTGTGGAACTGGGGATTGAACTCAGGCCCTTGTGCTTGCCAGGGAAGCACTTATTCCACTGTGCCATCTCCCCGGCTCCATCTCATAGATCTTGTACATCGCCAGTGTGTGTCTTGACAATCCTGTCTGCTTAGAATTTCTGTTGATTTATTTAAAGATTTTTCTAGAGTGTATAGTTGTAAAGAACTCTCAATATTCATGTCACTACATGATGGTGAGTTACAACCTCTGTGTCTTATCAAGGCAGAGTCAGTAAAGAAGACACTAACTCTACTTTCAACCCACTTTCTTGAAAGTCATGTACTTGAACAATTTTAGTATTTTTTGTGATAGACAGTATGACAGTGGCATGTTTTCTTAATATCTGTGAGTTTTTACAAGAGACTAATTTTTGTTTTGATTGCTGTGCCTGGGGTTCAGTTTTTTCCACATAATTCCTCCAAAATGTTCAGACTTCTCTACTTTTCACAGGAATAAACTGATTTTCAAAACAATGATGAAGACTGGTATAGACAATTTAATGTTAGAGAAGAATTTAGGTCCAGCTTCATCAGTAAATGGCAGTTATGGAGTTGTTCAGATTTAATATACATTACAATATTATGTCTCCTCTCATCTATAAAAACTGTAGCCAAGGCTTCTAATGAACTGTTTAAAATCATGCCAAGTCAATCAATGGAGGCAATAAGATTTTAAAAGAAGATTTAACTAGTTCTAGAGCAATTGCATTTATTGCTATATGGTAATATCCTCATTGCTATATGACTCTGCCTTTGAAAGGGGTTCCTCTGGAATTCCTAGGTATGCTTTTACCCAATTCTGATATTTTTCTCCATTTCACTTCTTCCAGCACTTATCTTCTTTCCCTATCTCTTTTTCTGGGGCCATTTTGGGACATTGTACAATGTCAGTCTCAGCATGGTTGACATTGGAGACTGGCGACTTTGTTGTTGGGAGCTGTCATATGCATTTTGAGATGCATGTTTGGTCTCTGTCCTTTATGGACCAGAAGAAAATTTTTTTCCAGTAATGTCAAAGTGCCCTTAGGGGGTGGTGAATTATTTGTAAACATAAGAATTATATAATTCTATATGCTTATTTTAAAAATATATTAAAATTTTTTTCATCATATTCTGTAGGGACTTAAAGTTCAACGTATCAACACTTAATGAAAAATACCTATTCCATGTTATGCCTAAGACGTTTGATATTCAGACAGACAATTAGGTTAAGCTTAACAGCCTAGGTTGTATGATAATAACAATAAGCCTGTCTTCTGTAAGGTTAACAACCTAAGTTTTCAGACCAAAATTAGAGAAAGAGGAGGACTGCAGGGAAAGCCAACATTTTGGCCCTCGCCTTCCAAAGTCAATTAAGACTCAGGACATATGAGATCTTGTACTGTAACGTCATGTAACGTCGTGTTCCAAATTTTCTGATCATGGAGATTATGGGTCCAGAGAGGAAAGTGATCAGTGATGTAGAGTGTGCCTAAGGAGAGTCACATGGAGAGAAAACATTCTCTCAGCCTCTCATGGGGAGCACATTGGCCAAGTAATGGCTGTGACTCATCCACATGGCTGACACTGACAAAAGATCTACAATCTCAGGTACAGGATCTCAGGATAAATCCTGAGGGGATTTCACTGACCTTCTTATATTCAAAAGCTACAACTCTTGTTGCATAGGTCTTGCTTATCTTGGTCTTAACCATCCAGCAGAAAAGTATAAAAAAGACGTACAAGAAGTAAAGCCACGTTGTTATGTTGAGCTGTAGGGGACTCAGGTCAACAATTTCTGACATTGCCAGTCAAGCAGAAGACCCAATACTATTATGGATTACTGGACTCTTTTAAAATATTTTGCTGAGTTAACACACCTATAATATTCAAATAATGGAACTAAACAAAAAAGAGGATATATAAATGAAGTTCCATTTTGTATCTGTGTATTCAAAATGGTTAGGATAGATATATAGTTACTTTCTCTTAATGAGTAGAAGGATTGTTGTAATAGTGTTTGTAAATAAGATATCATGTCTCCATCTTGTACAGCAAATAACCACTAGGGAGAGAGTATGCAATGTGTTAATTATTGAAACTGTCCTACCAATTTGATTTGAAACTTTCTGATTGCTATTTGTCTGTCAATAAAATTATGGGAAAAACAGTGCCCTTAGGGAGGCAAAATTGCCCCCATTTCAGTTACTGTTTTGCATGTAAAAAACTCTGGGTCCTAAGTTGCAAAATACTGTATGTATGTGAATTCTCTCCCTGACAACTCCTGTTTCTGAGTTTTTGCACAAAGTCAACTCTGAGGTTCAGTTTCCTCCTCTGTAGTATGAAAATTGGTTTGGTGGTATTAATCAAGAATAAACAAAGGCATTTTAGGTAGATTCTGTTACTGAAAAAGGAAACAAATCCTTTCCAACATCTGTGCTATGTCTTGAATTCTATTATGAACTGTGCATTGTGGAAGTTCAAAGTCAGACAAGGACAATGTTCCCAAGAGTAATCACAGCTATGTGTACATCTTGTCCACACACAAGCAGCTGCCTTAAACTTTCAAAGTTCCCAGTGACTCTTAAAGATTGAATGTGTTGGGGCCGCGGTGATGGCTCAGTAGAATAAATACTTCCCTGGAACGTGCAAAGGTCTGAGTGCAATCCCTAGTTCCGAAAAAAAAAGTTTGAGTGTGTTTATTTACCTAAGGCATTGAATATACCAAGAAATAACAAATATTGTATATTATTTATGGTCATGTAAGGAGGAAGTTAAGGCTTATATTGGTTATGGTAGTTTTTAATATTCTTAGTTGGAAAAGAGCTAGGCAGAATTTGACCTCAGTCTGATTCCTCCAGAAATATGGTCTTAATCTTCTCCACTTTGTTTTCTCAACAAGTTTAGATTTTGTTATTTTCCTCTCCTCAAACACCCAGGAAGACAGTGAAAAGATTACATAGTCCATAGTCTCTAACTTGTTGAGTTTAAGATGTCAATAAAATGAAGCAAAGTGATAAGGGCTGGGCCAAGAAGACAAAGTTGCAAAGTTGCCAATGACTCTAGTTGTAAAGTGGGGTCCAGCGCTGTGAACATTGGAGCTTACCTGCCCGACGCTAATGGCCCTCAGTTGGTGAGGCCTAGTGCATCACAGCATCTTTTATTACAGCAAACTGCTTTGGGGCCAAACATCACCATCAGATGATGCCAGGTGAAACCACACCTAGGAGATGGGAAGTGACTGACAAATGTCACAACCATTTCTTTTTGCAGTTAAAATTTATAACCATGTACTTTATTATCTTAATTTTTATTTTTGGGTACTAGGAATCAAATTCAGGACTTCATGCTTTCCAGGCAGGCATTGTGCCATTGAGTTATACCCTCCATCGCATCCATGTACTTTAAACTGGAATTCAGTGATCCCTTTTAATTAACTCTACTTTTATCATATTTTTCATCTACACCTTTAAAATTAATTTCAGTTCTTTGTCCTAAAAACTCCCTGACTTCCTAAAAACTCCCTGACTTCCTTCTTGGCTCTCATTTGACTTATATTTCACTGAGAAAATGTTAATAAGTCAAAGTGAAATTTTAAATTTCTTCCACCAACCCTTCAATTTTCCTGGTGACTAGAAATCCATTCCATATATTGACCTTCCAAATTTGCTGTAAATCCTTCTCATATTGCCCAAATTATGCCTCAAACATTTTTTCTTCTATTTTCTGCCAAAATCCACCAAAGGTTTCATTTCTGCCATTTAATTCTCACTGTGACATAAACTTTATTATAACCCTCCCTTTAAAAGGTATGAGCCATGCTTTATGATCCTTTTCAACTCCAGCCCAATGTCTTTCTCAAGAGATATCTTTTTTTGAAAAACATTCAGAATCAGACATTAGAAAAGGCAAGTCAAATTCCTCTTCTCAAATTTTCTCCAAAGTCACTCATGTCACATGGGTCCTTTACACTCCACCAGATGTGGTCTCCTGGAAGAGGCTGTATGACTCTATGGCACCAAAGCCAGTGGAGCCTTCTTCATCAGAACCATAGGATTCATCAGATCCTTCTTACCTCATCAGATGTAGTTTTCTTTGGATTTAAGAAAATAATATGCACACAAACACATTCTTCATTCTCTAATATTGTTTCTTCATTCTTTAATTCTACCAACTGGCTATGTTCATTTTGGTCAAATTTACAAGCTTTATATTCTCTCAAGTGCATTTTGTTTCAGTTTGTGCCTTCCTATGCATCCCTTATCCTCTATCTATAGTCATTCCTCTGGTGATACAATCCAATCTTGTGGTTTACCACATTATGTTGACAACATGTAGTCTAAATCATCCTCCATGGCATTTACCCAGAGCTCTGACCTGACAGAATCAAGTAAAAACCTGTCATCTCCACATGACCAACAAAACCGCGGACTAACAGTGTTTGAACAAGATTTCTAAGTGTCTTCTTGTTCCTAAGTGAGCCATTGTTCCAATACACTGAGCTTACGTATTCAGTGGAAAAGCACCAGAAGTATAATGTCTTTAATTCTTCTTTTTTTAACCCAGTAATCCAGTCCTAGCCCTCTTAATACTGAATATACTCAGTCATCTCTGCCTCATGAGCCTTTTCTGCAGTCCTGTATATTTTCTTTAACCTCATAAATAAGTGGATCACAAGTTTGCTGCCTTCCTCACTAAAATGCAGTCTCACAAAAAAAATCACACTATTTTTTATAAAGATCAAAAAATTATCATGACACTACAAGGGACATTTTGGGAAACATCTGTAATCCCAATTGCTCATCAGGCTGAATGGGACAGTGACAAATCTGAGAGCACCCAGAAAATATGGGAAGAGTTTGTCTCAAAAGAAAATTTATAAATCAATGTGTGGTGGTGCACCTCAGGTGGAGTGTCTCTGTGTTAATTCCAAACTTACACACGAAAATAAATAAGGAAATAAAAATAATAAAAAAGATAATATTGCTCAACTCAACAATGTCCAGAATACCATTCTGACTCACAGTTAACCAAGGCTCCTGTCCGCCCTGTCTGACCCATGATGTGAAGGCCTTTCCAACATCTTATCCCTCTACTCAGGTCTTTTACATTTGGATCTGCTCACATCAAGCTCCCTCACTTGTACATGCAGTTATTTCCATCTCAGGTGTTCTGCATGCCTCATTCCCTTCTGCTCACAATTTTCCTCCCTTCAAGCTTCCCTTACCTGGTTCTTTTTTTTTATCTTGAATTACACATTTTTCTTATATTATAGCAAAAGTATAAGCAATAAAGGAAAATCACATATAGACTGACTTAGATTTCAATTGAAGAAGGCTCATTCCAAGCTTACATTAAACCTAGAGACATCAATTTTAGGATATACTTTCATAGATATAAACAGTCCCAATGTATTAATTTTTGACAGTGTAAAATTATTTGACACAAAAATAAGATTAAAAATGTACATACAGCACACAAAAAGTATTATCTGCAATATTTAACAAGCTTAAAAGAAAATTTTGGCTATTTTTTTTAGCATTTTCCAAAATGCATCATCAATTACCCTGTTTTCTACAAAGTTATCTAAGGCATGTTTTGTAAATAAAATAATAGAATATTTTGTTTGACTCCAGTGTATATTCCAGAATTCAGAGCTTGAAATGCTCTAAAATTGACATTGCTTGTCTAAAATTATTATTACATTAAGAAATTCCAGGAAACATGTTTCTGAAAATACTGAGTTTATTTTAAAGCATCACATCATTTCATTATCAATAAACAAAGTTATTTTTGCATTATATGTTGATTTGTATAGAGTACAGACTGGAAAACAATAGGATAAACTAAAGAGCTGTGGTTTTTAGAAATAGCTAATACAGAGCTAGTACAAAAAGCTTTCTTTTCTGAATTAAGTGATTTAAATTAATTCTCCTGTCTAGAATTCTTTAATAATATTTTAAAAGATATTCTTTGTCATGGTTTGTATCTACAGTGTCCCTCAAAAAGCCCATGTGTTGAAAGCTTGGTCCCCATAGCAGCAGTAGGTGGCCGTGAAGCCTTTCAAAAAATATTGGATAACAGAGGCTCTAAACTTATCAATATATTAACCTATATTAACCTATTGATGAATTCATATTGGAATGTGTTTTGGGGTAGGAGCTTTGCTGAAAAAGAGACCTTTCTCTCTGTTTCCCTGCCCCATGAGGTGAGCAGCTTTCCTCTTCCGTGCTCTCCCCAGCACGTTCATGCTCTCGTTTGCTGCAGGCCCACAATGATAAGGCCAAGTGATGAGGACCTCCAAACCCAAGAGCCAAATAGAACCTTTTCTCTTCTTAAATTTTTTCTCAGATGTTTTGTCACAACAATGGAACTCTGATTAACATAACCCTTTTACTTGATATTTATACATTTTCATGGCATAGGTGCACAGAAGATATTATCTCTGCTTGATTTAATTTGTTCAAACAAGTTATGAATAACCTGAAACAAAAAGGTCCAGTATCAAAACACAATGACATTCACAGTTACAATGTGTCTTAAAAAGGGGAAATCCACTAAAATTTCTTTTAGCAGAAACCTATGGAAAACAAATATTGGATAATAAATGACAACATATTTTTTAATAGTTAAAATCTGAGCTCTATTTAAGAGGATGACTCTTTAAGCTTACTTGCTATCCCAATTCCATGACAAAACATGCATATTTTCACTAAAGTTAGCAACTCAGAAACATGATTTCATCATGAGAATGCAGTTAAATAAAGAACTTGTCCAATGAATGCACCCACTGTTTTTATGGAGGGGTCATGTGATCTGCTCATTTAATGTGGTGTGAAAGTCTACACTATGAATCTTTAAAACCTGGTGGATCAGGACATAGAAGTTTCTTCTACAGAAGAATGGAAATGTTATAATTACCAAAATTAAAATGTTTCACATATCAGTACCATTGCCTGCAAGTACTTTTTAATCACAACTTCACTTCAAAAACATATACATTATTCTTCACCAATACTAATGAAGCAGTTTGGAAACAAGAGACAGAATCTCTCT